>NC_048298.1:112486056-112786056 GCF_013100865.1 Trachemys scripta elegans
GATAGCACCAGCTGGGCAGCAGCCCAGACGCGACCGGCCAGGGGCTGGACCCAGCGTGCGCGCTGCTGGGTCCCCCGCAGCAGGCCCCGGCTCGGGAGGTTCGGGGGCGCCAGAGCTGCAGCCGCGGAGCGCCATGGCCGCTTCCTCCCCCGCGGCAGTGGGAGCTGCAGCAGCGGCTGCTCCCGAGTCCCGCTGCCTGGGGGGACAACAACAGCCGCCGCCTGGCCCCGCGGGCCGCCCCCCTCCTCGCCCAACCACCCGACTGAGTCCTGCTCGCGGCCAGGCCGGACTGTTACTCACCCCGGCCCCGCGCTTCCCCTGAGTCTCCCGGGCCTCCCTCTAGCGCTTGCGGAGGAAGGTGTTTTGTTTTTTTTTGCCACGCCCCCCCCCGCCCCCCCCCCCGCCCGCCCCCCCCCCCCCCCCCGCGTCCCGATATTTGTATTTGGTGATCTGGTCACCCTAAGCCCACCTGGAAGTCTTCCATGAACCAGCTTTTGGGAGCCTATTTAATATCTCTTCCTTTTATTTGCTGTTATTTCATTGGTGTGTAGTTTTATGGTTAGAAGTGGATGATGCTTTTCGTGGCATTGTCTTCAATCCTTCCACTAGAGAATCAACGTGGGCAGCAGTATCAAATCTTCAGTTCCTGGTTCAGGCAAATTGCCACCGAAGCTTATGAAAGACTTTATGAGGTGACACTAACAAATTTTGACTCCTGTGTAGTAATTCTAAAGATCTTACAGAGTGTTGGCAGGCTCATGCAATGGAAGGTAAATTGTTCTGCTCATGACACCTACTGCACATCAAGCTGATCTGGGTGAGCATCAAGTGGGGAAGTAAATCATCTGGACTTTGACTCAAGCAAGTTGTTGGTAGGCTTTTAACATTAAAATCAGCCTTCTTCCTGTTTCGAGGTGCCCTTATTGAAACAACACAACAAATAATAAAAAGTTCCACTATACTGTAATAATTCATAACCCTGATCTGAACACTACAGCATGAACTATTAAAAGATTCTGGGCACAATTCTCATGTACACTGGCATAAAATGGGAGTAACTCCATTAAAGTAAATGGAGTTACACTGATGTAAAAACCAGCATAACAGAGTCATTGCGGTAAGATAAGGTGTGTGAGCTGTTTGTTCCGGCTGTGCAATCAGCTCAGCAGACTGGATCAACTGCAGTTTTTATCCCAGTCCCAACAAGTCTGTGTACATGTTTTTGTAATTTTAAAAAGCTTTTTTTCCAAGATGCAGGTTTGGAGAAAGCAAGAAGCTACTTCACAGCAGCGTGTCACTCTTTTGCAGCCTCCAGATCCCCTTTATTTGGGACTACTGTTTCTGGACGTAAATAGACACCAAGAGAAGAAACAGCAGATGACCAGGTAAGAAGGGATGAATGATTGTGAACTAAAACATGAGCTGCTATACTGAACACTTCTTACCTCATTGTTATATACAATAGAACCTCAGAGTTACGAACTAAACAGCCAACCACACACCTCATTTGGAACCTGAAGTTCACAATCAGGCAGCAGTAGACACCTCCCACCCCCTGCCCCCCCCAAAAAAACCCAAAAAACAAAACGTGTTAAACGTAAACTACTTTTACAGAAGGGAAAGCAGCATTTTTTTCTGCATAGTCAAGTTTCAAAGCTGTATGAAGTCAATGTTCAGTTGTACGCTTTTGAAAGAACAGCCATAACGTTTTGTTCAGAGTTATGAACATTTCAGAGTTACAAACAACCTCCATTCCCGAGGTGTTTGTAAATGAGGTTCTACTGTATCTAGGTGTCAAAAACCTGTGGTTGAGTTCTACTAATACTTAACATTTGCACAGCATATAATTATACATTTATGCAACATATTTTATTGTGAAGAATCCCAAAATGCTCCCCCCCCTCTCTCTCTAAACCAGGGGTGGACAAACTTTTTGGCCCAAGGGCCACATCGGGGTTGAGAAACTGTATGGAAGGCTGGGTAGGGAAGGCTGTGCCTCCCCAAACAGCCTGGCCCCTGATCCCAAGCCCCCTCCCACTCCCCACCCCTGACTCCTTCCCTCAGAACTCCCGACCCATCCAACCCCACCCTGCTCCTTGTCCCCTGACCGCCCCCTCCCCGGACCCCCCACCCCTAACCGTCCCCTGGGACCCAACCCCCTATCCAACCCCCTCTGCTCCCTGACCCCTATCCACAACCCCACGTCCTGACAGGCTCCCCAGGACTCCCATGCCTATGAACCCCCCCGTTCCGCATCCCCTGACTGCCCCCCCCAACCTCCTCCCCATCCAACCGCTCCTGTCCCCTGACTGCCCCCCCGGAACCTCCTGCCCCTTATCCAACCCCTCTGCTCCCCGCCCCCTTACCATGCCGGAGCCTGCCGCACTGCCTGGCAGGAGCGGTGGACCAGAGTGTTGGCGGCGCAGCAAGCTGAGGCTGCGGAGGAGGGGGGTCAGTAGAGAAGGGGCCGGAGGCTAGCCTCCCTGGCCGGGAGCTCAAGGATTGGGCAGGATGGTCCCAAGGGCCAGATGTGGCCCGCGGGCCGTAATTTGCCCATCTCTTGCTCTAAAGACATACAAGAAAAAATGGTTACTCACCTTTGTAACTACTGTTCTTTGAGATGTGTTGCTCATATCCATTCCAATAAGGTGTGCGTACACTGCATGCACAGCCGTTGGAGAATTTTTACCCTAGCAACACCCAGTGGGTCAGCTGTGGAGCCCCCTGGAGTGGCGCCTTCATGGCGCTTGATATATACCCTAGCCGACCCAGCGCTTCCTCAGTTCCTTCTTGCCGGCTACTCTGACAGAGGGGAAGGGGGGCAGGTTTGGAATGGATATGAGCAACACATCTCAAAGTACAACAGTTACAAAGGTGAGTAACTGTTTTTTCTTCTTAGAGTGCTTGCTCAGATCTATTCCAATTAGGTGACTCCCAAGCATTACCTCGGCAGTGGGGTCAGAGTGAAACAACGTGTATTGTAGGACCGCTCTACCAAACGCTGCGTCATCTCTAGCGTGCCAGACGATGGCATAGTGCCATAGCGAAAGTGTGTACTGAGGACCAAGTCGCGGTTCTGCAGATCTTATGGATCGGCACCTGGGCCAGGAATGCCGCCGACAAAGCCTGGGCCCTTGTGGAGTGAGTAGTGAGGGGCGGGGTCGATACACTGGCCAGATCATAGCAAGCGCAGATACAGGACATGATCCATGAAGAGATCTGCTGAGAGGAGACCGGGAGGCCTTTCATCTGGTCCGCCACCGCAACGAAGAGCTGGGTTGTCTTCCTGAATGGCTTCATATGCTCGATGTAGAAGACAAGAGCCCTACAGACATCGAGGGAGTACAGCCGCTGTTCCTGGTGACTGGCATGAGGTTTTGAATAAAAAAAAGGAAGAAAAATTTCCTGGCTGATATGGAAGGCCGATACAACCTTGGGAAGAAAGGGCGGGTGAGGCCGAAGCTGCACCTTATCTTTATGGAAGATCGTGTAAGGTGGTTCCAAGGTAAGGGCTCTCAGCTCGGAGACCCGCCGTGCCAACATGATAGCGACCAGGAAAGCCATTTTCCAGGAGAGGTAGAGAAGGGAGCAGGTAGCCAGCAGCTCAAACGGGGCCCCATGAGTCTGGAGAGTACCATGTTAAGGTCCCATGTGGGGACTGGCTGTCGAACTTGTGGGTAGAGACGGTCCAGGCCCTTGAGGAAGCTGCCAACCATGGGATTGGCGAAGACAGAGCGGCCATTCGCACCCGGATGAAAAGCCGAGATAGCCGCCAAGTGAACTCTGATTGAGGATGCCACCAGGCCCTGCAGTTTTAGGTCCAGGAAATACTCCAAAATGATAGGCACGGATGCCCGGAGAGGGGGAGTGTTGCGCTGAGTGCACCAGCACGAAAACCACTTCCACTTAGCCATATACGTGGCCCGAGTGGAGGGCTTCCTACTGCCCATTAGTACTTGCTGCAGAGATCCTGAACAGAGAAGTTCTGAAGGGTTTAGCCACGCAGCATCCATGCCGTGAGGTGGCGAGATCATAGGTTGGGATGGCAGAGGTGACCGTGCCTCCTGAATGATCCGGTCCGGAAGAAGAGGCAATGGGACTGGAGCGTCCAGAGAGCTCTAACAGCATGGTGTACCAGTGCTGCCTGGGCCATGCCGGAGCTACCAGAATCACTCGCGCACTGTCCCTGCGCACTTTGAGCAAGACCCTGTGCACAAGAGGGAATGGGGGAAAGGTGTAAAATAGTTGACTCATCCACGGGAGTAGGAAGGCATCTGAGAGAGCCCGGGGAATGGCCTTGGAGGGAGCAGAAAGCCGGGCATTTCCGATTGCTGCGGGAGGCAAACAGGTCGATCTGGGGAAACCCCCATCTTCGGAAGACGGAGCGACCACTCGTGGGAACGGAAGGACCTGCTCAGGTGGTCTACCAGTGTGTTCTGGACCCCAGGTAGAAAGGACGCCACCAGGTGAATGGAGTGGGCTATGCAGAATTCCCACAGTCGAACAGTCTCCTGACAGAAGGGGGAGGAATGGGGCCCCCCTTGTTTGTTGATGTAGAGCATGGCTGTGGTGTTGTCTTTGAAGACCACCACACAATGACCGTTCAGTCGCTCCTGGAAGGCTCACCAAGCAAGGCGCACTGCCATTGGCTCCCAGACGTTGATATGAAGGGAGAGTGTGGACAGGGGTCATAGGCTCTGTGTCTGAATGTCCCCAAGGTGGGTGCCCCATCCCAGGGCTGACACATCTGTGACGAGGGACAAGGAGGGCTGCGGGCTGTGAGAAGGAACTCCTTTGCATACCGCCCGGGGATCTAGCCACCAGAGGAGGGAGGCCAGGACCTGCTCTGGGATGTGACCACCAAATTCAGGCTGTCCCGACCTGGGCAATAGACTCATGCCAGCCAGGCTTGTAATGGGCAGAGTCGAAGCCTCAACCACGCTGTGTGTTGGGGAGTCCAGAGACACCGGACTCAACGGTTCTCCCCTCGGGGCCAGAGTCAACAGTGCCGAAGACGTAGGCTGGGCCCCTAGACGCTCCCCTGTGGGACACGTCTCCATGGGCAGGTCCAGGGAAGCTGGTCTCTGAGGAGGCAGGCCCCCTTTTCTGGCTTCCGGTGCCGCTTCTGGCCAGGAGAGTGGGAGCGGTGCTGGGTCGATGAAGTTGGCTGCGGTGCTGGGGACCGTCGGTGCCGCGGGTCTCGTTCAGAGTCCAACTGCGGTGCAGCTCCTATCGCTGCCGCCGGGATGCTGCGCACCGAGGTGCTCGGTGCCGGATCTTGGCGCACTGCAGGAGGTTGAGGGCTAAGAGCTGCCTCCATGAGGAGGTATTTTAAATGAAAGTCCCGCTCCTTCTTAGTCCGGGGACGAAACCCTTTGCAGATCCTGCACTTGTCTGCTTGATGAGACTCCACCAGACACTTCAGGCAAGACTCATGGGGATCACCCTTTGGCATGGGCTTAGAGCAGGAACTGCAGGGCTTGAATCCCAGAGCCTTGGACATGAGCCCAAGAGAAAAATCGGGCAGGAGGGGAAAAAAAACCCAACCCCACTAATACTAACTCTAACTATCAAGAACTATAACTATTAACTGTAAACTATTAACAATAAACTATGCTAGGCAGAGTGGAGAGCAGCGAAGCAGAACTCCACAGTTCCATCGACCATCACAGACGGTAAGAAGGAACTGAGGAGGCGCTGGGTCGGCTGGGGTATATATCAAGCGCCATGAAGGCGCCACTCCAAGGGGCTCCACAGTCGACCCACCGGGTGTTGCTAGGGTAAAAATTCTCCGACGGCCATGCACGCGGTGCATGCACACCTAATTGGAATCGATATGAGCAAGCACTCGAAGAAGAATCAGTTCACCACTGAAAAACATCAGCTTCTAGGTTGGACAGTGACAGGCTGTACTTGGTCTTTAAAGTTCAGACTCAGGTAACCCCATGCACTGGGAAATGAAATCCCTTACCTCTGTATGTGCCACTGGAATGTATTCAGGCTGTGTAGGAGGGTAAGCACTTGGGTTTGATGAGGTGGCACTCACTGCTCTGCTAACTGGATTGAGACCTACAATCTGCTGAGTTCCCAGGGTTTGGGGTTAAGGGATCACCAGAGAGGCTATAGGAAGGAAATTTCCCAAAAGAGCCTTGTCGTGGGAAGATGTACCTAGTCATGAGTCATAAGGGCCATTCTGGGTCAGGCCAAAGGTCCATCTAGCCCAGTATCCTGTTTTCTGACAGTGGCCAATACAAGGTGCTTCAGAGGGAACAAACGGAACAGATAATCCCTGTTGTCCATTCCCAGCTTCTGGCAAGTCATTTAACATTTCTGCCATTTCCACATTTTCTGTTATTGTACCCCCCCACCCCCTTTCTGTTATTGTACCCCCCTCCATTGAGTAATGGGCCTATCCTGACCTTGGTCTTCCTCTTGTTTTTAATGTATTTATAGAATGTTTTCTTGTTACCCTTTGTTTCTAGGTAGTTTAATCTTTTTTGTGCCTTGCCCTTTCTAATTATTTGCCCACCTACTTGTGTTTGTTTATATTCATCCTTTCTAATTAGAGCTAGTTTCCACTTTTTATAGGACTCTCTTTTGAGTTTAGGAACTTTGAAGATCTCCTGTTAAGCCAGGGTAATCTTTTGCCATATTTCCTATCATTCTTACACAGTGGGATAATTTTCTCTTGTGCCCTTAACAGTGTCTCTTTGAAAAATTGCCAAGTCTCTCAAACTGCTTTTCCCCTTAGACTTGCTTCCCCTGGGATCTTACCTGCAAACTCCCTGAGTTTGGATTTCAAGCAGGCAGACTTTAGCATTTTCTTTATTGTGCTGTTTTCCCTCCTATCATTTCTTAGAATCATGAACTCTAATATTTCATGAACACTTTCATCCAAGCTGCTTTCCGCTTTCAAATTCTCAATCAGTTCTTCCCTATTTGTCAAAATCAAACCTAGAACAGTCTCTCCCCCACTGGCTTTCTCCACCTTCTAAAATAAAAAATTGTCTCCAATACATTCCAAGAACTTGTTGGATAATTGGTGCCCTGCTGTGTTATTTTCCCAATAGGTAGTGGAAGTGCTCCATCACCACCAGTTCTGTGCTTTGGATGATTTTGTTAGTTGTTTATACAAAGCTTCATCCATCTCCCCTTCCTGGTGAGGTGGTCTGTAGTAAACCCCTACCATGACTTCACCTTTGCTTTTTTAACTTTTTTTTAACTCCTTACCCAGAGACTTTCAACAAGTCTGTCCCCTATTTCCATCTAAACCTCAGTCCAAGTGTATACACTTTTGATATATAAGGCAACACCTTATGCAGAGATTCATTGGTCTTTTCTGCAAACAGCTTCATCCATCGCAAGGAAGGTCCTTAACTGTATTTTGGACTTCCCTCTAAAACCCTGAGAGCTGAAGGCAGGAGGCCCTCCTCATGGCTACCACCATAGAGACAAAACAAGCAGTTGTATCAGTGGTATCCAGAGAAACCTGCAATGATATTCTGGCCAGCAGTTGACCATTTGCAATGATTGCCTGAAATTATTCCCTCTGCTCTGGTAAAACATGCTCAATAAAGGAATTAAACTTTGAATAGTTAATATGGTTGTATTTTGCAATGAGGGCTTTGTAGTTGGCAATCCCAAATTGTAGAACAGCCAATGAATATGACTTACGGCCAAATAAGTGAAGTTGCTTTTTAAATCTTTGATGCCATGTGACAGTTTAGTGTGAAGCTGTCTTCCACATTTGTTTACTGCATCGACCAAAAGGGAGTCAGGGGAAGGATGCGAAAATAAAAATTCCAAATCCTTAGAGAAAACAATATTTGTGTGTGCTCTCTTAGAAGTAGGTTGTATTGTCACTGGAGTATGCCAAATTATTTTTGGAAGCTCTAGCAGAGCCTCATTAATAGGTAGCGGGATGTAGGCAGATGATGATGTATGTAGAATGTCAATCAGTTTATGCTGTGACACAACCTTCTCAAGTGGAATTTTCAGAATCTGCTATCCTTTATTTCTTATGTTCTGTAAAAATATCTCTATGAATAAACAGTAATTAGTCTCCTGGCAACCTTAACCAAGTATGTTCTCTTTTTGTTAAGAATTAAGAATAAAAAAATAAGTATTGGGAGCTCTACAATTCATTGTGTCAGGCATGTATGATTCTTCAGTGTGTGTATGAAACACAATCATAGTCCTCCTCTTGTTAAAGTGCCTAGCATTTGAATTTACTATTTGAGGCTGCATGGGCTTCATCTGTAAAGTAGCAAAAGTTGTTCTTTTTTTAAAATCTTAGACCATTGTAAAAAGTGTAAACATTTCTCTCTTGTAACATTCAAATTGGTTTAATGTCATAACAGTAAATACAGTTAGTTTTCAAATCTGGTTAGCAAGCAATACGCAGATTGACAGACTACACAAAAGCAGCCAACTAAGAGAGTTTGGAGGAGTGTTGTTTGCATCATTTAATAGATTAGTGCTTTAAAATTCAATCTCTCTGATTCCAATATATACCCTTATATAAATCACCCTTGATACAGTAGGGTAAAGTCTGCTTGGATGTAAAATAGTGAAGAGCCTGCTAACATTCTGAGAAATAAATTCCATGATTTGCAATTTTAAAAGCTATAACTACGTGAAATAAGATGATCTTTTCAACAAGTGATGATCTTTAGTCATAATATATTTTTAGCACGTATGAATAACTTATTTATATTTCGTTAAAGTGATACAGCTTTCTACTTATTTGCATGGAATTATCAAAAGCACTCAGCATTTCCCTAACTCTGCTCGTTGACGTCAATGGGACCAGAGTTAGGCCACAATGCTGAGGGGGTTTTGTTTATTTGTTTTGGGGGTTGTTGTTTGTTTGTTTGTTTTTTGGAAATTGCATCTTTGGGTCTGGCCACACAGCAGCTGGGAGCAAACCTCCCAGCGTGAGTAAACAGACTCTTGCTCATGTGGTTCAAACTAATAGCAGCATGGAATTTGCAGCTCCAGCAGAGACTCAAGATGGCCTCCTTAGCTTGACTGCAGGGGGTTGGATGGGCTTGAGAACCCTAGCTGCAGCCCAAGCCGAAACATCCACCCTATTTTCAGGGCAGAAGTTCAAGCCCACTAATGCAAGTCTGTCTACTTGTGCTGGGAGGTTGGTAGACGTACCCTTAGGGTCTGTTGGAACTAAGGGGATCAGACAGCAAATCTGAAAAAGACCCAAAAATTGGGACTGTACCTATAAAATTGGAATATCTGGTCACCCTAGTTGGAACCAGTATGGGAGAAAGTCAGTCATCTTCAGACCACTTACCTTTCCCTTCTTAATATTTGTACAATCAGAAACATTCAGACATGGGTGCCTAAGTATACAGTAAGGAGCCTGATTTTCTGTTGCTTAAATATTTAGACTCCAGTGCCTAATGTTCAGCACCTGTGTGGGAAAAAATAATAAGACACTTCTATAGCACTATCTATACAAATCAAAGTGCTTTACAAAGGCATTTCATTACCATGGTGATGAATATAAGTTTTAAAATGAGTATGGCAGTTAGGACCACAAGTCCATTGAAAGTCTGACTTTGAAACGCAGTCAGACTTGTGCTCCTGACTTAGGGGCTTTTCAGATCCTACTCCTAAATAAAATAAGAGTGCACAGACAATCATTATACCCATCTTGCTGATAAGAAAACTGAGGCATGGAGGATGAAAATCACCCCTATGCAGAGGACCAAATTAAGGGCAGAGATCCATGGGAGTTAGGTGCCTAAATACTTTTGACAATCTTGGCCTGGGGGAAGGAATAGCTCAGTGCTTTGAGCATTGGCCTGCTAAACCCAGAGTTGTGAGTTCAATCCTTGAGGGGGCCACATAGGGATCTGGGGCAATATCAGTACTTTTGTCCTGCTAGTGAAGGCAGGGGGCTGGACTCTATGACCTTTCAATGTTCCTTCCAGTTCTAGGAGATAGGATATCTCCATTAATTTAATTTATTTGGCCTGAGTTCTTAAGTTGGATTTCAGTGATACATCGGCTGAACTGGCCAGCTGCATAAGAGTGAAAGATGGTGTAAGGGATTGGCTTCCACCTCTGAAGTTTGAAATCATGGATTCAAATACCCAGGTGGCCAGGGAAGATAAAATTGATGCATAGGAGTAAATTTCGCCCAAAAAGACCTTGTCCAAGGTCACAGAGCAAGTCACCGGCAGAGCCAAAGTGAGCCCAAGGCTCTTGACTCCTATTCCAGTTTCCTATCCACTGGACCATATTTCCGCCCATCAAGCTCCAGCAGGAATACCGAAATGGGAGACAGCTGATGACCTCATTTATCTGATTCCCTACTCATGGCAGCTTTTCAGGAGAAGGAAGCCCTGAAAGTCAGGCATTAAGTATCCTCCACTCATTTACTTACAAGTGCAATATCACAAAGTACCAATCCTGGTTTCAGTTAGTGCAATTGCTGTTACAGATAAATCTTGGAATTCTGAAGTTGGGCTATTGTTCAGCAAGGCACAGAGAGGCTGAGTTCACTGGAAAAAAAGTATTAATATTACAGTAACACCTAGAAGCTACAACCAAGATTAAGGCCCCATTGTTGGTAGGCACTCTACAAACATCCGAAGAAGTGGGCTGTAGTCCACGAAAGCTTATGCTCTAATAAATTTGTTAGTCTCTAAGGTGCCACAAGTACTCCTGTTCTTTTTGCGGATACAGACTAATACGGCTGCTACTCTGAAAGTAGTAAAAGACAGTCCTTCTAAGAGCTGACAAGACACAGGTTGAGAGGGGAAACAGAGGCTCAGATAGATGAAGAAACTTGCCAAGGTCCACAGCAGGTCCATGGTAGTGCTGTAAATAGAACCCAGGTCTTCTGAATCCCAGTGCAGTACTCTGTCTACTAGTCCACACTGCCAATCATCTTTGGTTTGTACTGACATATCATCCTTTCAAATGGAGACCTTTTAAACACATGTACTCATTGGCTGAGTCCAAGCATTGCATATGGCCCACTGTTGCAATGTTTCAGTGTATCATTGTTCAATGGTTTCCATGAGCCTGGACATCCACTACACAGACTTCCTCCTCTTCCCAAACATGTTGTTGATTAGTTTGGCCATTGACTTTGACCCACTGGGTCGTCTCTTTTCCTTCACTTTGAAGTTTGTGGTGATGGTTCTTAGGACTTTCGTGAACATGGTCACTACTTCCTGACAATGTTCGGCTGCAGACAGTTCGCAGAACTGGCATTTGTTATCCATTGCCAGCTTTTGTCCTTCATCCCAGCCTACTTCTCTCATATGGCATAGATCCTGCTTGTTACCAACTAAGAATACAGCTGACTCTACCACTCTGAAATCAAAAAGTTTTTGATTAGACAAAAAGCCTTATAGAAATGCTACAGGGTACCTGCTCTTGGATGCTGCATATCCAAAGAAAACTGATAAGAAATGTTTATATTATTATATTAATTTATACCATTGAACGCTATCTAGGATCTCAGTTTGCTATAAAGCCTCCTACCACATCTGTGAGGCAAATGACTTAACCTCATTTTAGTTATGTTTTATTAAGGCTAAAAAAATTGTTGACAGTACATTTCCCCCCTTAAATATTAAAAAGAGTATGAAAAATATACACACCAAGGGATTAAGGCTGAGACAGTATACGGTGAAAGGGGTTGAAAATATAATTTAAACAATTTCCCAATTTAAGATGATTTTATTCTCAGATCTTGTTTTATTTAGGCAAAAGCCTCAGCAGGTTATGCATCCCTAGGTCAATTTTTGTGAATACCGACACTTAGCACTCACTTTTTAAACATTTAACTAGTTAATTAATTTAATTAATTTGTGCCACTCACGTCTGAGCTAATTTAAATTATTTGCCCAAGGACATAAAGGGAGTTGATGTCACTGCCCAGGACAGAGTTTAGGAGGAGTTCTTGGTGCCAAATCCTCCCTGATTGTATCTACACTAGTATTTTCTTCAAACTTCCCATTGGTGCAGCTCCACTGGTGACAGCAATGGGGCGGGGGAGCTGTAGCATAGCCTAACTACCAGCATTTTAATCTGCACATTGTCTAATCTTGATCAGATTAGTTAGTCTTATATCACCTAGCATGACAGTATGATTTACATGTGAAACAAGAATGTAAAAGCCTAAAGTATATTGGGTTTTGGGTGGAAGGGTTATATTTTGCTGCTGAATTTACCAGCTAGTATATGACTACTTTTGTTATGTTGCTGGGTGCTATTGCTGTACGGAGTGTCATTTTAGTGGCTATTAGGGTGCCTAGAGCTCACAGACATCTCTTTTCATACGTTAGATCGAAAGAAATGTAATATTTATAATACAACTTACCTTTTGCAACCTGCCAGGTGGGAATCTCGTAGCCTGTATAGCAATGCCTTTGCAAAGGCAAAGGAAGCTCTGTCGCTGATGTCATACACAATGACAAATCCGTCAGCCCAGTGGAGTTCATCAGTGAGGGACAGCTTCCCCTGTCGTGGCTGAAGGCAATGAAATGCATACAACAATAGAAAGAATCCGTTACTGTTGTCACTGTGCAATATTTTCTAACTAAAACGTACATGTTTGTACATTGCACAGCACAATGGGGCCCTGATCTGAAACTGGTACTCCAAAGAGCTACAAATAAATAATAACCATCATTGGAGATGACTGTTATAATGAATGTATAAACAGTGTTTCAGAACTTTAAACCGGCCTTGATAGGCCTTAATTATCAGTAAAGTTAAATTAAATCTTACAGCCAAACTCTGCTCCCTTGATTGCAATGGAGTCCCTCTGAATTTACCCCAGGGTAACTGAGCACACAATTGTGGTCATCAGTATTTGTTTAACCCTTTTATATACATGGATGATGGGATGGATTGCACCATCAGCAAGTTTGCGGATGACACTAAGCTGGGGGGCGAGGTAGTTACGCTGGGGGGTAGGGATAGGGTTCAGAGTGACCTAGACAAATTGGAGGATTGGGCCGAAAGAAATCTGATGAGGTTCAACAAGGACAAGTGTAGGGTCCTGCACTTAGGATGGAAGAATCCCATGCACTGCTACAGGCTGGGGACTGACTGGCTAAGCAACAGTTCTGCACTAAAGAACCTGAAGAGTACAGTGAACAAGAAGCTGGATATGAGTCAACGGTGTGCCCTTATTGCCAAAAAGGCTAATGGCATATTGGGCTGCATTAGTAGGAGCATTGCCAGCAGCTCGAGGGAAGTGATTATTCCCCTCTATTCGTCACTGGTGAGGCCACATCTGGAGTATTGCATCCAGTTTTGGGGTCCCCCACTACAGAAAGGGATTTCGGGGAAGAGGTTGCAGTGATAATCAGACAGAACTGTAATGGGCTATCTTGATTGTCTGATTATCACTGCAAACGTTTTTTCTCTTAATTAATTAGCCTCTTAGAGTTGGTAGGACAACTCCCACTTTTTCATGTTCTCTGTATGTGTGTGTGTATAGATATAGATATATATCCTTACTATATGCTCCATTCTATGCATCCGATGAAGTGGGCTGTATCATTGGATCTATTCTGGGAATACAGGACTTCAGTTTCCAGGGCTGTCTATTTGGCCATGGCCACGGGTAAATGAAATTTAGTTAGATGTTTTTAAATTAACCATTTAAAAGGATATTTGGGGAAACTATATAAATAGTGATTGCAACCTTTTTGCCCCTCCTATGAATTAAAAGATGCATGTAATTTTACTGTACCATGTTACATTTGGTTGCCATTAGTAGCTGTAAAAATGGAAAAGCCTTGACCAGATAGTTGTCCAATGAAGGGCTCATTCTGTAAAGTTGGAAAATGCTCAGTACAGAGAGAGTCCTGACAGCTACATGTTATAGCTACAGGAATTTCAATATTCCATGTCAATTGCTAAAAAGTGCAAAGTGTGAGTTAGCTTTTCTCCTCTCTCCTCCCTGCCACCTCACTCTTCAAAGGACTTTTGGGAGCAGTCTTGCTGTGCTCATCTTTTATAAGTTGCGCTTACCTGTGAACAAGGGTCATAAATTTCCAAGTTCATTTGCCTCCCATCCAGACACATATGTTTCTTGTAGATGCACTCTACAAGACACATGGCATTAAAATCAATATCAGAGTTAACAAGTAGAGGGGGGGAAAACAGGCTTTAATCGCTATACTGCCAATGGAGAAATACAAGATTTGCTGTAGTGAATTAGCCCTTGGTTCATCAAGTCTGATAGCAATCCTCTGGCAGAGCCTGATGCGTTACTGGAAAGTGAATCCATCCCTCAGATATGCCCACAATGAATTGTGCAGTGCTTAATTGTGTCCCTCAGCTAATGGCTGGCCAGGTCCTATTCCACTGTAATGCCCCAATAGGTGCCAATGTGTGAGGGAACATTGTTAGAACATAGTGCTTGCCATTTGAGACAGCAGATAAGCATGCATAGGTAAATGCTCATGCATTTAGGATACTGAGTAATTTCCCCAAAATCTCTTTACAAATATTATGAAAGTTTTAGGGTAGCTAGGACATGATAGCAACCTGCATGTTGAGAAGTGATGGGAGCAGGAGCTGGCTATGATTTCAGGGTAGAGGGAATGTAAACTTGGAATCGGGTAACTTCTGATGACCCACTTATTCTATTATGCATGTTCAGCACATATGCACAGCCTTATGCAAAGTTTTTTCCTCTAGGTAAAATAGAACCATAACGGTGTAACGTTTATTAGGGTTTTTTTTCTCAATAGGTTAGGTGGGTATGAGTCTTCCTCACATAAGCAGTGTTGGTTTGACCCTATCAAGTTATAATTATGCTGGTATTATACAAGCCTGAACTTGGGTGCTGATCCTGAAAAAGCTGGTACCAGGAGTAATACTTAACTACAATGAGACATTCTAGTGCTCAAATGGAAAACCTCACAGTAGCAAGCATTTCCCTCAGTAGTGTTTGCAGGATCGAGTCTTTAAACTGTATTCTTAGAATCTGAGACATACGCCCAGATTTTTAAAATTACTTAGACATTGCTGCACTCAGCGTCGCAATGCCTAACTGATTTGGGGGCCTCAGCCTGATTTTCAAAAATGATTCAGGCACTTAGGAGCCAAAATGCTTAAATCCCTTTTAAAAATGAGACTCAGACATTGCAATACTGAGCACAATTCCTAAATACCTTTAAAAAGCGAGACCTAAATCTCATTTTTAAAAGGGATTCAGGCACTTAGGACACAATCCAATTGATGGGATTTAGACTACTAAGTGCCTAAATCTCTTAGACTCCTAAATCAGTTAGGTCTTGCAATGCTGACCACAGCAAAACCCAAATGCCTTTTAAAATCTGGGGCATAGTCTACATTAGGGAAATATTTTGAAAATCTCCATCAGTTGCTAGTAAGAGTGGGACAAGATGTTGCCATTATTCTAAACACCATAAAAACAACAAGGAGTCTTTTTTTTAAAAGGTCACTATTCTTGAACAAAAAAACTTCAGAAACAGACTTCAAAGAGAAACAGCAGAACTAAACTTCATTTGCAAATTCAACACTATTAATCTGGGCTTGAATAGGGACTGGGAGTGGCTGGCTCATTACAGAAGCAGCTTTGCCTCTCCTGGAATTGACACCTTCTCATCTATTATTGGGAGTGGACTACATCCACCTGATTGAATTGGCCCTGTCAACACTGGTTCTCCACTTGAGAGGTAACTCCCTTCTCTTCATGTGTCAGTATATATTGCCTGCATCTGTAACTTTCACTCCATGCATGTAAAGAAGTGGGTTTTTTACCCACAGAAGCTTATGCCCAAATAAACCTGTTAGGGCTTGGCTACACTGGCACTTTACAGCGCTGCAACTTTCTTGCTCAGGGATGTGAAAAAACACACCCCTGAGCGCAGCAAGTTACAGCACTGTAAAGCGCCAGTGTAAACAGTGCCCCAGCGCTGTAAATGAATCCCCTCGTGGAGGTGGAGTCCCTGCAGCACTGGGAGAGCTCTCTCCCAATGCTGGCGCAAGACCACACTCGCACTTCAAAACGCTGCCACAGGAGCGCTCCCGTGGCAGTGCTTTGGAGTTCTGAGTGTAGCCACGGCCTTAGTCTTTAAGGTGCCAGCAGACTCCTTGTTGTTTTTGTGGATACAGATTACCAGGGCTACCCCCTGATACTTGACACCATTCTAAGCACCCTGTTGCTCTGAGCAAATCTAATCAGCACAGTATTTCAAACAGTACTGGCAACTAGCAGGCCATTTACAGTCTAGGGCTGCCAGTGTTGCTAACCTTGCGGGGAGCTGAACTGGTGTTTGTAATGGTGGGAACATTTCAAACAATTCCTGGTGCAGACAGGGCCCAGATAAATCTCACCATTCCTAGGATTCTCCTCGACTCCCAATCAGTACCACATTAGTCTGCTGGTACAGCTGCAGTTCTTACAAATATCTGGCCTATGCTCATCTATCTCCTTATCTCCTTCAGAACCCTCAAGTGAATATTTGGGATGGGAAAATTAGAAGGATCAAATCTGCAGCACACTCAAACATTGTGGTATCCATAATTAAGAAAGAACATAAAACTTTTGAAATCCAATCTCTTTTTGATTCCACCTCAAAATGTTCTGGGCTGCTTTGTGGATTGCTTTTTATTTTATTCACCTCCTAGTTGTAGAAGCAGGGCAAAAATTATTTTCAAACAGTGTTTGTACAGCCCAAGTTTCTCTTTACAAATACATGGGTTTGTTAAAAATTTTCCTTGAAAAACAGCAGGTATTTTTTTTGGGGGGGGGGGGGGGGGAAAATCACAGTACTGGCTAGTTCCTCTGTCCTGTTGAGTCCAGCTGATTTAGGAGATTCTCAGAGACACAAAGGGCAGTTATGCACTCAACTCCTTTCCAAAGATTAGATTTGGATTGTCAATCCTTTGTGGTATAGACTTTTTGTTCTGTATGTACAGCACCTAGCACAATAGAGCATTGGTCCATGACTGGGGTTCCTAAGCACTACTGCAATACAAATAATGAAAGTGGGGTGGGTAACTGCCCTTTGTGCCTCTGGAAATCTCCCTCTTACTGCATTCTCTTTCTCCAGGTGCTCCATAGCTTATCTATGGAAAATGCAAGTCTCTTAAGGCCAATTTTTGCCTTTTCCTGAAAAATGCCTCTTGGAACAAGAAGGTTGTTTGTAGAGAAGATAAAAACATTACTTTTTTCTATTTCTTCACTCCCTTCTTTAATTGTCTTCTCTCCACTTTATGATGTACAGAGTTTACCATTCTTTTTGTGTCTGCTCTAGTCAAATTTCTTTAGCTCCTTGCCCTTTTTATTTCTGATTAGTACTTTACCTGGCACAGTGTGTGCTGAGTTTTACATGTTCATTTTTATACATCTGCTTTCTACATGAGTTTTATGTTTCTATTCTTCATATTTTATATTTTCATCAGCAACTCAAAGTAACAAACTAAAATTAAATCACTATTTTAAAAGATTATTCGGTTTCCATTTTAAAGATACTTTGTGAAACTATAATAAACCTACTTCTCCAGGTTCAAATAGCTCATCATCCACTATTCTCCTTGGCAAATTATTTCAATGAACGTATATAACCCAAAAAGAAACACTTTGATTAGATGTTAGGAAACACTTCTAAACAGAACTGAGAATTTAAAAAGAGAATTCAGGTATGTACTTGGTAGGAAATTAAAATTGACAGTTCATATTTATATGGCTTTAGTACTCGTTAGCGGTATGATTTATAGAATGCCTAAAACAAAACGCAAAGTTGCGAATGGGAACTTACCAGAATTAGAAGCATATTCTCCAATGAAACGCCTGGTTAGGAATCTCACTGTTAGGGCTGCAATACAAAACAAACTCCAGCTAAGCACATGCCTGGTTCAGTGACGGTTAACTTTATACAACTTTTGATCTTACTTGGTGAGCAAAAACCCACGACATTTAAAATTCAGTCGTGTTCTCTCCCCGGCTACACACCGCTCCAAATGATTGCCAAGGGGGAGTGTTGCAAACTGAGACTAAGTATCAGGGGGTAGCCGTGTTAGTCTGTATCTACAAAAACAACAAGGAGTCTGGTGGCACCTTAAAGACTAACAGATTTATTTGGGCATAAGCTTTCGTGGGTAAAAACCTCACTTCTTTGGATGCAGATTGGAGACCGAACAGTTGCGTGATCAATAATGCAAAAGTCTGGGAGGTTGGAGGGGGAGGTGAAGATCCGGGACTCCTAGTAGTAGCACAATGGAAGAGCCAGTGTGCAACGGGACTGGACAAATCTTTAAACAGTGTCGCTGTTTCCTACTTTGTCTTGGTGCAGAAGACCGCTGGCCATTGAGTCGCATGATCAATGGATTATTAAAAAAGTCAAAAAGCAACAGAGGGTCCTGTGGCACCTTTAAGACTAACAGAAGTGTTGGGAGCATAAGCTTTCGTGGGTAAGAACCTCACTTCTTCAGATGCAAGAAGTGAGGTTCTTACCCACGAAAGCTTATGCTCCCAGTACTTCTGTTAGTCTCAAAGGTGCCACAGGACCCTCTGTTGCTTTTTACAGATCCAGACTAACACGGCTACCCTTCTGATACTAAGAAAGTCAAGTTGCTCGAGACGCAACCACCCTTACAAAACTTGGGAGGGACCCGGGTAACATGTAAATCCCACTTGTTAAATACCCCCCTCCCCCAGCCCACAAAGTTAACTTGTAAGCTTACCAGACTTGCCAGCTCCTCTACTGCCCAGCACCGCGAGCTTCAGCTCACTCATCCTGAGCCAGCCGTCTCTCCCGCTCCTGCCTGAGCTCTTCAAACGGCTTCTTCAGTGCAGAGCCTGCTGTGCCTTCCAGCTGTGCCTTCCAGCTGTGCTGCCACCTCGCCTCCACCCCCTGGCAATCTCTAGTGACCTGCACGCAGGGGCCCCGGCGCGCTCCCACAGCGAGCACTCCCCAAACTGCTGCCCCTGCCCGCCACTTCTTTATAACCTCCTGGGCGGGGGATGTCAAGGGGAGGCAGTTGTCGGTCTCTTTGTTCCTCGAGCAACGCAGCTCTGCAGACCGCCCACGCGGTGTTGCCTGCAAGAAGCAGTTAGACTGGGAGTTGCCCAGGCGCCTCTTCCTTCACCTTGGCAGCGATCATCTCCAGGGTTTCTTTTCTCCCCCGGGAAGTTTCTATTTACCGATCAGAGCAAAGGACAAGGAAGGGTCAGTGGCTGGTTGTTTTGTTTTTGCAAATGAGGCAGTCACTTCCTTTAGCGATTCTCACGCACGTGCATTTTGCAGGAAGATGTGAAAGTGACCCCCTTGGATTTGTGAGGAAACATGGAAATGGAACAAAGTTCCTCTGGCAAATCACATATTTATTTCTGTCTGTAAACATTTACTCTGAGCTGAAACTTGTTTGCAAATTCCTGACAACCTCCCCCATATTTTTCCTCGCTTTTTGCCCACCATACAGTAAATAGTTTGAATCTTTGTAAAGCCAGGTGCAAAGCTTAGTAGTTGTAGCTGTTCAAAACTCAGAAATGTTTTTATTAAGTTGTTTGCAGAGAATTTGTCTTTTGGACCAAGGGCTTTGGATGTTGGTGAGGACATTAAAATAGACAATTGCACATGTATGAAAAAAAGTGGTACTAGCAATGCAAAGTAACTTTTACTAGAAACAAAACTTTAAAAAACTAAGAATAGATCCCTTTTCTACTTCTAGTACTGTGATTTAGCTGCATTGTTCCATCTCCATATAGAGGCAGAAGTTGGTTCAATCAAAGTTTTACTAGCACATATGCTTACAGAAGCTAATTTGTAATCTCATGCACTTGAATAATCATGAGAGCAACTTTTAAATTCATGTTCTGTAAACATTCGCACAGAAAACCCCATTGTAAAAGTTATTAATCCATCAGGGAACAGAAATAATGCCTTAAGATTTATGTGCTCACTGACATTCACAGGTAAATAACAGTCCACATTTCAAGTAGCAATCCATGTGCAGTTTGTTCAAACTATGTAGAATTACTTTGAATAACAGTACATTAAAGAGATACAAGCTGTGTGAGGTAATATATTTTATTGGACCAACTTCTGTTGGTGAGAGAGACAAGTTTCCAGCTTACCCAGAGCTCTTCTTCGGGTCTGGGAAACTAATTCAGCCCTGGTCTACTCTACCATTAGGTTGATGTAAGGCAGCTTACATGGACCTGTCTGTA
Source organism: Trachemys scripta elegans (assembly GCF_013100865.1). Classification (NCBI taxonomy): domain Eukaryota; kingdom Metazoa; phylum Chordata; order Testudines; family Emydidae; genus Trachemys; species Trachemys scripta. Next base: position 112,506,251 of record NC_048298.1, read on the forward strand.
AGTGTCTAAACTAAGTTTATGTCTAAACTGGCATTTTTGTCAGCATAACTTATGTCGCGCAGGGGTGTGAAAAAAAATCCCTCTGAGCAACGTAAGTTACGCTGAGAGAGGCACCGGTGTGGACAGCACTATGTCAGCGAGAGACATTCTCCCGTCAACATAGCTACCGTTGCTTGTTGGGGGTGGTTTAATTACGTCGATGGGAAGGCTCTCCCATTGGCATAGAGCAGTGTAACTTACCTTGCTTGGGGGCTGTATGTGGCTCAACCCCGAACGACGTAAGTTATACCACTGTCAGGCTTTCTCTACGCTAGCACTTTTGTCTGTAAAATTTTTGTCGATCAGGGGTATGAAAAATGTTTCACCAACAAAAGCGCCGGTGTGGACAACACTATGTCGGTGAGAGATGCTCTCCTGCCCACATAGCTACTGCCACTCGTTGAGGGTGGCTTAATGATGCCAGCGGGAGAGAGCTCTCCCGCTAGCATTGAACGGCTACACAAGAGACCTTACAGTGGCACAACTGCAGCAGTACAGCTGTGCCGCTGTGAGGTCTGTAGCATAGACATGGCCTTTTTTTGTGTCATTGCTAAACCCAAGGTGGAACAGATTGTTAGGCATAAGTAATTAACACATATTTCAAGGGACCATTCAAGATGAAGTGGCCCGTTAACACCCTTCCAGTCATAGGGGAGGAAAGATAGGTGGGGTGGGGGAAAGCAGCTGGGGGGAGGAGGGGTTATATCGCTACGGGGTGTGAAAAAGCCACCCCCCTGAGCAATGTAAATTACACCATTCTAAGCGCCAGTGTGGGCAGTGCTATGTTGGCGGAAGAGTTTCTCCTGCCAACATAGCTACCACTGCTCGCAGGACTGGAGTAACTAAGCCGATGGGACAGCTCTCCCGTCAGCTTAGAGCAGTTATATTAGAGAGCTTACAGGCAGCGGCACAGCTGCATCACTGCAGCTCCCCCGCTGTAAACTCTCTAATGTAACCGTAGCCTGAGTTAGTTTCCCAGATGTGAAGAAGAGCTCCGTGTAAGCTCGAAAGCTAGTCTTTCTCACCAACAGATGTTGGTCTAATAAAAGACATTATCTCACCCCCCGTCTCTCTAATATCCTGGGACCAACACAGCTACAACAACACTGCATCGTACATTTAAAGACAAGCATGATCTGTTATCAGAAATTTTGCAAAGTAAATGAGGCAGCAGTCATAAAACAACATAATGTGAATTATTTGCTTGGCTCTAGTGTTAAGAGTAAAGAGCACCATTCACTATTGCCCTGTACAGTCATCTACTCCAATGCAAAGTGAGTATTAAATGAACCCATTCTGAATTGGATTTGTTTTTCACTCACTCTCCATTGGTGTGTATGACAAGTGAACTGGGTCCAAACTGTTTTGTGTATTCAGTATCACACATTTTCCCATAGGTAACTCAGAATCCCTTATACATTTCCAAATGCTATGGCATCATAGACACAGGTTCCGACTTTCCAATGTGCCGGGGATGCTTGACCCCCGGCTCTGCCCCAGGCCCTGCCTGTACTCCACCCTTACCCCCAAAATCCCTACCCCACCTCTTCCTGCCCCTGCCCTGCCCCCGCCTCTTCCCCGCCCCATTCCGCCCCCTCCCCCGAGCACGCCGTGTCCTCCCTCCTCCCTCCCAGAGCCTCCTGCACACTGCAAAACGGCTGATCGTGGCAGGTGGGAAGCACCGGTGTGGTGGGGGAGCACTGATCGGCGGGGCCCACCAGCAGGGGAAGGCACTAGGGGAGAAAAGGGGGGCTGGTAGGGGGGCTTCTGGGGGTATTCAGCACCTACCATTTTCCACCTTCCACGGAGTCATTGCCTATGATCCTAGAAATCTGTGTGCTTTGTGTAGAACTAATGAAAATGAATTAATTATTAACCAAAGGAGAGATTGTCAATGTCCAACCAATTAAAATGGTACAAGATGTAGAAACTAAACCAAAAAGTTGCCTTTGATTTGGTTAAGCTGGGAGTTGTCAACCATTTTCACAGTGTGGACTGCAGTTCTGAGGTAAAATTGTCGCATGGACACTTCCTGCCCATTCCCAATCCTGTGGACTAGCTCTCCCTCCATTTGTAATTGATGCCATCATGTGGCAATTATAACAATTGCTTACAGCAAAAAGTAATATTAAAAGAAGCTAGTTGCCTAATGCAGTTTAGGAGCTGGAAACAAGAGTCAGAAGTACATGACCAACAGCTCTCTGTGTACCATCAAAGAGCATAGTTAGGAACCACTAGGTTAAGCAGGTTGAAAGATGTGCCAAATGCTACATCCAAATTTGGCACAGAATTTCTAAAGGTCTCAGAAATTCATATACCTACATAATCTAGTCTCTTTCTAGTCTACAGATTATGGCACCAAGTAAAATAAAACCTTAATTAGTAGCCATGTATTCTAAAACTAAAAAGGCAAAACCATAACCCACTCCTCTCCAAATCAAGTCATCAAGAAGGACATGGTTAACTCTAACTGCCATTTTGACCAACACACCAGGGGTTGAATTGAGCACCTCCCAGAAATAGAAGCATGAGTCCCTACCCTGGAGCTAAAGAGACAGGCTGTGCACATAAACTGTAACAGACTCCCATCCTCTGTGGATTGGGGACATATTACACACCCTGACCAGTGGAGTATGTACATATTTTTACAACTGGACAATAATAACAGCAAAATACCACTGTCACTTATTGTTACTCTCTCTTCACTATGTTTAATGGAAATAAAAGCTATTTTTACAAGGGTAAAAACGGCCATTTTCCTCCTTGAAAATGGTGAATTTCCCTTGGTAGAAATTCAGGATTATTTTGTCCAGAAATTGAAATTTCATCACATTTGCTGTGAAAAGCCATGTTCCTTAGCAGAAATTACAAATTTGATCTAGGGGGAAATGTCGCTAATACTCAAATTTTTTAACAAATATTTATTTATTTTAATGTTGGATGTGAAAAATAAACCCTTGTAGTTTTGCACAGATTTACCAGCATTGTGCTGTCTTTCCTTGTATCATGGAGGATTTTGCAATCTCCCGTCATACCTCCTAGCTGACAACCATTGAGGGACAAAGACATTATGACAGTATTAGTTCTATTACAACAGCAGTTGCTTCAGATCCAGACATTGCAATGCATATAAATGACCAAACAGTTGTAGGTTTCTGCTTGAAAATAAAATGAGATGCCATGTAATGAAGTAATAATGCTTTATGGAGAAAGTTTTCAAATCTGGGAACCAAACTCTAGGTACATAAGTCCAAAAATTTTAGCCTACATTGTACATCATCCGTCTTCCTAAAATGTTTTTTTTTTTAAAGTGTGCTCAAACCCTTTCCAAAGATTGGCTGATTACTGTAATTAAAATTTTTCCTTTCAGTTTTGGAAACGTCTCCAATAGCAGTGCAAGTGAAACTGACAAGTAGAGTTTCAATATCTAACCTGAGTACAAATGGTCAAAAGTAATTTAGGCTCCAATTCTGCAGTGTGAAGTGAGTTGCAATATAGATTGTAAGCTCTAAGGTAGTGTCTTTAATTTCATGTTTACACAGTGACTAGCAGTTCCCGATTGAGGCCTTTAAGTGCTGCTGCAATGGAGATATTAAAAAAATAACAATAGGGTCCATCCGTGCATCTCAAATTGCAGAATTGGAGCTTTCATTTCCACTCTGCATTAGTAATTAAGATGTTATATGAATGCTATAAGAGGCAAGGCATTTTAAAGAATTACATATATTAGATGTTCCTTTAAGACTGAATTTTCCAGCTCAGGTTGCAGATAGGTGAGTCATGTAGAAGAGAATTTCTTTGAAAAAAAAATTATTTACATCTTTTCTGTGAAGTACCATAAATGCTCAAGTTAATAGTAAAAGTTCAGCAAAATATGAAAAGTCAGACTAAATGTGTGTACTGTGTGTATACACATCAAAGCACAAGGTAAACAGCTTGTATCTGGTTTATTTTTAGTGACTAGTGGAATGTTAACTCAATTTTTTTTTTAGCTCCAGTAATAGCACAGTATTAAAACAGATTTCTATCTATGGTAATTCATTGGGAATCGAACGTGTTGTGATCCTCAGTACAAAGGAAGCATTTAATAAACTGAAAGGGAAAAATGGCTTGGAACACATTTTTAAAGTACTTAACATTATTTTGAATGACAGTCATGCTAGGACAGCCTCTGAATGCTGTTGTATAGTGTAGTTTAAGGGAAAAATTCTGGGTTTGTTACTCATATGCAGGAACAGCCAATAGGGCCGGCTCCAGGGTTTTGGCAGCTCCAAGCAGCCAAACAAACAAAAGCCGCGATCGCGATCTGCGGCGGCAATTCGACGGGAGGTCCTTCGCTCTGAGCAGGAGTGAGGGACCGTCTGCCGAATTGCCACCGAACAGCTGGACGTGCCGCCCCTCTCCGAAGTGGCCGCCCCAAGCACCTGCTTGGTAAGCTGGTGCCTGGAGCCGGCCCTGACAGCCAAGGCCAGGAACAGAGCTTCAAAATAGAAATATTCTGTTCCAGTTCTCATGCATGGTCAGACCCACTGAAATCCCATTCCACAGTTCGTCTGTGGCTCCAGCTCTAGGGGTTAGAACTATGATCCAGACATTTCAGCATGCACATCCAGTTCATCTTTTTGCCCTATGGTGCAATTATTTAGCTGAAAGGAGATGATATTCTGTGTACTTATTACTTCTCCTTTAGAGGAAGAGTTTCCCTGCCTGTGGCTGAGACAGCTGCCATTTTGTGTTTCAATTCAGCAGAATGGTAGAATGAGTCACTAGAGTCTCATTTTTCATTCAGATTTCATCTGTTCCTTCATTATTTGTTGCTTTTAAAAAAAACCAAGCAGATTTGTTATATTTATTTAATTTTAATGCCACATAATGTATTTCACATGTTTGTTCCCTTATTAATCATTTTTTGCCTCCAGTGCTCTCCTTGGCTATCTCCTGGAGCATCATCTTTCCACCTGATTAGCTTCTGAGGTTCCATGTTGATGGAAAATGTGCTAGCTCCCTCCCTCCACCGCTTCACTTGATGAAAACACCCCCGATAGTGGTGCTCTCCTGCTTCTGGGAGCACTTGGATAAGGAAGTCTTGTCTACCTGATATTTGAAATACTGCTTTCCCAAAGAGCTGTCCCAGACTTGCATGACCTGCAAACTAAGCACAGGTATGTCACATGGCTTTAATAAACTTGGTATGAATGTCTTGACCAAATTCATCCTATTAGGAACCAACAATGATGCTACCATAGCTGAAGTCTGGATTTTGTCAGCACTCCTGCTGGGAGGTATAATTCCCAGCTCAGGTAGATGTACCTGTGCTAGTTCTGCTCGAACGAGCACGCTCAAAATAGCAGTGTTGCCATGGCAGCATGGGCAGCAGCTTATGCCAGCCACTCCAAGAATGATCCCATCCCAGAACGTAGGTATGTTCTTGGGCAGCTAGCCCACGCCACTGGAGCCACACCACTGCTATCTTTAGGTGCTAGCTCAACCAAAGCTAGCATGTATATGTCTATACATATACTATAAATACACTTCCCAGCTGCAGTGTAGATTGCGTACCCTGTGTCTGGGGCTTGGTTTCACTTTCAGTCCTGACTGGCAGGTGGGTTACAAATCCTACTTTTGGAGGATGTTGCAGGTTGCTAGTGGGTAGTGCAGGATGCTGGTCATAAAGTATTTCTTGTGAGAGGGAGAGTTCAGACAGCTTTGTTGTTTGACTTATCTGAAATAAATTACATAGACTGCAGAATACATATGTTTCTCTATGGAAAAACATAGGGCCTGATTATCCATTCACTTGCCCCTTACCTTGTATAGGCATTTACACATGTGGGTACAAAATGCTACCTGTCAGAATAAATGCATTTTGCATCTTCTTTGCACATTTGTACAGTATATGGATACACAAGGTGCAAGTCCATATCCTCCTTTTTACGCTGTTACTTCTGTACCTTTTGGGTTAACCTGTATAGGGTGGTTATGGGCAGCCACAATATTGATGAAGTATTTCTGATGAACATGCTCAAAATGTGTGGGGAATATATATATATTGTACTTTTATAAATGGCTACACAAGGTAAGTGAAAAGTGTGTGTGCACGCACATATATATATATATAAATAGACGTGTGTGTGTGTATATATATACACACACAAAACTTCAGAAGTCCGTATTTACCTGAAGGGACAATATGATATTCACTGAAATAAGATGTATGTGTATGTGTGTATATATACACACACACACACACACACACACATGCACTGCATACATATACACACATACACATACATCTTATTTCAGTGAATATCATATTGTCCCTTCAGGTAAATACGGACTTCTGAAGTTCACCTTCAGTCAGTATTCACCTTGAGAATCAATACATCTTGTTAGCTACCTCCCTGAAAGAAGTATCTGCTAAAATAAAGAAAAAGCACAGAGGTTAATAGTGGGTGAATGTGAAAGTGTGTGTAGGGGTGATGGGATGGTTGAAGGTAGTAGGTTTTTGAATTGATAAAATGAAATAAAATTTTCACAAAAATGTTGATGAAAATCTGGTTTTATGGGCATGCTGCAAAATCCAGCTGATTCACTAGGCCGTAAAGGAGGACTGAAGCTGAGGCCAGTCTTTTGCAGTGGGAGCTTTCAACTATGTGGGCCACATAGCTTTTGAACAGCTCTAGTTAGGAGAATGGCTCTCTCTCTCTAGTGATAGTGTTACTTGACTTGTTACAGAATTCATGGTGAAGAAGGACCCAAAATGCTTGCTTCTTGGATATAACATGGAATTAAAAAGGAAAAACTGAAAACCCTTTTAAAACTTAAGCTTGCAGGAAATTTTGCTGAAATACAGAGAATGTTTAAACAGCTTCTGCTATTTCTGAATTTATAAAACAACTGCAGTCAGAGGAAAAGCCACATACGTTTAAAATTTCACTTTCCTACATTTGGTGGGAAAAACAGCGTTTCAGGTTCATACCATTCAACTTTGAGAAACAGATTGGAAGAAATAATCTGGATGTGCTTTTTACCCCCAAGAAATAATATATGAAGAGATCTGTTCTTTATTTGTGTCCCACAGCAACAAGGTGAGGAAATATTCTGATATATAAGGGAGTTAAAAGTAACGGAAATATGTATGAGTTTGGAAAATTAGTGGATTCTCTGATAAAGAAGATGATAATTTGGCATTCATAACCTCAGTTTGTAGGAATTAACATTAATTAAAACAGTAGGTAGCTGCAAAAAGTGTCATCATCACAAATGTTCAAAAGAAACAAACATATTTTTTCCATTTTTGTTGAACTTTGGAATTGCCACAAAAAATTAGTTGAAATTTTAAATTTTGGACAAAAAAAAAAAAACACCCAGAAAAATATCACACAAAATATCTCCCCCCCCACACACTGAAAATTTGTAAAATGTGAATCCATTTTTATAACTGTAACCCTTCTGCCAGGTGGAGTCGGCAGCAGCAAGAGCCAGGTTCAATGTCTAGGGTTTCTCTTAACAACACAAAATAGAATTGGCTGAAGCCCCCAGCCAGTAATCTGGGAAAACTAAACACCACCTCTGGCGCTTCTCAGAGGCAATATTTCCCTCTCGCAAGCATGGAGTCTGTAACTAAATCAAACTTCTTTTAAAGGTGGGAGCAGGGGAAGGGACACAATGTTAATTTGGGAAAACACCACAACCAGAGTTCAAAAGCTTGTGACCATAGTGTTTTGATAGGTGTCCTTTGCCTCAGTTTCTCATCTTGCAGCTTGAAAGTCTGAGAAGCCAGTGTCCCTTAACATATCACTCCCCTCTCCCTCCGCGGCACCCCACTCACAGTTGGCTGTCCTTGGTTAGCAAAGACCCAGAGTTCAGAGGTACGTTCACAGGGGTTCACCTCCAACCCCTGGCAGGGGGCGCAGAGCAATGCCTCTGCTATTACTGCCTCTGCAACTGGCTCAAAGCTGCTGTTGTCTCTCTGCTGCCACTCTCTGTGATGTCACATTCTGAGGTTTCACCATGTAACCCAGCTCTCCTTGGTTTCAGCAAGTAGTGGGGACCCTCACTCCCAGTGCAGTTTTTGGGTTGTCTTTCCCTGCAACACTGCCCCCACGCAAGATCTAAGGATTAGCCCCTACACTGGCCTCAGTAATGATATCAGTTCCAGGAATCACCAACCAGAAGCAAGGACTCTCCACTGAGTCTAATCCGCTCTGTCTTTAAACACTGGAGAGGGGTGGGTAAAGGGTATCTGGGATTGTTTAGGCATGGTTCACCCCATCAGGCAGAAACACCTGCCCACAACCACTCTCATCTTCACTGGGATTTGGTATCCCTAGCCCTTGCTTAGCAAGTGAGGTTCAGTTTGGGATGACCCCCCCGCCAATCAGAGTATGCTAAGTACAGTGCCTGTTACTTGTACAATAAGGATAACATTTCATTACCCCTGAATTTGAATACTAGAGTTATTTGTAACCCAAAACCAGTCAAAATTGATCATTTTAACAAAGCAGCTCCCGTAGGCAGAGTAGGCATGTCTGCTCCTGAAGTCTTTTCCCCCAGCTCATCAGTAGATGTCAGGGGAGAACTCAAACAGACCCTGCTTATGTAACAAATAAAAACATAATAAAACCTAATAAAAGAAGTAAGTGGGTGTCTCAAAAAATGTTTCTAGGAAGAAGCTATTTCATAAAATTCCAGAAACAGTGTGCTGTAAATTAATGGAAAAGCTGAACTCTGTGGAAGATGTAGTACTAAACAATCTAGAAGCAAACATTCTGCATGTGCAAAGTCTTCAGAAACTGATCCATTTTGCTACAAGGGTGCAAAGGAAATACTGTAGTGTGCATGCAATGTCCTAATGCTACAAATGCAGCACTAGATGTAATGTTTTTTATTGGAATTATGTTCAATGTCAATACAGGAGAAAATAAAGAATGTAAAGTAGCTTTGGAACTGAATGGAGAATCTATCAAAATTTAAGCTTAGAACAGGAAACCAAGCCACTATACTGCCAGAAAAGGTATACTAGTAATTCAGGATAATTCTAACACAATAGCTTAACGTCCTTGGCAAGTGCCAGACAGAATCTGTTGAAAAGTATTGACTGGCCTCTTTTTACTTAGAAGACAAACACTTTTTAGTGGTTGACTTATATTCAAGCTACCTTTTGCTGAATTTCCTGCTGAATCAACATTTCCGGGATACTGTCTGCATATTTCTGGGTGGAACATTAGGCGTTGATTTTGAACTGTAAAGCCCTCAGTAGCTTGGACCCTGCTTGTCTGAGAAATGACCTGCTTCCAAGTGCTATGCTACTGCTGCTGTAATCAGCACAGGCACTTGGGCTTGATCCCCTCATTATAAAAGGGGAAGGCGGCTCTGTCAAAGCTTTCTCTATAAAGAAACCTTTCCTTGTAGAATTCAGTCCTCTTAGTCAAGATCCTTAATGGCCTGTGAGTAGCATAAACTGAAATGAAAGTACACAATATGCAGAACCCAGGTTTGCGTTCTAAGCAACAATCAGCCCAAAAGAGCCATCCTCCAGTGGGGCCCTTTTCAGAGCCAGCGCCACAAATCCTACCACTGGCCTAGTACTCTAGATGCTGCGTTTTAGTATCAATAGCAGCAGCAGAAAGGGATATCCTCCTCCACCAAGTCACAAACCTTGAAGCACATGTAATCTTGCTTAAGGAGATGCACTCCACCCCTGACATTCAACTCTCAGTTCCAGACTACGCAGTTGTGGCTCATTACCATCACTAGCAGTATGGGATGGTATCTTATGTTAGAGAAGGGCTGTCCATTGTCACTGTATCAGCAGCTAGTCCAGATGATGTCATAGAATGGCAGACATTACAGGTGAAAGAGCTTATGATGATTGTCTACGAGGCCCCACTAGTTAACTGGTCAACTCTCAGTCTGCTGGTCTTTGCATCTACTGTGGCAACTTCAGTTCCTGCTATGTCAGTGGAGGATACCCTGACAACAGTGCAGATGGAGAGAGCCTAATGGAGTGGGCATCAGTTGCTATAACATGACCAAAGCAAATGCCAAGCTTTCACAGTAATAGATGGGCAACAGGCTCTTCACTCAACATCACTTCTGGGCAACTGCTGCCAGTGGTCATAGAGCGAAAGGTGCTTGACACTTTCCCAAAGTCTCAGCATCAGCTATCTTTGATCACTACAGGCCTCCAGGTATCATCAACAAACAGCTTCTAGAAGGCTGGGTGGAAACTTCATAAAATTCAGTGGGAGGTCTTTCAAACATATCTGTCAGTGAACTGGCTTGGACTTGACATGTCCAGGTAATATAAATGACTCTTACCAAACTTTCTGCAAATCAGTTTAGGTTGCTGCTAAGAAATTGCTTTCCAGAGGCTGCCGCTGACAGTATATTCCTGGGTGGTCGTCAGATGCAATTAAGCTCTACCAGGAGATCAAATCTGCTGGTAACAAACAGGAGGTCTCTAGTAAGAGCAAGGACTTCAGTCAACTGTTGAGTCAGGTGCTATCAATGGAGAGAGACAGTCAAAATGATGGACTTTACTCATTCTAGCTGGAAATTGTGGCAAACCATCAAAAGATTTCTGGAGACTCCAGGTTTGGCAAAAAAGAGTTTCCAGTCACAGCAAGTGCTGTCATATTCCATCTAGTGGATAATGGCTATACACAGAACTTTCAGCGATATGGTCAAAATTGAGATTACAGAGAGGTGGCAGGTTGGTAGTTTAGATTAAAGCTTGATGGCTCCTTTTTCAGACACAGAACTGGGCCAGGCCATAAAGCTTCTGAAAATAGGAAAGGCTCTAGTTCTGGATTTTATCCATATGGAGTAACTACTTCACCTGGGCTCAAAAACCAAAAGGTGACTTCTTTGATTCCTCAACTGATGTTTCCAGGACACCTACATCCCAAAAGTCTGGCACAGAATAAAGGTCATAGCCATTCCAAATCCAGGAATATCACTGGAAGATCTCAAGATCTACTGACTCATCTCTCTCCTCTGGGTCATATACATGCTTATGGAGAGACTGATTCTGATGCACATCAATGAGGTTACAGGGCCACCCAGCGGGGGGGCAAGTGGGGCAATTTGCCCCGGGCCCCGCAAGCTCTGGCCTGATGGTGGTCCGGGTATTCAGCAGCATTTTGGCAGCGGGGGGCCCTTCAGTGCTGCCAAAGATGCGGAGCAACTGAAGGGCCCCGCACTGCTGAAATGCCACCAAAAACCCGGACTGCCGCCAGGTGAGTACAAGCGCCGCAGCTCCCCCGCTTTGCCCCCGGCCCCCTGAATCGACCCATAACTGCCCTTTGCTCATGCTGGCTTCGGAGGAGGATGGGGTACCCAAGATCAAGTCATTCACCTAACATAAGACATCATAGATGCCTTTGAGAAGGGCAAGAAAGTTTGTGTCATTCTGGTGGATCTGTCAACTGTATGTATTGTTTGGCATGTGGGGCTGACCACCAAGTTGTTGCAGATTATTCCCTATATGCCCAGGGTGTGGTTTAATCATGGAAATGGTAAAAAATCAGAGCTTTATTTTGCAAGCTGGAAACAAAGTCAGCCGGTGTAGGTGTCTCTGTAACAGAATCCCACAAATATCTGTTGTAATTCCTCTCCTTTTCAAAGTATATACTTACGATCTACCAACAACTAAGGCTGACAAGTACATATATGGAGATGACATCTTTCTTGCTGATGTAGGTAACGATCTATACAATATTGAAGAGTCACTCATTCAGGACATGAATGCCCTGGCCACTTACCTTCATCAGTGGAAGCTTACATTAAGTAAATCTAAAGATAGTGGCCACAACTTTGCATCTGAACAATCACTTGGCCAATCATCCCCTTAGTCTGTGTTGAGGCTCATCTACTTCCTTTCCAGCCAGTTGTCACTTATTTCAGAGTCAAACTGGACTGTAGTCTAAAATAGTGGTCCCATCTAGACCACTTAATGAAAAAGATCACGTCCTGCACTGCCCTGATCCAGAAGCTAGCAGGAACCTCCAGGGGAGCAGAGGCAAATGCTCTACGAACCTCAGTCCTGGTACTGGTGTTGCTTCAGCAGAATATTGTGCTGCACGTTGGGGTGGAAGTCAGCATACACATCTCATTGATTCAGAGCTGAACACAGTAACCCATATCATCAGTGATCGTCTTAGCCACAGTAACGTCTAATTTATATGTGTTGAATTATATAGCTCCCTTGAAACTTCAATGAGATGCCACTACCCTTGAAACTGAATGAAGTGCTATGACAGATGAAAACCTGCTTCATATGACACTGATTGGTTCCAGTAGCTGTAAATAAGCAATGTACACTCCCCGTAAGAAGATCTGCCCTCCTCCAGAAAAAAACACCTACACCTGCAGCTCCTGCTGACTTGCCATGTCTGACTCCACATCCTTTTGCAGAGGTTGTTCATGCACTCACGTCTGGTGCTGATGGCCCATCACCAGTCTCGGATGAACAAAGCATATCAGGGCTGACAACTGTGTTCTCGCAGAGTGGCAGCAACTCTGGGATAGAAAGACAGGTGTGTTGACAAATTTCAGAAGACCTAACTTTCATCTATCTGTTTGTAACCTGGGACGCAGATCCTGGACTCGGCTTAACAGGCTATTGACTGGAATGGCCGCAGTGGCTGCCACAATGCAAAAATTTGGCCTAGACCAATCTTCACAGTGGGATTGCGGAGCAGTGATGAAAATAGACAAACATGCAGTGGAGGAGTGCATAATTAGAAGAGTGAACTGTGACAACTTGATATCCTTCAGCAGTTATCTGGCTGAACAATCTAGATATCAACTTGTAATGCATACCAAAGAAGAAGAATACACTTATACAGTACCTGTGTTCCCAGTACTACAGGGGACTGTTTAAAGAGAAACATTTAATTACTTTTTATTTAAATTCATGAAAACAAAAATATTTTTAAAGATTAAATTCAGTAAACATGTTTTTTTATTATTTTAATTTGGGACAAGAGTAGTTGAATGTCCCTTTAAATACATGCCCATTTTGGCTATAACGTAAAAAAAAAAATTGAAAAGCTCTGTGAAAATTTATACTTTTAAAGGGTCAGGGCCTTTGTGGATGCTTAGCTTCCTCCTGGAAGATGCTGAATATCCTCAACTCCACCTGGCAGGATCCGGCCCTATCTAAATCGCCAAAAGAAAACTCAATAGTGAGCTAAATCCAGGAATATATGCTGAATGCCACCAGGGTCTAAACACAGGCTCAAGCTTAACCTCCCTTCCGTCTATACATAAATTGCACTAACCCAGCCTGGCTCAGGTTCAGGGTCCCAGGACCACACAGGAGAGGAGCCTAAGTCAAAGCCTAAGTCAAAATGGGACCCAGTGCTCAAGCCCTTATGTTTGCAGTCTAGATTTAGTCCTGGACTCGTGCTCTGGGAGTTCATCAAAAGTATTCCACAATCTGATGGGTTGACTTTCTTTGTGCTCTGGACAGTCAAGTTTGGTGGACAGCCAAGTTTTCCCACTCTGCATTACGAAGAAAAGGCTAGAGCGGACACATTTTGGGAGGGCGCTAGGAGGTCCGGATATGGGTGGTTGGACTCGGCCCCACATAATGCAATGCAGATGTTTGAGCCCCAGGTTGGGACCCAGGGTTCAACAATTTCTAACCTGGGGTTACAAATGAGTGTAGACGCTCAAGCCTTAGGATAACAAACCCAGGGTCTGCTAACTTGAGTTCTACTAATCCTGGGCTTACATTGCAGTGTAGGCGTACTCTCAGTTTTGCTAAAAACTCAGTCTTAAATCTTAAATTTCCTTTTGGAAAGCTCCAATCAAATATACTAACAAGTAACTTCAATGATGTTGTCCTGAGCGAGCAGATTCCGTACCACAGTTTTCTTTAAACGCATAATATCCAGTTAGAAATTATATATTTTAAACAAACTCTCTTAAATATATTATGGCTTGTCTATGCACGACCTGGGACCAAAGCAACAGAAGTGGTTTTAATTCTCATCTTTAGTTATTTCAACAGCAATCTGTGTGTGAACAGTCTTATATAGAATTGTGGCCTTCTTTAACTGACTTAAGTTAAGTTAGTTAAGTCAAGATCCAACCCCCTTGGATCTAAAAACAAGGAGAAATCAATCAGGTTCTTAAAAAGAAGGCTTTTAATTAAAGAAAAAGGTAAAAATCCTCTCTGTAAAATCAGGATGGAAAAATAACTTTACAGGGTAATTAAACTTAAAGAGCTCAGAGGACCCCCCTCTAGCCTTAGGTTCAAAGTACAGCAAACAGAGATAAACACTCTAGCAAAAGGTACATTTACAAGTTGAGAAAACAAAGATAAACTAACATGCCTTGCCTGGCTGTTTACTTACAAGTTTGAAATATGAGAGACTTGTTCAGAAAGATTTGGAGAACCTGGATTGATGTCTGGTCCCTCTCAGTCCCAAGAGCGAACAACTTCCCAAAACAAAGAGCACAAACAAAAACCTTCCCACCCCCCACCCCCAAGATTTGAAAGTATCTTGTCCCCTTATTGGTCCTTTGGGCCAGGTGTCAGCCAGGTTACCTGAGCTTCTTAACCCTTTACAGGTAAAAGGATTTTGGAGTCTCTGGCCAGGAGGGATTTTATAGTACTGTACACAGGACAGCTGTTACCCTTCCCTTTATAGTTATGACACGCCCCCCAAATCACAGATAGTGTTGGACAGCCGGTTCCACACTGGCTGTGATTTCTTTCTGGAGCTCTAGGAGAAAACAGAGTTAATAAGACACATGCACCTTTAGACATACTACTGATTATATAAAAACTAACAATATGTTCCACATGACAAGAACAATTTTTAACCAGTTGATTCTGGGAAACTTTCCCGGGAGAGTGCATTAGCCACTTTGTTAGAAGCCCCTGAAATGTGTTGTATTTTAAAATTAAAATCTTGGAGAGCTAAACTCCACCGAAGAAGTTTTTTGTTATTCCCCTTGGCGGTATGAAGCCACTGTAGCGCAGCATGGTCTGTTTGTAGTTGGAAACGCCGTCCCCAAACATATGGGCATAGCTTTTCCAGCGCGTACACAATGGCGTAGCATTCCTTTTCACTGATTGACCAGTGGCTTTCCCTCTCAGACAGTTTCTTGCTGAGAAACACGACAGGATGGAATTCTTGATCCGGTCCTTCCTGCATTAAAACTGCTCCTACGCCATGCTTGGATGCATCTGTGGTTACTTGGAATGGTTTGTCAAAGTCTGGGGCCCTTAGCACAGGGTCAGACATGAGTGTCGCCTTAAGCTGGTGAAAGGCCTTTTGACACTCATCAGTCCACTGAACTTCATTTGGCTGTTTCTTTTTGGTTAGGTCTGTCAGCGGGGCAGCGATTTGGCTGTTGTGTGGTACAAATCGCCTATAATATCCAGCCAAGCCTAAGAAGGATTGAACCTGTTTCTTTGACTTTGGAACCGGCCACTTTTGGATAGCATCCACTTTGGCCTGTAGGGGATTTATAGTTCCTTGACCCACCTGGTGCCCCAGGTAAGTCATTTTGTTTTGGCTTATTTGACACTTTTTAGCCTTAGCAGTTAGTCCTGCCTGCCGGATGCGCTCGAAGACTTTTTCCAGGTGCTTCAGGTGTTCTGTCCATGATTAGAAAAAATGGCCACATCATCGAGGTAGGCAACTGCAGATTCTCCCAATCCCGCTAGGAGACCATCTACAAGTTTTTGGAAGGTGGCGGGTGCATTTCGCAACCCGAAAGGGAGTACATTGAATTCATACACCCCTGCCTGGGTGACGAAGGCTGACCTTTCCTTAGTGGGTTCATCTAGTGGTACTTGCCAGTACCCTTTAGTTAAGTCTAAAGTAGAGATGAATTGGGCATGTCCCAATTTCTCCAATAGCTCATCTGTGCGTGGCATTGGATAATTGTCAGGACGAGTTACAGCATTTAGCTTACGGTAGTCCACGCAAAAGCGTATTTTCCCATCTGGTTTGGGAACTAGAACCACTGGAGATGCCCATGCACTATTAAAGGGGCGGATTATACCCATCTGTAGCATGTCCTGGATCTCCCTTTGTACAGCAGTTTGGGCATGAGGTGACTCCCGGTAGGGTGGAGTTCTAATTGGGTGAGCATTACCTGTGTCAATGGAGTGGTATGCCCATTCGGTCCGTCCTGGAGTGGCTGAGAAAATTGGTGCAAAGCTTGTGCACAGCTCCTTGATCTGCTGTCGCTGCAGACATCCAAGGGTCGCGGAGAGGTTCACCTCTTTCACACCACCATCCCTTTTTCCTTTGTAGTAGACACCTTTAGGCCACTCCGCGTCATCTGTTTCCTGGGCTGTAAACTGGCAAACGTTTAATTCTCTGGAATAAAAGGGTTTGAGAGAATTAACATGGTATACATTAGGCTTTATGTTGGAGGTGGGGGAGGCTATGAGATAGTTAACAGCTCCTAGGCGCTCCTGGATTGTGAATGGTTCTTCCCACGACGCTTCCATTTTATGGACCTGGAGCGCCTTTAAGACCATGACTTGATCTCCTACTTTGAAGGACCGTTCTCTGGAATGTTTATCATACCAGGCCTTTTGCTCTTCCTGAGCATCTTTTAGGTTTTGTTTAGCAAGGGCTAAAGAGTGTCGGAGGTTGCTTATAAAGTCTAGAATGTTAGTTCCTGGAGAAGTCGTAAACCCCTCCCATTGCTGCTTCACCAACTGTAATGGCCCCTTAACCTCGCGGCCATACACAAGTTCAAACTGGGATGTGGTACAGCCCTGTAGGCAAAAAGCAACTGCTGCAACACTAGGTCCCAATCATTGGAGTGTTCATTTACGAATTTACTTATCATGGCCCCCAAAGTTCCATTAAACCTCTCCACCAGGCCATTGGTTTGATGGTGATAAGGGGTGGCAACCGAGTGATTCACCCCATGAACTTCCCACAGGTTTTTCATGGTCCCTGCCAGGAAATTAGTTCCCAAATCTGTAAGGATGTCGGAGGGCCACGCTACCCTGGCAAAAATGTCTGCTAATGCCTGGCACACACTTTTAGCCCTGGTGTTGCTTAAGGGTACTGCTTCCGGCCATCAGGTAGCAAAATCCATGAAAGTCAGTATGTACTGCTTTCCTCTGGGTGTCTTCTTTGGAAAAGGACCCAGAATATCCACAGCTACTTGCTGAAATGGGACCTTAATTATGGGTAGTGGCTGGAGAGGGGCTTTAACCTGGTCTTGGGGCTTTCCGACTCGTTGGCACACCTCACAAGACCGGACATAATTAGCAACGTCCTTGCCCATTCCCTCCCAGTGGAAGGACTTCCCCAACCGGTCTTTGGTTCTGTTCACCCCAGAATGGCCACTGGGATGATCATGGGCTAAGCTGAAGAGCTTTACCCGATACTTAGTGGGAACTACCAACTGTCTTTGAGGATGCCAGTCTTCCTGGTACCCACCAGAAAGAGTCTCCTTGTATAAAAGTTCTTGTTCTACAACAAACCGGGATCGCTTAGAAGAGCTGAGAGGCGGTGGGGTGCTGCGTGCCGCCGCCCAAGCTTTCTGAAGGCTGTCATCTGCTTCCTGCTCGGCCTGGAACTGTTCCCTCGATGCTGGAGACATCAGTTCCTCCGTGGACTGGGGCTTGGTCCCTCTGGAAGCGATGCAGGTGCTGGGGCTGTTTCCATTGACTGTGAACCGCTGTCCGCTGGTGCACTATGTGGTATTTCAGGCTCTGGCTGAGCCTCTTGAGTAGGGTTATCTGCTGCTTCTGCCAGTTCAGGCTCGTTGGTGCCCTCTGGCGTTGGAGTGGTAGACGGGTTTGCAAGCGCTGGACTCAGTGCTGGCAATGGTTCTGTTGCTGGTCGCGTTGCCAGTTCTGGTTCTGGGACTAACTTTAGCTGGGTCTCTGGGATTGGATCCACTACGTTTGTTGCAGTCGTTGGCAGGGGATCCGGTTCCACCACCTTTGTTTGGGTCTCTGGTGAGTGAGGGACTACTTTGTCCCCTTTAATGCAAACTAGGTACCTTTTAGAGTGTACCAGCAGGGTCTGTGGTGGGCAGCTAGAGTTCAACACCGGGGTGACTAACCTGAGCCTGAGAAGGAGCCAGAATTTACTAATGTACATTGCCAAAGAGCCACAGTAATATGTCAGCAGCCCCCCATCAGCTCCCCTACCCCGCTCCCTGCACCTCCCTCCCGCCCACCGGCAGCCCTGACGATCAGTGCCTCCCCCTCCATCCCCCCACTTCCCAATCAGCTGTTTCATGGCATGCTGGAGGCTCTGGGAGGAAGAGGGAGGAGCGAGGGCACTGCAGGCTCAGGGGAGGGGGCAGGAAGGGGTGGAGTGGGGGCAGGGCCTGTGGCAGAGTCCAGGGTTGCGCAGTGAGCACTCCCCGGCACATTGGGAAGTTGGCACCTGTAGCTCCAGCCCCAGAGTCGGTGCCTATACGAGGAGCCACATAGTAACTTCTGGAGAGTCGCAAGTGGCTCTGGAGCCACAGGTTGGTCACCCCTGCCTTAGAGCACTCTACAGATCACACCCCTTAAAGTGCTTTGCCATACAGTGTAGACAAGCCCTTGGTATCTTGCAGAAACTTTGGCTGTGATCCTGAAAAGAGTTGTGATTATGCTTAAGTCTGCAGGCTTGATGCCCAGTGTTAGATTTATTTAATGATTATGTAGATTGCAATTCTCTAGTGGTATTGAGATATTTGTAGGGAAGTGCATTATAATCCTGATTTTAAGTCGTTCATATGTCAACCATAAAAATATATTCCCCACTGAATTTGAGACTCAGATGTTTCTAACTAGTGTTCTATTTTTTCATACATCAGAAACATCAGTTCAAGTACTTCTAAATTTTACATTATTTTTTAAGTGTGTGGGACAATGCTGGGTGAAGATGCTATTGTGGGGCCTAAAAGTTGATAGTATTCTTAATTATGGACTAGAGAATACTCAAGGAGCTAATAGAGGAGGTATCTGAGCCTCTAGCTATTATCTTTGGAAAATCATGGGAGACGGGAGAGATTCCAGAAGACTGGAAAAGGGCAAATATAGTGCCTATCTATAAAAAGGGAAATAAAAACAACCCAGGAAACTACAGACCAGTTAGTTTAACTTCTGTGCCAGGGAAGATAATGGAGCAAGTAATTAAGGAAATCATCTTGAAACACTTGGAAGGTGGTAAGGTGATAGGGAATAGCCAGCATGGATTTGTAAAGAACAAATCGTATCAAACCAATCCGATAGCTTTCTTTGATAGGATAATGAGTCTTGTGGATAAGGGAGAAGCTGTGGATGTGGTATACCTAGACTTTAGTAAGGCATTTGATACGGTCTCGCATGATATTCTTATTGATAAACTAGGCAAATACAATTTAGATGGGGCTACTATAAGGTGGGTGCATAACTGGCTGGATAACCGTACTCAGAGAGTTGTTATTAATGGTTCCCAATCCTGCTGGAAAAGCATAACGAGTGGGGTTCCGCAGGGGTCTATTTTTGGACCGGCTCTGTTCAATATCTTCATTAACGACTTAGATATTGGCATAGAAAGTACGCTTATTAAGTTTGCAGATGATACCAAACTGGGAGGGATTGCAACTGCTTTGGAGGACAGGGTCATAATTCAAAATGATCTGGACAAATTGGAGAAATGGTCTGAGGTAAACAGGATGAAGTTTAACAAAGACAAATGCAAAGTGCTCCACTTAGGAAGGAAAAATCAGTTTCATACATACAGAATGGGAAGAGACTGACTAGGAAGGAGTACTGCAGAAAGTGATCTAGGGGTTATAGTGGACCACAAGCTAAATATGAGTCAACAGTGTGATGCTGTTGCAAAAAAAGCAAACATGATTCTTGGATGTATTAACAGGTGTGTTGTGAGCAAGACACGAGAAGTCATTCTTCCGCTCTACTCTGCGCTGGTTAGGCCTCAGCTGGAGTATTGTGTCCAGTTCTGGGCACCGCATTTCAAGAAAGATGTGGAGAAATTGGAGAGGGTCCAGAGAAGAGCAACAATAATGATTAAAGGTCTTGAGAACATGACCTATGAAGGAAGGCTGAAAGAACTGGGTTTGTTTAGTTTGGAAAAGAGAAGACTGAGAGGGGACATGATAGCAGTTTTC
This sequence comes from Trachemys scripta elegans, assembly GCF_013100865.1. Taxonomy (NCBI): domain Eukaryota; kingdom Metazoa; phylum Chordata; order Testudines; family Emydidae; genus Trachemys; species Trachemys scripta. The sequence goes on from NC_048298.1 coordinate 112,526,402, forward strand.
AGGTATCTAAAAGAGTGTCATAAGGTGGAGGGAGAAAACTTGTTCACCTTAGCCTCTAAGGATAGAACAAGAAGCAATGGGCTTAAACTGCTGCAAGGGAGGTCTAGGTTGGACATTAGGAAAAAGTTCCTAACTGTCAGGGTGGTTAAACAGTGGAATAAATTGCCTAGGGAGGTTGTGGAATCTCCATCTCTGGAGAATTTAAGAGTAGGTTAGATAAATGTCTATCAGGGATGGTCTAGACAGTATTTGGTCCTGGCATGCAGGCAGGGGACTGGACTCAATGACCTCTCGAGGTCCCTTCCAGTCCTAGAATCTATGAACACAGATGGGGCCCTGGTGGACGGCTCAGGAACAGGGATGGGGGTGCATGCTTGCTTAGCCTGGCTGCGGGTGACTATTCCCACCCTCTTGGCTAGCTTCATATGGTTGGCCAAGTCTTCCCCTAGCAACATGGGGATGGGATAATTGTCATAGACTGCAAAAGTCCACATTCCAGCCCTTGTACTGGACATGCAACTTGGCTGTAGGCAAGGTTACAGACTGTGACACGAAGGGTTGAATTGTCACTGGAGTCTCCAGGTTGATGAGTTTGGGGTCCACTAGGGATTGGTGGATAGTTGACACTTGTAACCCAGTGTCCCTCCAAGCGATAACCTTCTTTCTGCCCACTCTCAAGGTTTCCCTTCGCTCCGAGGGTATGAGAGAGGCATCTGGATCTGGGGATCTTTGGTGTGATTGGGGTGTAATGAACTGTAATCAGTTGGGGTTCTTGGGGCAGTGAGCCTTTATATGTTCCAGTTCATTACATTTAAAACATTGCCCTGCTAAGGTATCACCGGGGCGATGTTGGTTGGTGGAGACTGGTGTGGTGGGGTGAGAAGGCGTCTGGGGTTTCCCTTGGGATGTGGGTGAGGCCTTGGGTTGTCCTCGGTGGTAAGGTTTGGTTTCGGGTTGCCCCATCTGATATTCGCTCCAACTGCTACTAGTTTTTTTCTTTTCTGCCACCTCCACCCATTTGGCTCCAATCTCCCCCGCCTCAGTTACAGTTTTGGGCTTCCCATCTAGGATGTACCTTTCTGTTTCCTCAGGAACACCCTCTAAAAACTGCTCCATTTGCATTAGGAAGGGCAACTCTTCTGTAGATTTAACATTTGCTCCTGATATCCAGGCATCCCAATTGGATTTCCACCTTAGGGCTCTGAACTGCCGACGGGCATGCTCAGGTGTTAGCCCCATTCTGATTCTGGCCTTGTTTTTAAAAAGTTCATAACTGTTCATGTGTTCCTTAGGCATTTCAGCCGCCACCTCTGCTAAGGGTCCACTGAGCTGCGGCCTCAGCTCTACCATGTACTGGTCTGTAGTGATGCTGTATCCAAGGCAGGCCCTTTCAAAATTTTCTAAGAAGGCCTCAGTATCATCGCCTGCCTTGTAGGTGGGGAATTTTCTGGGATGGGAAGTGGTACCTGGAGAGGGGTTGTTAGGATTGGCTGTTGTATCCAGCCTAGCCCGTGCTAATTCCAGTTCATGCTTCATCTCTTTTTCTTTCAGCTCCATCTCTTTTTCTTTCAGCTCCATAGCTCTCTTGTGGGCCTCCTCTTTGGCTTTCTCTTCAGCTTGTTGCTCGAGTTTTTTTAATTAAGCAGTCTCTGATTTTTTTTTTTTCATTTTCTTCTGCTTCTAGTCTGGCCAGTTCTATTTTGTTAGCTACTTCTTTGGTAGTCATTTTCCTGTTTTCTTGTGCTGGGCCACACCCCTCTGCAGTTGACTGAAACTGGGATGCACTCAGCTCAGGCTGCTGCTGAGGTAACAGAGACTTTCTAACTAGCTATCCCCGAGTGTGGGGTCCCATGCGGAGCGGATAAAGCACACGACCAATGTGGTTGCAAGCTGAATCTGAATCTTGTTTATTACAAGCTTTCTTTTATAGTTTTTCTCAACATTACATAACACAATTAGGCTATAATTACACATCTACGGATTGGACAAGAAGGAGAATCATGTGTTTATCACATGTATAGCCCCACACCAATTGGTTCAACCGTTCCTTACATAAGGCCATGATTTATTATTACCTTGTTTACCTCATTTTATATAATCCCTAGACCACCAGGGGGCCTTACATAAGGCCATGATTTATTACCTTGTTTACCTTATCTTATATAATTCCTAGACCACCAGGGGGGCCTTACATAAGGCCATGATTTATTACCTTGCAAGTGTCCCATCGTGACCCTTAGCTTCTTATGAAACTTTCCATTAGGTTGGTGTAGGGATAATACATCCCCACACCCGAGTAGAAAGAAAAAAAACAATTCAGCTTGTAAATTCCTTTTACCAGCTGTTTGCTCATTGATTGAACCCTTCTCTTTAACAAAGACCCTTGTTAAAAAAAAAACTTAGCACCTCTGCCTTCAGGCAAGGAGAGATAAGATATGCATCTACCTTCAGCTCTGCTTTCCAAGCAGCTAGAAAGGAGAAAAAAAATCTTACTGGCTTTTGGTTTAAAATGATCCCACCGCTCTGCCACCATGTCAAGGCTGATTCCCCACTTTGAACTTTAGGGTCCAAATGTGGGGGCCTGCATGAAAACTTCTAAGCTTAACTACCAGCTTAGATCTGGTCTGCTGCCACCATCCCAAAGCTAGTTCCCTTCCCTATGTAGCCTTGAGAGACCTTCACCAATTCCCTGGTGAATACAGATCCAAACCCCTTGGATCTTAAAACAAGGAGAAATTAACCATCCCCCTCCTTTCTCCCACCAACTCCTGGTGGATCAAGATCCAACCCCCTTGGATCTAAAAACAAGGAAAAATCAATCAGGTTCTTAAAAAGAAGGCTTTTAATTAAAGAAAAAGGTAAAAATCCTCTCTGTAAAATCAGGATGGAAAAATAACTTTACAGGGCAATTAAACTTAAAGAGCTCAGAGGACCCCCCTCTAGCCTTAGGTTCAAAGTACAGCAAACAGAGATAAACACTCTAGCAAAAGGTACATTTACAAGTTGAGAAAACAAAGATAAACTAACACGCCTTGCCTGGCTGTTTACTTACAAGTTTGAAATATGAGAGACTTGTCAGAAAGATTTGGAGAACCTGGATTGATGTCTGGTCCCTCTCAGTCCCAAGAGCGAATAACTTCCCAAAACAAAGAGCACAAACAAAAACCTTCCCCTCCCGCCCCCAAGATTTGAAAGTATCTTGTCCCCTTATTGGTCCTTTGGGTCAGGTTACCTGAGCTTCTTAACCCTTTACAGGTAAAAGGATTTTGGAGTCTCTGGCCAGGAGGGATTTTATAGTACTGTACACAGGACAGCTGTTACCCTTCCCTTTATAGTTATGACAGTGTTATTTTCAGGTTCTCTTTGTATTTTTCAGGGAAGTTGTAGGCATTACAGGGCTGTGTTTATTCATTTAGAAGCAGTCATTTCCGCTGGAAATTAAAAAAATATATTTTTATTGGTCTGAGATTTTGTAAGAGCTGCTCTAAGCCAAATTTGAGTCTATAGTTTCCATTTACAAGAGCCTACTAATAAGGCGATATTTTCCAAGTTCTGTTATGGAAGGAGCCACTTTCATTAAAACTTACTCTGCAGCAATGAACTGACAAATGTGCTTAATATTTTGTACAGCACAGGAGCTCTTGAATCTCTCTGGCTTAGAAATTGAAAGTGGAGCACATGGTATGTCCCCAGAAAGATTTTCTTCTTAAGGGCAATGTGTAAATTTATTATCAAGACATATCTTGGAAGTCTTTGTTTTATCATGAAAAGTTCTCGCACATGGAATCTCATGAGGAATTTACAAATGACTTAATTCTCATGCATGTAGCAAGTATTAAAAAAATTAAATCAAAAGTAAATCTAGGATTTTGGAATTCAGAAATAGAAAGACGCCTCAGGTATAGACCACCACAGAGCATGTTGCAGAGACAGTAATGGAACTTATCACTGTAAAGGAAAAATACTGCAGGATTTAGCATCCGAGTTTTGCATTTGTTATAGATGCTCCATGTGCCCACAGCTGTTGCCCCTGCTGCTGAAAGAAGCAAGAGAGGGAGGAATAATGGGAACATGTGCAACAGCAGGTGTCAGCATCAAGTAAATACTCAGTCACAGCCAATTTGTTTTATCATTACATAATTGTTTTTTTAATGAGTTCAGGTTGTATATGAAGCTTTAATTAGTATATAGGAAAATCTGTGGTTGCTGTGGTAACTGTTCAGAAGCGAACAGAGCCATTGGGTATAATGATGAGAGCCCAGCCTTTGGGATAAAAGTAGGAACCTCTTGGTTTCTCATCTGAGCTGAACAACTTTGGGAAAGTTATTTGATTTCCTTGAGCTCCAGTCAACTGAACTGGAAGATCTGATAAATTGAAGGAGCCAAACTGAAGAAGATATAGCATCTATGCTGGGTTTTCCTGCACAGATAAATTGGAAGGATAACGAGGCATCAATCAGTCTAGGCATGTTGTGTTGGGAGCCATTTTCTGTAGCAGGATGTTACAGGCTATGTACCATGCTTCATATTCTGATACTGCCATGGGTATTAATGACTTCTTTAAATTCCCTGCTGTTATCTATTTTCCAGTCAGAGCTTATTGGTCTCTAAGAATTGCAGAGTCTGTCACTGCCTGATGCTGGAATTTCATTAGTAACAACATTTTAGTCCCTATGCAGCTTGTATAAGTACATTTATAATGCTGTTCCATTTTGAAGGGGTCAGGGAAGTATTTTCAGTACTAGATAGCAGAATTGGAGAGGAGATATAGACTGAATTTGATAGGCAGGAAGTACTGTGACTGTATCAGCCCATTTAGAAGCTGACCAGGAATAGTCCCAGTGCAGAGATGAAGTAAAATAACTCTTCTTTCTCTCACATGCATTCACACAAACATCATGGCGTTCCCTGACTGGCAAATAGCAGCATTGCCAAAACCATGAGTTGAAAAATCAGGAGGCAAACCAAAATTAGCCCATGTGATTTATTATTAACTGGGAAGGCACATTAAACTTCATCTCCTGCATTGCAGCCCTGGCACATGTAGTATCACATTCTAAAAAGAGAAGGAAACAGCTAGAACATTACCCAGAAGCAGGAATGGTTGATGCTGTATTCCCTGTTCGCCACTAAAAAAGTGCTGTTTCCAACTTACCTGTATCAGCCTCTTCCCCTATCTCAGGGTTCTCTGCTTTTTTATGCCAGTGTAACTCTACTCAGTTGAATTGAAAGTTTGGCTCTCCCACTTTAGCTTGTCTAAATCACTTTGCTAATTGGAACCATGGATAAATTGTTACCTCAAAGGGAAGCCAAGGTAATTCTATATGTATAGTGATGTAGGTATCAGGAGATAAGACAAGCCCCTTTTACTCAGAAGAGCAGACCCACCCTCTGCTGTATCTGTCACTGGTGGACTGGTACACAGATAGATCTCCCTCCCTCTTTCCTATGTGTAGTGTGTAAAATAAAGACTGACTATAAGTAAAATTAAAAACAACAGGTAAGTGTATTGGGGGAATAAGTATAATAAGGGGAAGAGGATAAGCATGGATAAAACAGTAGCTATAGAAACTAACATAAACCATGGAACAGCAGCTTAAAACAGGAGCAGGAAGCTCAGGCCCAAAATACAAAATCACAATGGCAATAACCATATAAAATCCCGACTAAGAGAACCCTAATTATCTCACTATCAGCACGTCTGCGGCAGCAGGGAAGTCCAGGACCTACACTCTTTGGGTAATTGGAACCTGCAGAGGAGGAGCACTGGGGAGTTCCTCGATGTCAATCGGGATGGAAGAAGCAGATCGAGAACCCTCTGGTGATGTCGTCCCCAGGATCAGAAATAGGTAAGGTGGAATGTCTTCTTCTCTCTTCTTTTTACTTCAGGAAAGGTGGTATCCTTCGACGATGCACTGATTCTGCGAAGACCTAAACCGCACAGTCACTAGGATGGACTGCGCCAGTTGTCTATGAGAACATCCTTTTATGCAGTTTGTGGCGGGAAAACATGGTATAGTCCAAGCAAAGATGGGAAACAGTCTGAGGTAAAATGTTCATGAGATTGCCCAGTGGTGGGAAAAAACAGTTTGATCCAGTTGTAACTAGGCTAAGATGACAGGGCACAAAAGGGTTTACAAAATGGAGTTTACAAGATGACAGACCAGACTCTATCTGGGATTGCTGCCATATCCTTATAAACTAATTATTAGGCAAAACATGCACATACATTTAATAAACTATTAACAGTTTAACAATTCACACCCAACAAAATTATTCTTCGGGGTCCTGTTTTGCGCTACTGAAGTGAATTTCAAATTTCCCATTGACTCTCAAGGTTATTGTGGCCTTTAAATTAATACTATAACAGCTGTTTCTAGATAATGGGTTAAATCTTTAAAAAGGACCTAAGTTACTTTTGCGCATAAGTCCCATTTTCAAATGTGACTTAGGTACTTAGGAGCCTAGGTCCCATTGACTTTCATGATACCTGGATTCCTAAGTCACTTAGGCACTTTTGCAAATGTTACCTGATAGGACTTGCATTAAGGATTCTATCCCAGATGGGTCCAGTTTACTCAGTTTATAAAAAAATTAAGACAAACCCCACCCGCTGTTTTCTGTTGCACTGAAAACAAAATGGATGCCGGCCCACTATGACCTAAAATGCGTCTGGGAGACACTTGCTTCCAGTGCAAATCATGTTCAGACTTTTAAAATTTGTGCTATTAGACCAGCACATATGAGATAAGTGTTATCAGGAGTCATATACTTCTATTGAAGGCAATGTGTGTTTTACCATTGGCTTGCAACAGCAGCTGGACTGATGTCCCAAGTGGAAGAGCAGTTGAAAGATTAATTTTAAAGTAGGGTTGTAGTCAGAAAAGTAACCCTGTCAAACTGATATGCTGGGAGCACCACATTTATATTTTTCTCAGAGCTTCCAGATCAGTTCTGCTCAGTTTATAAGTCAAATATTCCTTTCTGATATCCAGAACTGCAGAGTTAGCTAGAGTCTGAAAAATCAAAATGGCTATTTCTGCCTCTTGCATTATCACCAGTAGTAAAAATTCTACATTTAGAACTTAGTTGACATCTTGATGATGTATGATGGAATACAGCTTGCCTTACATGACTGTTTTCGCACTACATTGCCAAAGGTAACATAGTTAAAAATTATTTGCCAGTAAACAGATATGACTTGCAGATACAAAGAGATATGTGAATAAAAGCTCTTGCTTTCTCAATATATCATTCTGACTTCCCACTTTTTATCCCTTAGAAGCCTTGTAGTGACACTATGGGGGGAAGAAAAAAAAAATCTGTTTTTAAAAATTAGTTTAATTTAATTTGGGACCACAAACACTGAAATGTGCTTGAATTGTAAAGTAAAATTTTCCAAAGCACCTAATTGAGTGAAATTCTGTTGACTCCTGGAAAATCAATAGGACTTGGTGCCTAAGTATCTAAATCACGTCTGAAAAGTGGACATAGGCTCCTAAATCCCTTAGGTGCTTTGGAAAATTTTCTCCGTAATCAACATGGTCATTGTCTGATGTTGCTTCAGGCCAGAGTTAAGGTTGTATGCATTTCCATACCTTAATATGTTAGGATATCTTTTAAGTTAAGATTAAACTCTCTATAATCTCTATATTCTCTGTAGTTCCTTTCTAGGACTAGGGAGAATTTATGATTCTTTGGAAGATATGGATCGTTCCCCATGTGGTAATGGGGAGCTGGAGCTCCTCATACAGCTGCTATGATAATATGGCTGCAGACTATAGCTCTCTCTCTGCTGCCTGTGCCAATGTGTGTTGTAGAATGTTAATTTGGGCTTTCAATTGTGCCTGCATATTGTGCGTGTGTGTGTTCTGTTACCAAGGCTTTTGTCTATGTGGAGTGAGTGTTATGTTAATAATCACCAGTGCAGTAGGTAAATGGCAGCATATACCTTGATATTTAGAAATGGCTTTTGTATTTGAGGAAGTAGGGCTTGGGGGAAGCAGTCAGTTTGATGTAGGTTTAAATTGCTAGAGAGTCGGAGAGCCTGGCAGTCTCAGACCTTGTTACTTTTGTTGCCCCATTTAGAGCTACAAAATCTTTTGAGGAGTGAGCAAAGTAGGGGAGGATGAAAGCATTTGACATGAGGCCCTGTTTCAGCAAGGTAATTAAATACGTTCCTGACTTTAAGTATATGAGTAGTCAATGGGATTACTTGCTTGCTTAAAATTAGGTATGTGGTTCAGGGAAGGATTAAGGCAGTCTAAGGTCATAGGCATAAGAGTACAAGCCCCACTCTGCTGCCCCTTCTCCCCCACGGATGCAGCATGTCCTTAATGGTGGTCCTACCTTTTGTTTGTGTGTGTAACAGAATGTGGCTTCACTCTTGTCTTCTTCCCTACAGAAAATGCATCGACTCCATCGGTGTACACTCAGTGACCTTTTATTTCAAGTTCCCTCCACCAATACTGCTGCAGTCTCTTTACAATATCTACAATGCTTTTGGCCCTCTCCTCAGGATCTGAGGGGAACAGAGATCTCCTTTCTCTGAGGAAAGGAAGAGAGACTGAGGATGACTGGATGTGGAAGCTGTGTGATGTACGTTATGCTTCGTTTGTATGAAATGCCGCCTGATAGAGCTGATGGAAGAGATTTGAGGTGTGGAGATGCAGGTGGAAACTATGGCTGAGTTTTGAAGGGGGTGTGAGCAGATGATGGAGGGAAGGTAAGAGGATGCTGAAGTGAAAAGTCAACACTCGCATACGCAAGCTGGCCTGGATTTTCCTGGATGTGTGATAGCTGACAGATGCCATTTTAAGTTTGGTATTGGTGAGTAGTGAGGACCTCATAGAAGAACCGGTTATAGGGGACAACCTTGGTTCGAGTGATCATGAGCTAATTCAGTTTAAACGAAATGGAAGGATAAACAAAAACAGATCTGCTACTAGGGTCCTTGACTTCAAAAGGGCAAACTTTAAAAAATTAAGGAAATTAGGGAAGAGGACTGGGCTGAGGAGCTCAAAGATCTGAATGTGGAAGAGGTTTTGAAATAGTTTCTGCAACTTTGACTTAAAGTATCTGAAGCCTGCATCAGAAGCAAGGGGAAACAATTCATAGGGAAGGGTTGCAGAACAAACTGGATGAGCAAGCTTCTCAAACAAGTGATTAAGGAAAAGCAGAAAGCCTACAAGGAATGGAAGATGGGAAGGATCAGCAAGGAAAGCTACCTTTTGGAGGTCAAAAAGTGTAGGGATAAAGTGAGAACTGCCAAAAGCCAAGCAGAGTTGGACCTTGTAAAGTAAATTAAAACCAATAGTAAAAGGTTCATAGCCATATAAATAAAAAGAAAATAAGGAAAGAAGAAGTGGGACTGCTAAGCATTGAGGATGGGGTGGATATTTATAGATAATCTAGACATGGCCCAACACCTAAACAAATACTTTTCCTCAGCTTTTAATAAGGGTAATGAGGCTCTTATGAATAATGACAGGGAGGCTAATGGAAATGAGGATATGGAAATAGAAATTACCACATCCAAGGTGAGAAATCAAATTCAAACAATTTAATGGGACCAAATCAAGGAGTCTGGATAATCCCCATCCAAGAATATTAAAGGAACTGGCAAATGGAATTGCAAGTCCCATATCAAGGATTTTTAATTCATCTGTAAACTCAGGGTTCATATCCTACCTACTTTTAACAAAGGTGGAAAAAGTGATCCAGGAAACTACAGGCTGCTAGTTTTGACCTCAATTGTATGCAAGGTCTTAGAACAAATTTTGAAAGAGAAAATAGTTGAGAACATGGAGGTAAATAGGAACTGGGATAAAATACAACATGGTTTCACAAAAGGTAGATCATGCCAGACCCAACTTGAGCTCATTCTTTGAGAAGATAACTGATTTTTTAGACAAAGGAAATGCTGTAGAACTAATCTACCTGGATTTCAGGAAAGCATTTAATACAGTTGCACATGAGATATTATGAAATTGGAGAAGATGAGGATTGATATGAGAATTGAGAGGTGAATAAGGAACCAGTTAAAGGGGAGACTACAATGAGCCATATTGAATGGTGAACTGTCAGTCTTGCGAGCCTGATCAGATAATTTCCCCAATCAGCTTCCACTGGGGAATTAGTAAACATCTGAGTGCAGGCTCACCGGTTCACTCCCTGCATTCTGTCACACATCTCCTCCCCTTAACTACCGGTCTGGTTTCTCTTCCTCCACACCATCCCTTCTTTAAAGGAGGTGCTGGACTCCTCCTGCTCATGCTTGCCCCCAGGGTGGTTTTCCATCTTCTACGTTCAGAAGTCATACTTCATGGGAGGGAGTCACCCCCATAACTCTGTTTCTGCTCACAGGTCCTAACCAGTGTTCCCTCTAATTTTTCCCACCCAGGTGCGGAATGAATTTTGTTATGTGCACCAATATGGAGGTGATATGTAACACATCGCCTCCATATTGGTGCACATAACAAAATTCATGTGGTGGGTGGGACTGAGGGGTTCAGAGTGTGGGAGGAGGCTCAGGCCTGGGGCAGAGGGTTGGGGTGCGGAGGGGTGAGGGCTCCAACTGAGGGTGCGGGCTCTGGGGTGGGGCCAGGGATGAGGGGTTTGGGTGCAGGCAGCCCCAGGGCTGCGATGGGGAGAGAGGACATCCCCCAGCTCTCTCTCCCCGCAGCAGCACCTGAGCTGCGGGAGAGAGGTGCCTTTCCCACGGCTGCGGCAGGTCTGGGCCAGGCTGGGTTGGGGCCATGGGAGAGGCATCTCTCCCATGGCTGCGGCAGGTCCATGGCTGGGCTAGGTTGGGTTGGATCTGGGGCTGAAGGAGAGGAATCTCTCCCTGCCGCAGCCCTGAACCCCTGCGTGGTGCTTAATTGGCTGCTGTGTGGCCGAGTAGCTTAGAGAGAACTTCGGACCTCACAGCACTGACAGCCTGTTTCCTCACTCTCTTTCTTTGGTTTGGGGCAGGGCCCGTTGCTATCCCTCCTTTTTCTCCTCCACTAGGGACTCTGGTTTCCCCAACCCCATGAACTGTTCCTGGGATTCCTCCTCCCACTGTTCTGTTGGTCAGATTCCCTGGAACTGTCTGATTTTCACCTGCAAGCTAGGGGTAGTATTTTTCCCTTCTCTAGGGCAGTCCTATTTTCCTCCTGATTTGTGTCCTTGTGTCCAGGGTTCTTTGATTTTTCTACATCAAGTCCCTTTGCCCCATGCTTTATTCTTCTTCCTGCCATGAAGGACCTTCATTTTCCTCTTTTAAGGGAAGGCGCTCCAGTTCATCCCAATAATGACTGGATGAAGCAATCCAACTACCACCCCTCTCTGCTTCCACTTAAACCTCCCCTAAAACTCCAGGGGTATTTCTGCCATTGGGCAGAGCCTCTTCTCGCTGTGGATAAATTTTCAGGCTCCCACCCGGCAGCATCCAATGGGGCTTCCCAAATTCCTCCTGACCAATGTGCAGTATGTCCACCAGTCCCTTCTGATGCCTCCTCCCCACTGTTACAGGAATGGTGGGCATTTTCTTTTTCTGCCCATCCCCTGTAGTTTTAGTCTACTCACAAAATCCTGTGAGCAAGGCTACAATTATGTCACAGAAGTCACAGAATCCATGACTTCCAGAGACCTCTGTGACATTTTAAGCTTCAGCTCCGGAGCAGCTCTCAACTGCTGCTGATGGCAGGCACCCCTGCAGCTCCCAGCTGCCACCGGCGCTGCCTTGCAGCTTCCAGCTGTGAGAGGGGTAGGGGCCCCCTGGAGCTTCCAGCTGCTGGGCAGCAGGAGGACCCCGCAGGATCCAGCCTGTGCAGACGGCAGGGGGATCCCAGACCTCTCTGCTGCTGTGGGCAATGGGGGCCCCCCTAAGCTTCCAGCTGCTAGTCTGGGGTGGCCCCAGACCCCTCAGCCATTGTGGGTGGCAGGGGACCTAGCACCTCCCAGCCTCTGCAGGTGATAGGGGAACCTTGGACCACTCTGCTGCAGTGGGCTGCATGGGAACCCTGCAGCTGCCCAGCCACCGCACATGGTGGGGGACCCCATACTTCTGCCGGGGGTTGGGGGCCCCAGAGTTCTCAGCTACCAGTCCATGGTGGGAGAGGCTCAGACCCCTTAGCTGCTGCGGGTGATGGGGGATGGTGGAGCTCTCAGCTGCTGCCGGTGTTGGACCCTCCTCCTTCCCCATTTTGTCAGGGATATTTTTAGCAAATTTCATGTGCCCCCTCCTTGCTGTCATGAAATTAAAAGGAAAATGGGTGAAGAATACAGAACACTGCAAAGAAATTCAGATGAAGATCAAAGAAAACTATTAAGACTTTAGAAAGAAGAAATTGAGAGAGGGGACCAAAAAGAACAGGAGTCTGAAGAAGGTAGAAAGAGATGTTAGGCTGAAAAAGGTTATTCAAGTAGCGCTGAAATATGAAAATGGTGAAAGGACATCAGAAAGGAGCAAGATGAATGAAATATATACAAAATTCTACAATGATCTCTACTCCTTGCATGTCAATGTCTAGCATACACTATCAAGGCAGCAGGCTACAGAGGAGGTTCCCAACGTTATGTGGGAAGAAATTGAATATGCAATTCATAATATAAAGATAGGGAAGAGCCCGGGAGTGGACAATATTTCGCTGGAAGATGTTCTCTTCAAAGCATTCGTGCAATGGTTCACCATCTACATCAATAGGCAGCATGGAAGATGCATGGAAGAAATCAAAAACAATACTATTTATGAAGAAAAGCGATCCAAAAGAACTGAGCAACTACCGTCCAATCACACTCCTCTCACAAGTGTATAAGGTCTTCACCCGTGTCATACTCAATAGGATTAAGAAGGATCTTGAAATGCACAAAAGCAGAGAACAAGCTGGTTTTCACTCAGGGTGTTCGACAATTGGTCACATCCACTCAGTTCGGCAGCTCATCAAAAAATGCAAGGAATACAAAGTACAGTAACTCCTCACTTAACATTGTAGTTTTGTTCCTGAAAAATGTGACTTTAAGCAAAACAATGTTAAGCGAATCCAATTTCCCCATAAGAATTAATGTAAACAAGGGGGGTTAGATTCCAGGAAAAATTTTTCACCAAACATATATTGTGACAGACCCAGGCCAGTGGGGTACAGGAGTCTGGTAGAGGGCAAATATACTGGTCACTGGATGAGTAGTTTTCTGTTCCCTGAGTGACCAGAGCAGGGGCTGCACTTGAGTAATCAGGAACCTGCTAGAACCAGTTAAGGCAGTCAGGCTAATTAGGACACCTGGAGCCAATTAAGAAGAAGCTGCTAGAATCAATTAAGGCAGGCTAATCAGGGCACCTGGGTTTTAAAAGGAGCTCACTTCAGTTTGTGGTGCGAGTGTGAGGAGCTGGGAGCAAGAGGCGCAAGGAGCTGAGAGTGAGAGGGTGTGCTGCTGGAGGACTGAGGAGCACAAGCGTTATCAGACACCAGGAGGAAGGTCCTGTGGTGAGAATAAGGAAGATGTTTGGAGGAGGCCATGGGGAAGTAGCCCAGGGAGTTGTAGCTGACATGCAGCTGTTACAGGAGGCACTATAGACAGCTGCAGTCCACAGGGCCCTGGGCTGGAACCTGGAGTAGAGGGCGGGCCCAGGTTCCCCCCAAACCTCCCAATTGACCTGGACTGTGGGTTCTTCCAGAGGGGAAGGTCTCTGGGCTGTTCCCCAACCAACATGGTGAATCTCTGAGGCAAGAAAATCCGCCAATAAGCGCAGGACCCACCAAGATAGAGGAGGAACTTTGTCACAACACACACACACACACACACACACACACACACACACACACACACACACACACACACTATAAGTTTTAAACAAACAATTTAATACTGTACACAGCAATGATGATTGTGAAGCTTGGTTGAGGTGGTGAAGTTAGAGGGTAGAAGAGGGTGGGATATTTCCCAGGGAATGCCTTACTGCTAAATGTTGAACTAGCATTTGGCTGAGCCCTCAAGGGTTAACACATTTATTGTTAATGTAGCCTCACACTCTACAAGGCAGCACGAGTGGAGGGAGGGAAGACAGCATGCAGACAGAGACACACACCCTGTGTGTGTGAGAGAGAGAGAGATGCGCATTGCCCCTTTAAGTACGCTGACACCACTCTAAGTACATTGCCTTTTTAAGTAGATCAGGAAGTTGAACAGCAGCTCTGGCCAGCAAGCTCTCTCCGTCCTGAGCCCTGTTGTGTTCCCACCCTGCTCTATATGAAGAAGAGGTAAGCGGGGGGCAGGAGCAGGGGGGAGTGGGACACCCTGACATTAGCACCCCTCTTCCCCCCCACCCCCCGCACAGCAAGTAGGAGGCTCCCAGGAGCAGCTCCAAGGCAGAGGGCAAGAGCAGCACATGGCAGTGGGGGGAGGGACAGCTGAACTGCTGGCAATTGATAGCCTGCTGGGTGGCTGCCGCACGGGGAACGTAGGGGAGCTGATAAGGGAGCTGAAAGGGGGGCTGCCAGTCCACCCTGGTTCGAAGCCCCCACCAGCTAGCTGCAATGGGCTGCTCTGCCTGCAAGCAGTGGACAAAGCAGGCGGCTGCCAAACAACATTATAAGGGAGCATTGTGCAACTTTAAACAAGCATGTTCTCTAAGGGCATGTCTTCACTACCCACCGGATCGGCGGGTAGCAATCGATCTATTGGGGATCGACTTATCACGTCTAGTGAAGACGCGATAAAATCGATCCCCGATGGCTCTGCCTTCGACTCCGGAAATCCACCACGGCAAGAGGCGGAAGCGGAGTTGACAGCGGCGCGGCAGCGGTCGACTTGCCGCCGTCCTCACAGCCAGGTAAGTCGACCTAAAATACGCAACTTCAGCTACGCTATTCACGTAGTTGAAGTTGCGTATCTTAGGTCGACCCCTCCCCCCCCCGTAGTGTAGACCTAGCCTAATTGATCAGCAATGTAACAACGAAACAACTGGGACAACTTTAAGTGAGGAGTTACTGTACCATTGTGTCTTGCATTTGTCGACTAAAAAAAAGGCATTTGACCCAGTGGAGATTAACATTGTACTCAATGCGATCAACATTGATCCGAGGTACATCGATCTGCTGGAAGAAATTAACTGTAATTGTTTGACAGAGCTAACACTATTTAATGTCCCGTGCACTATTATTATACGTAGAGGAGACAGACAAGGCGATGTGATCTCACCAAAGCTGTTTGCAGCAGTATTGGAGTCACTGTTCAAAAAATTGAACTGGAAAGAAGGAATCAGAATTGATGGAGGACAGTTAATGCATCTTCTCTTTGCTGACGACTGTCTAATATTGGCAAAGGACACAGCAGAACTGGACAACAAATTGCAGCAACTGCAAATGTTTTCACATGATATCGAGTTGGAAGTGAACATGAAGATGAAGTGGATGCGGAATGAGCGTTGTGCAGCAGGAATCATCACTGTAAACAGGAAAGTAAGTGAGGAGGTTGTCAAATATATTTACCTGGGCCAGTAGCTGAACAGAGACAACTCATTCAAAGGGGAATGCAGTAGGAGGAGAAAGGCAGGGTGAGCAAGTTTCAACAAAATAAAGACCTCTCTAATGGATGATGAACTTCCGATGAAGAAAAGGAAAATTGTGCTGCCAGCAATGATATGCAGAGCAGAAAGCTGGTCAATGACGAAAGTGGAGGAAGAAAAATTCGCTGTCACCCAGAGAGCAATGGAAATGCAAATGTGTAAGATATCGCTCCGTGATCACATACTGAATGAGATCAGAAAGCATACAGAGGTGACCGATATAGTGCAGGCGATGTACAATGCAAAGCGGAGATGGGTGGGTCATGTAGTCTGCAGGCAAGACAATAGGTGGACAACACGCATCAGTGATTGGATCCCCAGAGACCACAAACAACCACTGGGAAGACCGAAAATGCACTGGGCCAATCCCATGACAAAATTCTTCGGCCAGAAATGGAAAAAACGTGCTTGCAACAAAACAGAATGGTGTGGCTGTCGACTTGTATTCGTGGAGGGAGGAACGAGGACAAGCCAGACAAAGATGATTTTTAGTAAAAGTCAGGGACAGGTTATGGACTTCCATGAATTTTTGGTTATTGTGTATGACCTGTCCATGACTTTTTTACTAAAAATATCCATGACAAAATCTTAACCTTCCCTATGAACCCACATTCCATATCTGGGCAATCCTGCTTTTTACGCCCCGGATGCCCACACTGGGTGCAGACCACTCTCTGGTTCCCTGAACGAGTTCTCATTTCCTCCTTTTTCATTTCAATCGTCCTGGGTGTATCTGAATTGCCCCCACCCCTCCGCCCAAGTCCAGTCCCTGAAACATCTGGAATTCTTTCCTGGGAAAGTCTGCATCCACAAACTCCTTTACAAGCTTTACCATTTCCTCCAGTGTTGTTAACTATTGCCTCCGATCCCAAACGCTAGCATTTTACGGAGGCTCTGGAGAAATTGCACCAGTATTATCATATCTGTTATTTCCCCTGCACTTTGAGTGTCTGGCCTTAGCCAGCGAGTTGACCAGTCTGTTAAATTTTGTCTAAATGCCCTGGGTCATATGTCTCTAGTCCATCTAGTGGCCTGAAATTTCTGTCAGTATTTTCTGACCGAAAGGCCAACCCTATCCAGGATGTCCATCTTTAGCCTATCATAGTCTGAGACCTGTTCCTTGCTCATGGCCATGGGCTTCCCCTGACAAATACGGTACTACTTGGTGGACCCACAATCCCTTATCTCATCTGGCTCCCATCGCTACCCTCCCAAAAGTTAGTAAAAATACACCAGGTCATCTGCTGGGCCCTTCTTCCACAGGCTCACCCCTTGTGTCCTACTGCTGTTTCCTGTCGCAGGACTCATGAGACCCTGGATCAATTGCTGCTACACCTGCAATTGTTCCTTTGTGAACTCTTGCAGAGTCTGCTGCTGCTCAGCCTGCCACACAAGAAGGGACCTCATTTCACCTTGTAGGATTCCTGGAATGAATGCATAGCCTTCTGCATCTCTTTTTGTTGCTCCAGCAGCCATTGTAGGGTCTGCTCCATTGCCCGAATGCTGACTCCTTGTACCGGCTTCCCTCACCAGCTTCTAGTCATCTGTCACCACCAATGGGGAAACTGGGATCCTGGACAAGCCCCACATGTGTAACGGCTCGGCTTCACTCCTGTCTTCTTCCTCTGCATGGCTGAAAATAATCTCCAGGGACTCCAATCACTGAGCAATTCTTAGTTTTCTGGTTATTAAAAACAATCTTTTCATTAGCCTTACTTAAGTTCAAATGAAATTTAATGAAATTTTATTAATTAAGATTAGTTCCAGTAAGTGGGTATATTGGGTAACATGGGACAATAGATTCAAAAGTTACACTAAACTTTAGATATTCAAAGTTAAGTCTCCACTTTAAAAAAAAGTGTAAAAAATGGAATGTACAGAAATGCTCAATTAAGGTATCCAAATAACCTTAGCTCTGCCTCTGTGTTACTCTGCATTAGAACAACCAGAAATTCAGAGATGGCCTTTTTTCCAGTAACTCAAATTCACTGTAGCAGTGTCCCCAACAACTGAGAACTGTTCATAATATAATCTTTTACTCTCAAACATATAGGTCCTGTTTTTGCCACCTGTCTGCAGAGAAAGATAAGAGATGGTTATGTGCAATAAATTATATTAACATGGAAAGGTCTTATCGAAATAACTCCCTTTGCACTGTTGTAAAGGTGGGTAAGTCCTAGGAAACCATCTTTTGTAAACAGAAATGAACTCATTATTTAATTTGTCTCACAAAGCATCATATTTTTGGTGCTTTTTAGTGATCCAGCAAAGACAAATTCTACTTTATCCTACATACCACATTTAATCCTGTTATGATTGCCACCAGATTATTTGTTATGCTTAAGTGCAATGATGCTAATAAGGTCGCATAGCTCTCTTCAAAATTCTCCATTTATGATCAGATCAGTGCATAGACAAAAATGCACTTTATCATCACAGTTAGCAGTAAAGAGGATGGTCTCAAATGTTCTCCAGAAAGATAGTTAAAGGCTCAGAAGGCCAAGCTGCTTTTCCAGGAATGGCATCCCACTCCCTCCCCTCACCACATACCGGTACTCATATCATGGAATTTGGGGATGGGCTGCTCTCCAAATAAGTATGAAAGTAAAAACCCCATTCATAGAACATAATTGAAAATTACACATGACTTGGTATGTTACCGTAATTTTGAACTGTGTGGGGTTTGGGTGTGGGAGGAAATCTGCCTTTCAAGCATCTTCTGAGCAAGTTTTTTTTCACCTTACACTGGCCATAATTTTCAAACCTGGGTACGACAAGTTAGGCTCCTAAATTGTTACTTGGGCACCTATGTACAAGTGGTCTGATTTTCGAAGGCATTGAGAGTCTCTAGTTCCTACTGACTTCTATGGAATAGTGGGTGTTTAGCACCTTGGAAAGTCAGGCCACTTGTACATAAGGTGTAAGAGCCTAATTCTACAACCTAGGGTCACCCCAAATGCCTTCCTAATCTGTAAGCTACTTGAATTATTCAGGCTGTGTGGAATATCCAGGCATTGGCCCTAATTACGTTATGTAATGTACCTGGAAATACCCTGAACAGAAGATGTACAATGATGAGTTAACATTGGTGTTGGAACCTTGACAGTTTCATTTTCTGGACTTGTGCTTTTAACCTATGTCCCATTAATGTGTATTAACTGAAAAGTCTCACTTAATAGTGATAATATGTCTGAATATAGTAGTTTATTGAATTCCTGCTTCAGCTGTAGTGCCATGATTTCTAAAACATTTTTCATTAACAAAGGCTTTTATGAGGGCTGTTTGCTACAGTAAAGGCTTGTACTCCAGCAAAAAGTATCTTTTTTTTTCTTATAAAAATTATAATAGCTAGTTTATAAAAATCATCAAATTAATAAATGTATAATATATTACTTGGGGGAGAGGGGGAATCATGGCCCCTTGAAATCAATGGCAAAAACTTCCATTGACTTCAGTGGGGCTGGGACTTCTTCATTAGTGAGGTGCTGAGTGCCTTCAACTTCCATTGAAGTCCATTAGAATTGAGAGTGCTCAGTATCTTAGTGTATCAAGTTCTCTGTGTCATTATTTGTATGCACTGAATATAATGTGACTAGATACATATTTTATACATCTTCTTCATAAGTGAAATTTTCCTCTGTGCAGATGATCAGAACAAAGACTAAGTGGTGCATAGGCATAGACCTTGTGAATTTCATTCAGTAAAACTGCTTGCATTAATAATCCACATTTTTAAATCATTTGAAATTCTTGAATGAAAGGCACAGCATAAGTGAAAGGAATTATTATAATATATTTAATTAAGAAATTACATTTCTACTGCTGGCATTCCATTGACCTATTAACTTCTGATCAAGCTCTTAATACTCTTGAATCAAAAAGCAGCAGGAATTCAATAGATTTATTACATCTGAATAAAATTGGAAATAAACATTAGCAATAGGGCAAGTAGCCAAAATTTTTATTACGTCAATGTTACACTAAGCAAAGTGATCTGGCAAACCTTTAAAGAATAACTTTCCTCCTAAATGATGACAATAAAAAGAATTTAGAAAAATAAAGTCAATTTCTCTCTAGAAATAGGATTCGGGGTCAGATTGTGGATGGGGGAAATGGTGGTAATTTACTCAAGTACAGGCCGCAAGCCCAGAATAGCTGAATGTTTCTGCATAAATGACCAGTGCTGAAGTAGTGAAAGATTCACAAACACAATGTTACATTAGGACAGAATGAAGGTTGTAAATATAGAGAGAAATACAGACCTTGTGGGTAAAGCAACAGACTAAGATTTGGGACATTTGGGTTAAATACCTGTCCTAGTGACAGGCAATTCACTTACAGTAAAATTTTCAAAAGTACCTGTGAGACCAAGAACCAGATTCTCAAAGGTTTTTACATACTAAAAGATGCAGATAAGGGCCTAGTAGGGCTTTCAAAAATACCTAAGCAAGTTAGGAGCCTAACTCCCTTGATTTCAGTGGGAGTCAAGCACCTAACTTGTTTGGTCCCAGAAGGTCATGTATAATGAATTAGTTCCTGTAGTCGCCTGGATTAAAGACCAGGACAAAGACCTTGAATTGGATGAGTTGAGGGTGGAACACTAATCTCAGCCATACCTTTGCCCAATCTTACATACGAGGGAATCTGTTGCATGTTCAATAAGGAGTTTCTGCCTATCCTGGATGTTCCTAGGTAGAAGGAGTTAAAATAGTCGAGTCTTGAAAGAGATGGACTCTTGTTTGCTAGATCCTCATCCAAGAACAGTGGATGTGATAGTCTGGCAATATGAAGTTTAATGAAGGTTTTCCCAATCACTGTCATTAACTGATTCCCAAGATGTATGGACAAACCTAGTGTACTCCAGGTTTCCACATATAAATAACTCAGGGGAAGACATCTTCAATAAAGAATAGATATGGTCACTGTTTCTTGCAAAGTCTTTCAGTTATTTTCCTCTTTTTATTATCGTGACTTTTGTCCTGCCTGATTTGAATTTCCTTTTGTATTTTTCATTAACATGTAGTTTGAAAAAAAAAAAACCCAAAAAACCCATATGATTACAAGTCAGGGTTTTTCTGGGTTTTTGTCAAGCTTTCCCCTGTCTTGTTTAAAGAGTACATTCTTCTGCCATTTTAGTTAAATAAAATTGATGGCATACTGACATGGAAAAAATTTCTGGGGAAATGACACTGGTAATTTTGGGGAAAATTTTTTATGCATTGGAGCATTCTTATTTACCTTACTCTGACGTGTTTAGTGCTCATTAAATGTGCTGGGTTGACAACTAGAGCTGGTTGGGAACTTTTTGACACATTTTCTTTTGGTTGGAAAACGCTGATTTGTCAAAGATTTCTTAGGTCCTGGATGGAAGGCAGAGACCCACCTCAGAACAGCCAAGTAATCAGGGAACTCACCTGGGATGTGGGAGATTAAAATCCCCACTTTGCCCAATTCAGAGCAGGTCTTGAACCTGCATCTCCCACGTCCCAGGTGAATAATAGACCACTGGGCTATATAGAATCAGTCTCACTCTCTTTCTATCCCAATGAATATTTATACAAAGTGGAACAGCTGGAACAGGAGAGTTAGAAAGACTCACCGTGGAGCCTGGTGGTAAGGGCACCCACCTGCGTCTTCCATTTCCCCAGAGAGAGCTCTAATCATTGAGTTGTTGTCTATTCAGAGGTAAGGGTGTCCTCAGTCTTGTGTGTTGTTGTTGTTTTTTTTTCAAAACAATTTAAAAGATCTTATTTTTTTTCTGATGTGGAATGAAAAGAAATTTAGAAACTTTAGAATTTTTCACAAAAAGAATTTTTTTTTTCCTGGCCAGCCCTGTTGACAACCCTAGATAATAAAGTTCTTTTTTTTTTTTTAATAGAACATGTACAGCATGGATATACTTCTTCCTATATGCTACATCCCTGATATAGAGAGACCATATCTCATCTTTAGAGCTGAGATGTCAGTTCAGATTCCATGCCAGTTCAGTGCATGTCCTATCTGCTGAGACTTTGTCAGGTAGACACCTGTCCACTAGCAGCTGAACTCAGAACACCTACCTTATTTCAGAAAGGCCACCAAAGAGCCAGTGGATAATAACGGCTTCTGGTCTCTATTGGGCTATGTTGAATTTGAACTAGTGATCTGAATGTATTTCCGTTACAGACAGTTCCCAGCAGACATCTCAATGAAGACTGAACAGTTGTTGGATATTGTTACCACAGACTTTGAAAGAGGAATAATCTTTGTGTGTCCTTGGCTCTAACAAAATGTTGGAATTCACAGCCACTGTGAGCCTACCTATTTATATCTGGCTATTTTTCTGCAATTAACAAAATTACAAATGCCTCCTTTTAAAAATCACTTGACTACTTTATCTGTATTGTTTTGTGAAGAGCATTCTTAACTTCATTGACATTCAGTAATGTTGAGGTGTTACTAATTATTCCCAGCATGAATGCCTACTTGTAATTGCAATTTATCATGAATGCTTATGACTTGGTAATGATTTTTCAAACCATTTTTTCTCCCTTCCACCCCTGCCGCCCCCCATCCCCCACCACCAAAGTCTTGAGGGTTTATTGTTTCTAAAACTATTGAATAACCTGCTGGTTTGAAAATAGTAGCTAATGCATACCACCTACTGGTAATAATTGCATCTAAGCCCTTTACCCCTTTTAGCATGTTAATGCTGTGAAACATAACAAATTCCTTACAGTCAAAATGCTCAGTTTTCCTTTAGTGGATCTTTAGTTTAATGGTCTGTTTTGCTCAAACTCAATAGAGTATTGTAGCAGAAAAGGACTTCTTCCCTGATTCAGAAAGCAGACAACTAAATATATATTGGCTCTGACTCCCTGAAAATTTCCCTGACATGTGGTAAATGAATCCTGTAGTGCAAACAGCTAATCTCCCACAACCCTACAGATGGTAGACGGGAAGCCCTGGAGCCCTTCTGCTCACTCTTAGACCAGCAGCACCAGGGTTCCTCTATGTTACAGACATCTAGCTGTGTACAGTGCTTGTAAGCCTGGCACGTCACTTAGAGTGAACCTTGTTGTAATGCAGAATTTGGTCCCTCATCCTTTAGGAAGAGGGAAGTTGTGGTTAGGGGGAAGTGGTTGCCAGAGCAAATATGTAGTGTATTGTGACTAAGTGTTACCTTCTATATGTATGTATATGTGTACTCTATTTTTGGTTTTGTTGTACTATGAAGAAGTATAACTGAACTTGACTTTAAAATTAATATAAAAACAGTGATTTTCTTATATTTACTTCTGAAGGAATGAGAAGCAAAACAGGAGACATTTGGATAGGATTTTATTCATCAGTAAACTTTCAAGTAATCCTATTATGTGTTTGTGGTTTATTGCCACCTATGTGATTTTTCAAATTGCTAATTGAATTCAGGGCACAGGCTTTGAAAGAGCTTTTACTCCCATTATATTTGTCTGTACTCTATATTCTAAGCCAAGATTCACTGAAATGTACAAAGAGGCAAAGCATATAAAAATGATGATGACATGTACCAAAATGAGCAGGCACAAATAATTATGAAAATGTAAATTACATATATTATCCACGTTTGCATACTGGAATTTTATAACAGGACTTTGACCTTGAAAATGGCATTTCTAACACACCTGTGAAAGTAATGGCTGCTGTGTTCTCTCCATCTTAACACTTTTCTCTTGGATTAGAAAATGAACTTCCTAGTTTTTCCTCAAATACTCATAGGGCCACATTTATCCCTAATGTAAGCCCACAACGGTCAATAGAGTAATACAAGAGATACATTTAGCCCAGAAACAGTTGTGGTCAAAAATTAAAAACTTGACAGTAGGATTTTCAAAGCCACCTGAGGGATTTGGATGTCAACTCCCATTAATTTTCTTACATTCATGTAATGTATAAATATAACCAGTCTCCGACTGGGTGCCTAAATTAAGTACCCAAACCATATTTAGGTAACTAAATCAGTAAGCTGGTTTTCAAAAATGATATGCACCCATAGCTCCCACTGACTTTAGGTGCCCAGATATAGGTTTACTGACTAACTTCAGGCATCCAAGTTCCAAAAGGTTGTCTGTAATCTCTCTAAAATGTCCTTGCTTCTTTTTGGTAGAGGAGGATGGACCTTTTCCTCTAAGGTTCCCTTCTCAATGCCCAGGCAAGCATCTTCCATTCCTAAGCTCACACTAAAAATGTGAGCTGTCAGAATCAGACAGATAACATTATGTGCAGTGGCAAGCTATGGTTACAGGAATCTACTAGAACTGGGCCCAAGACACAGAGTTCAGATCCACATCCAATCCTCTCCAAAGTATGAGATGATGATGCAGGGGAGTTCAGATCCAGGATTTTTGCTTCAGCCTAAAAGAAATGGTGGTGATTGCTATGCAAATGCCCAGAGATATCGTTATGGCAGACATCACCAGGTGGTACTGTTACACGTAGTCTTCTAAGTTCTTTCCCTCGGAGGACACACTGTGGTGTTAGTTTGAGGTTAGGCAAGCTTTTGGTGTAGAGACTGCTTTAGGAGAGAGAGAGCTGTGTAAGAAGTCGAGTTTACTCTCTGTCTTGGGATCTGATGAGTGTTAATTTTTGAGGCAGAGTTGCTTCTTAGGAACCCAAAATTGGTTTTGGGCTGAGATTCCAGGAAGGAGGGATTGCTCTGCATGCTGTTTCATATCTTCTTTTCCAGGACTGGTGTATCTACATGTGTAAATAAAACAAATTCCATTTTGAATATATCCAGACTCCACATATGCTCCCCTGGGAAGCCAATCTGCAAGGCCTTGGACATCTGCTGCTGCTAAAACAAGGGGAAATGCTGATAGGGTTGCTAAGGGGAAATGCTGATAGGGTTGCCACCTGTCCAGGTTTTTTCAGGATTATTTCTTTTTTTAGGTACTTGTCCTCAGACATCTCTAAGGGTGCTCAGTACACACTGCTAGTGGTCCAGTTTTATGGGCTCAGGATTGTCCCAAATGTCTTGTTTTTTTGTACCTGAGAATAGGATTGCTAATTTTGTTGGACGTATTCCTGGAGGTTTCATCACATGACATGATCTTTAATTAAAGATTAATTCCTGGAGACTCGAGGACAATCCTGGAGGGTTGACAACCTTACCTGAGAGGTGGCAACCCTAGATGCTGGTGTCAGAATGGGACACTGGTATCAGAAGAAGGGGCAACAATATGATAAATTAGAAGAGGTAGAAGTCAGTTGTGAAGTTTGGATCTGGATCCAGAGTAGTTTAATCAAATTCAAGTTTTGGTTTGGGCTCATCTCATTCGCTGTCAGCAACCCTCTCACTAAATCTCAAGTTTTATTTTCAGTGAAGAGAATTGCTTTTTCCTGCAATTAGTTGATGGCCACATTAGCAAAAGCATTTTCCCCAGTATCTAAAATAGCTCCAGAAAAAAAATTCCAGTAGTTCTGCAAAATATTTTTGAACAGCTTCAGTTTAGCCAACTGAGGCCTTGTCTTCATTAGGGAAAAAAAAATGTGTTAGCTGAGACATGGTAACTAATATGAGGTAAACTCCTGGAAAGACAAGGCAGTTTGTAGTTTTCATGTGTTAGCAGGTTGAGGTAAAGGCTGTGAGGGAACCAAGGGTTTACCCTGGCATGTTAATACACGTGAATACTGTAAACTAACTTGTCTTTACTAGCATTTTGCCTCATGTTGGTTATCATATGCTAGCTAAATTGAGCTAAGAAAATATTTTTTTCCTTGTGAAGATCCATTCTGAGATTCGGAAGTAGAGAGAGAGAGACATAGGGCTTGAGTCTGTTACACTAAGGTCTGTGCTATTGTTGCAGTCTAAGTGGCCTTAAAGTTGGTGGAAATGGCCCCCTGAGAACAGTGATTGTGTAGAGCCCCTTCCCCTGCCCCCCCAATCAGTATAGAGCAGTTGAAGGGCTCTGTGTCAGCCCTGCTTCTAGTCCTACACATAAGGCCATGTCAGGGAATGATGAAGCAAACAGCGGTGTAGGCTGGACACAGTGGAGCTATGAAAACAACTGATTTTTCAGTTCATTGGCTGCACCAATAAATAAATAAAAATTGTTTCTGGTTCACCCGAAAAGAACTTTTTAAAAAAAATTTCAGCAAACTAGAAAAAGAATGGTTTGGGGTCGAACTAAACATTTCATTTTATTTTCAAGAGGTTTTTTTAACAGGTGTAATTTTTTAAAATAAAACTGAAGTAAATTTCTATACAAAAAGTTATTTTGAATAAAAAAAAACCCACACAATGTTTCATTCTGAAAATGTCAGAACAGAACTTTTTGATTTTTTGGGTTTGATTTTTGTTTGCTTGTTTTCATCTGAAACAATTCAGCGAAATTCATTAAATGTTTCAGTGGAGACAAATTTGTATTTTTCAGCCAAAAAAATGTTTCCTCGCTTTAGGTCTCAGTGCATTACATCGTGACTCTTCAGTGCTTCCGAGGGTCTTATCAGTAGCCAGGCATATGGGCAGCCCTGGGTTTGCTCTAACTTATAGTCCCCTCTTTCCCTTTCCTCTCAATTCTGCCCCAAGAAAAGGGATGGGGGAAATGAGGCACAGACCCAGCCCCTAAATTATTTATTTAGGGACATAAGTTTCCAAAAAGTAGGTATGCTGCTTTATTTTTATCTTTAAAAGTATCTTCACTAAAGCACATGCTATTTTTAGGCATGTCTGAGTCTGCTATTTTTGTAGCATTCTGCTTAATTTAAAAGAAAGGGAAGGTCTGCATTTTCCCAACTTTCATGTTAATAGAGAACAGTTGGAAACTTTAAAAAGCCCAATGTAGAAAAATATGGTTGCTTTGCTTCACCCTATTAATCTAAAATCTGGGTGCCAGCTGGGTAGAATTCAAGAGAAAATGGTTTAACTCTTTTTGGCCTCACATAAGGCCACTTGTACATTTTCATGCAGATGTTTCTGGGGGCATCTTTGTAGTGGGAGGGGCAGCATGGGAGAAAGCACAAAAGTGCTTGTTTGAAAACCCAACAAGTGGGCAATGGAGGCTGATATTCTGAGCTGGTCAGAGGCAGGAGTCAATATCTCAGTAGCAAATGAGGAAATGATTCACATGGTCAAGTTTCTCAGGGTCACGTGACTAGTGAAACATTGACTAGGGAAGACGTTTCCCTATAAAAAGAATTATTTATGCTTCTATTGCTATTATTTTAATTAGTCTTCTTTTCGGATGCCAGAGCCTGCCAAGTCAGTTTGCAGCAGTCTCATCAGTGAAGTGCAGAACCCTCGGGACACCATCAAATCTGGCCACAGGGGAGTCGTCAGTGATGTGACGTTGTCTGTCTTTGACCATAGCCATGTGTGGGATCATTTTGTTGGTCCCAGGTGTGAAGGCTGCTTGCACATTGACCCTGGCCCATTCAAAATTGGTTCAACAGAGCACATGAGCAGTACAGCAAATCAAAGCCAGGTACACACATGGTTGGGTCAGATATAAGAGACTGGTTGTGGATGTCACCTGCAGACCAATCTTCAGAACAAATCAATGTTGCAGAGAAATCTGGGCAGGGCAAGTGCACTCGCAACAGGTGTCTTGATGACAGGCATGCTCTTGGGTGGCTGAAGAGGTCTGCATATAGTGGTAGGCTCAGGTTTGCCCTGATCTTCTCAACCATTCTGGTCAAAGCATCCCCATGACGGATGTGTGGGGAAGTGATCTTGCTTAATAATGGCATGCCATGGTACTGGAGTGCGTCAAATGGGCCAGTTATGATGGGCATGGCTGAATGTAGTTGTGTGTCAACCAACTTGATGTGAGATGAGTAGAGCCAGACTGGAGCACAGTATCCTGCTGCACAGTATGACAAAGAGCTAAACCAGCTGATCAGAGGATTTGAGCATTTGCTCTCCATGCAGTGCTGGCCAGGTTGTTTAGAAGGTTGTTGTGCATCCTCACCTTAGCCACAGTTTTCCACAGATGGTTAAGATATGTGTGGGATATATCTAGGGTTCATTTAAGAGAGACTGTGGGGTTCATGTTTCAGTTATTAACACCTGTGTGCTTTACAGACAGAAGAAAACGTCTAGTTCAGCTACCAGTTGTCGGGCTAGACAAAGAAATCACAGGGTGCTCTGACTTGGTGCAGGGAGAAGCCCTGCACGGAGCTACACCAGGAGCAAGCAGAGCATCAAGCCACCTTTGTACGGACACCCCTCATGAGCACTTTCTTCATATCAGCCTGCCCTCAGGCACTGGCCCAGTATTTTTCTCATCTACAATACAGTACTAAGTTCTAGGGCTAGAGAAAGACTTACCATAGCTCTGAGTATGAAGTGGTGCCAGTCCAAGAGTAGCACCAAAAATGAATTGTAACTCAGGCAACCTCAAGTCACAGTTTCCCCTGAGCTCCTGTGTTGCACAAGATGAAAGAGTGGAATTCAGTGCTTTGGCCCATTGCCAGACACAGTGTATACAGGGCTGGATCTGGCTTTTTTGCTGCCCCAAGCAAAAAAAAAAAAAAAATCGGGGTGGCCAGAACGGCAAAGCAAAAAAAAAAACAACGTGTGGCGCGGTCGGAACGGCAAATCAGGGGGAAAAAAACGTGCAGGGCGGCCGGAGCGTGGGTGCAGAGGAGACTCCCTGCGCTGCAGACATGCCCCAGCTAGTGGGGGGGAGGGGAAGGAGCGGGGAGGAGAGAAAAGGGGGGCCAGGGCTTCTGCGGGGCACTTGCCACGCGGCCCTGATCACTGCGCTGCCTGCAGGAAGGGCGCCGCGCTGCTCCGGTTGGCGGGGAGGGAAGGACGCGGCTGCCCTGCCGGGCTTGCTACAGACCTGGCACCGGCTGGGGCAGACGGAGTGTGCAGCCCGCTCCCAGCAGGGTACTCCCCTCCTCCACGCCGCCATCCCGTAAAGGGCGTCCGGATTGACGAACCAAAAAAAAAAAAAAAAAAGCGGCCATGCCGCCCTAGGATTGGGTGGCGTACCGCCCCATAGAATCTGCCACCCCAAGCATGAGCTTGCTCGGCTGTTGCCTGGAGCCGGCCCTGAGTGTATACCTTCCCTTAGTCCCAGCATGGGGGAGCAGTGGCCTGACTGAGCCTGTTCTTCCCCTCCGTGCCCCAATTCCTGATCCAGGCAACCCATACACAGCTTTAGGGGAGGATGCGATGGAGTAGGGCTTACTGCTTTTATTTCTCTACCTCACGCCATGTTACAATCAGGCCTATACTTTTTATTTTAAAACCTCCTGTTTCATTTCAGCCCAACTTTATTTTAACTGACTTTTTTCAAATTTGAATTATTTACATTTTCATTAAAAATCTACTCAAGCTAAAAAAAAAAAAAAATCTTTTACTTCTTCCAAAGTCCTGCTGTTACTCCCCAGTGTTCATGTCTGACTTAAAGAGTAATTAAAATAAATATCAAGTGCTACTGAAATTATTAATAAATTATACAATTTACATTCAATTGTAAGTGGAAGAATGCTTGCACTTCCCTTTTAAAAAAGCAGCATGGTACCAGACGGGAAGGAAGTGTGCTAATTACAGAGCCTTCATGAAGCTTTAGAATTCATGACTGAAAAGTTGATCACAAGATGCAAAGGAGGCAAAGTAAGCATTTTAATTTTTTATACCTCAGCATTTTGAATCCCAAAGCTTGCTATTAACATATATAACAAAATTTGCCTCATGTTTTTTCCAACATTTTGATATTTCATTATCTTTTCCATGTAGAAGAGTTATAGACATTTAGGGCCAGATTCTGATCTCATGCCAGTTTTCGTTGAGATAATTCCATTGACTTTACTGGAGTTACTCCTGATTTATACTGTTTTAACTGAGATCAGTTTCTTTTCTAAAAAAAATCCTAACATTTAATTGCTTTTTATCCATAGCATGCCTCTTTGGACCAATGACTGTGCAACTTGAATACTGACATGCCAGCCAACAATGATTTGAGCATACAGGACAAAAAACAGAAGTTTCTTAATTTTATGAAGAGGCAACAGAACCAGAGTATGCTTCTCTACAGTGATTCTGTCCATTGTTACATCTGAGAGTGAATGTGAAGGTATTCATCCATCTTGCTTTTTGTCCGGATGTTGCTACTTAATTTGGAAATTATAGTGTCCTTTAATAAAAGACCGAGAAGAACACCAATGTAATGAAGGAAGATCTAATTCTTAGCTAGTTTCTGTACAATTTTGCTGGAGCAGATATGTTTAACTAGCATATTATTATGCAACTTCCAAGGATGTGCTTCCTATATGTGTGTAGTTATAGTCAAAATACCAGTTCCCCATAGTTGCCATTGTCTGTCTTGTCCTCCGTCTACTCCCCAGTTCATACTCCCAATTCCCTTTTTCTCCAGGCTTCTGTCCCCCTGCCCTGCATCTCTTTTCCTCACCCTTATTCCTCACCCATCTGCATTCAAATCAAGTTACTTCCTCCTTCATTCTCCCCCGGCTCCAGCAGCAAGAGCATTGAAAGCACGGGTGAGACAGTCTCCCCACTCCCAGTCCTAGTGCCAAAGTGGCCCCCAGTGGCTGGGAAAACCAACTTATGTTCTTATGTAAAACCCCAGCTCAGCCCTGGAAGCCCTAGGCAGGAGCTTACTCATTCACTCTGTGGGGATGGTGCATTCACAGTTTGGTCAGCACTAGCAGCTGTGAGGGGATGGAGCATGCCCAGTGAGAATGGACTCTTCAGAGAATTTAACAGCCAAATTCTAATAAGTCTTTATTTTGAAGTCCCTGCAGTAGAAATAGATTAATACTGTTTATATTTAGTATTAATTTAAATATTTATTATTGTGTGTATTGAGAAAAATGGGAGCTGCCCCTTTTTGAATAGGGTGGGGGCACAGTGAGTGAGCTACTGCACAGTCTAGAGCACAGATATCAAACGTATGGCCTGCAGGCCGGATCTGTCCCATGAACAGAGATGATAGTAAGGCGGTACGCCCTGGTACGGTGTACCGGCAAGAGCCGGTGCCCCCTACTGGGGTGGATCGGCTTCCCCTGGCGGCAATTTAAAGGGCCTGGGGCTCCCAGCAGCGGCTGGAGCCCCAGGGCCCTTTAAATTGCCGCCAGAGCCCTGCTGCCGGAGCCCTGGGGAAGTGGCGGCGGGGCTCGGGCGGCGATTTAAAGGGCCCGGGGTGCCTGCCTCAGCTATCGCCCTGGGCCCTTTAAATCATCCCTGGAGCCCCAGGGTAGCGGCAGCAGGGCTCCGGCGGCTATTTAAAGGGCCCTGGGGCTCTAGCTGCTGCTGGAAGCCCCAGGCCCTTTAAATTGCCGCCAGGGGAAGCTGATCCACCCCAGTAGGGGGCACCGGCTCTTACCGCCTCCCCAGGGCTCCAGCAGCAGGGCTCCAGGGACGATTTAAAGGGTCCAGGGCTCTGGTAGCCGCTACCACCCCAGGCCCTTGAAATTGTTCCCGGAGCCTGCTGGAGCCCTGGGTAGAGGCAGCAGCGCTCTGGCGGTGATTTAAAGGGCCAGGGGCTCCCAGCTGCCGCTACTGCAGCAGAGCCCCAGGCTCTTAAAAGCTCTGCCAAAGGCTGGGGCCCCGGGCTAGCGGCAGCATCCAGGAGTCCCCCCAATGGTGATTTAACATGCTCGGGGCTCCACTGCAATAGCGGCAGCTGGAGACCCGGGCCCTTTAAATCACCCCCGGGGCTCCCAGCCGCCTGTGCAGCTGGTAGCTCCGGGGGTGATTTAAAGGGTCCGGGGCTCCCAGCTGCTGCTACCACTGCCCCAGCCCTGGGCCCTTTAAATCCTGATTTAAAGCACCCGGGGCTTTAAAGGCCCCGCCTCTTCCACTAGAGGCCACACCTTTTCTGGTTGAGACCCCGCCCCCTCCTAAGGCCTCCAGAGTACCAGTAAGTCCTTTAAGTTACTTCCCCCTGCTCATGAAACACTTTCATTCAGCCTGCAGACTTCACATGAATCTACAGGCTTGTCGGCATGATCCCAGAGTCTGCACTACAGGGGTATGATTTGCAGAGTGCACCAGTGTAGTCTAACTCTAACTCCCCGGTGTAGTCCAGGCTAATGTGCACTGATGTAGTCCTGTTTCAAGCAGGGCCACATCAATGTGCACTGAGGAACGTTTAATGTGTGCCAGCAGGGTCCACACAAAGGTAATTAGAGCGCAACATTGGTGTGCTCTAGTCCAGATTCTGGTGCAGCAATCCAGCAAAACCTCACAAAGAGGTGTAGAACCACTTGGTCCCGTTTAAGAGGCATAGGGGAGGCGTACGTCTGATGGAAACTGGTGCATGTCCAGATGAGGAGAGTAGATACCCCAGCTTGGCAAGTCAAAGAAAACTAAGTTTCAAATAAGTCAAAGGGTGAATGTAAGTAATTACTAATATGGTTTATCTTAATGTAGATCTATTTTAATAATTTTTGCTGAATGTGGCCTGTACCAAGTATCAGATCAGACCTGTTGTATGAAATGAGCTTGACACCCCGGGTCTAGAGTGTTGAGAGTGTGTGCTGCTGCTGCAAGAGGAGGCTAGCCTGTTGTGTGTCCTGAGGTCCCTGCCAACAAGAAGCTCCTACAGAAAATGATTTGAACTCCCACAATAAACCATGTTCTCTTTGAACAGATGGGTGTTACGATTGTTAGCATTGACTGAACATGTGCGAACTGTGATTTGTCAAAGGCTAATAATTTGGCCAGGTTTGGGCAGATACTCACAAGGGAGGCAAGAGGCACGTTCCTGACACAAACTCCACCCTCCTGCTAAATTTCAAATCCCTGCTCCAAAGCATGGTGGCACTAGAACTTCTCCATAAAATAGTTACGATTTTTTTTTAACATGGGCAAAACAGGGTTTTTTTCCCCTAATCTTGTTCTCTGAAACAGGTGAACCATTTTAGCCATAAATTTCTAAAAGTTTCTGAGGCAGACATCAGTATGGACAACGGCAGCCCAAATGTTTTAAGTGGCGCAAAGTTATAAACAACTGAAATGGCCTTATAATGGTAAATGTCCATCAATCTCAACTGTAGGTGGTGCTTTTGTTTGAAGAAATATTAAAACAATAAAATTTAATTTAATTATAGTCAGGGACAAACTAATACAATCAAGAGCTCTATCTATGTCATTACACAACCTCCCTCCCACACATCCCAGGGCTTTGTCTCGGTGGCCTCACGTTGTGGCCCCACCCCCACTTGGAATGGCAGGCGATCCCAGTCCCTTAAGGTGGAGCAGCATCAAAGACCAATGTTGGGACAGCAGGGGTTTTCTTACCTCAGTATCTCCAGGAGGAGGCACAATGAATGTGTCCAATGCTTACCACAGCAGCTAGGGTGTATCTGCTTGTATGGGGGCCAGGGCCTGATGCATTCTCCTTCCTGTCACACATGCAGTCCTCTACTCGGGTGGTAATGGGATGTGGTCTAGAGCAGTGGTTTTGGAGTAAACACCTGACTGAGATTCATAGGGCCGTTCACACCTCCCAGAGCTCGTGTTTCAGGCTCGTTTGCAGACTCAGGATACATCACTGCATTGGTTATGCTATCTTCACATATTTGAGCTTTTCTTTACAAACATCAGGTCTCAAAAGCTGCTTTTTTTTCTTTTCTTTTTTTTTTTGTAATGAAAGCTGAGGCATGGGCATATAGTGCCTTTGTGGTAATTCAGCCCTGATTATAATTCTTCATTAAGAGTTACAGCCTTAAAAAAGAGTTCTTATAGCTTGTTACAGCACATTGTCAGGCTTACAGTTGCATAGAAAACTTTCCCTTTCTTACATGCTCCTACTTGTAACCTTGAAAAACGTGAATTCTTCCTCAGTGATTCCTGGAAGAAGCCTATGAATGGGAGCGTTCCTAAACTCTCTTGGTTTCCTTTGGAAGTACATTCACTTTATAGATTATATATCCCTCATTCCCACTCCTAAATTGCTTAATATTATAATATTATAAATGCAACCAAAATATTGTCATATAAGCAACATAGATATCTATTCAGAAAGAATATCGGTGATAATAGCCAGTGCTGGATGCTCAGTGAAGGGTCCCATAATGCACTTAATTGTCCCACATATTAATCTGCACTTAATTGTCCCACATATTAAAATGTTATAAAGCCTCATGAATCATGAGGCTTTATAACATTTACTCTTTTATTGTATTTAGACATGGTTACTACATGTATTTCTTTTATACACTAACAGTTTTTTGAGACATGAAGTATTTTGCTTTTTCTAAATGTAAGACAAAATAATCCCTTCCTATATTTTGGAAAATTCAAAGATAAACACATCAAATAGCAAACATGTAACCATTTGTGGATATAAATGTTTCTAAGGCTATTAATCTCCATGAAACATTTTCTTCTTTAAACAGTTTTAATTTCAGAAGAGCAAAATTTCTTCTTGTCCAGAAGAAGCAGTAGCGAACCGAGAATACATCTAGACAAATAATCATATCTGACTTAATATTGTTGGCGCCTACTGTTTATTTTTACCTAGAGGAGCATTAACCTTAGTTCCAAAGAGCTTATCTAAAAGTTTCAGAATTTATATTGAGAGTGGGAGAGCTGAGGATGTGGAATTTTGAACCCTGTTGGAACTTCACTGGTTCTGCATTTAGAACAGACTTGACCTTTCTCAGGCTTAGGTTCTGTGCTGAATGTTCACAAGACCATTTAAATGAAGAAAAAAGAAAAAGAAGGAAAAACTCTTCTGCCCTTGACTGAGAATATTTGGCGTCCTCATTTTTCATATTGCTAGACTATTCCTGCCAAAAAACAAGCATTGCTTTGCTGTTTCTATGGTAAACATCATGAAAAGTATGTTCTGTTGCTTGACTGTTCTGTGTATATTCGTGTGATGGTGCCTGTGAGCCTGTTTTTGAAATCGTTTAAGTGCATTCCACTGCGCCCCTCCATTGCGAAGAAAGGGTTGGAAAGACAATATTTTTCCTTATGATTTTTCCTTCCTTTTCTTTGATTTTAAGCTCTTGTTCTAGTTGTGCTGTTACAGATAAGACCCAAGTGAGGCCCAAATCGATGTTATCTCCAAACCAGCAAGTGAGGCCCTTGTTAAGTCAATGTACTGTAATTTAGGACAGCCTTGATTATCCAAATATCATGAGGGAACACTCAATAAATTCTGATAATCAAGGTTTCTGATGAGGGGATTTTCAAAGTAATTCATAGAGTTTACAGCCAGAAGTGACCACCAGATCATCTAGAATTTTCTTCATAGGTGTGGTGTACACAGCTCTTTTTAGGATCATTGAGATTTTGATATTAGAAGCAGGACTATGTCCATGATCCACCCATACTGGTACATTTTGGGATCATTGAATGTTACCTCCCAGTAGGCCCAATTCCACCAACCCTTAATCATGTGTGCAGTCCCATGGATGTAATAAAATAAAGTAAAACATCATTCTTCTGTTTAGTTCATCTATTGACATAAAATAAAAGATTTTCAAAGTGCCTTAGGAGCCTAAGGCTCATTTTCAAAAGTGTCGTAAGGCCAAATTTACAAAGGTATTTAGGTGTATAAAGATGCATATAGGCATCTCTATACCATTGTAAATTTGGCTTTTAGGCAGTTAGTATCTTAAATTCCATTGATTTTTGAAAATGACAGTTATGCTCCTAAGTGACTTAGGTGCTTTTGAAAATTTTATCATTAATGTAAAAAAGCTGCCATCCTGATAGTGTATTCCAGGCAAGAAACCTGACGTACAAATTAATGATAATGGACCAAATTCTGCTTTGTGACACAATTATTAATCAAAAGTAATTCCACGGGTTTCAGAGGAGCTACTCCCACTTTATGTTGGTGTAACTGAAAATAAAATTTGGCCCGTATTTAGTATAAAATCACTAAATTCTTGATTATAATGCTATATTAAACTAAAACTGCAATCTAATGCAGTACCTGTGTAAGAGATAATCATATAAACTAGTTTAAAAAGAACAGACTTATAAATGGCTTATACCTTAAATATTATATAAACATAAAGGAATAATTAGCAATCAAGTGAGAAGCCACCATCTTGATGGTCTACTACCATCAACAACAGCACAGCAGAGCATTTCTGATTCCATCCAATAGAGAGTAATGGTGCACATACCCACTATCCGGTTCATTATGGTAAACGAGGGAGAGTGAACTTCTTGCCTCAGTGATGTCAATGACAAACCTACTATTGGTTTCAATAGGGCCAGTATTTCCCCTGGTGAGTTTTATATTTCTAAAGTAAAGTCTAATTAATTAACATATACTCTTGCACTCTACCTGAAATTCCCAAAGACAGAAATGTCAAATAACCATGGTTATCTTTGAATAGGATAAAATATTAGTTTGAGAAAAGGCAGTTGTTATTTTTATGTACTGTGGTGAAATATGGAACTTAAAAGCTTGCAATTCCCCAAAATGCATGATCAGAGCTCATGGCAATGGATGGGAAAAAAAGAAGAGTGTTTAAACAGAAGTAGTTTCAAACACAAGTTGAATAGGCCTTTTTTATTTGTTTGTTTTGTTTTTTTTTAATATGTAAGAATTGTGCTGACTGAAAGGTTTGTTGTCATAAAGATGTGGCATTCTTACTTTAAAACATACAAAGAAACCCTTAACCGAGTTGGTTTTGCCACAACAGAATTTAATATCTATCTCTGTTCAAAAAATTATTCTGCAGGTAGTGTTTTAAATAAAGTAGAATATGTAAGTATTTTAATGAGTTTGTGCCCATTCATTTCTCTAATAAAACAGACATATCTTGAGTCCAAAACTACCCAAACATTGAGAAGTAGAATGAGCATCAGCCACAAAGTGTAGGTCTGGATCTTAATATCAACTCTTTCAGAATCCACTGATGTTTGGGTCCAGGATTTTGGAAAAGCTGATCTGGGTTGAGCATTTTCAAGGGACATTTGGGAACCTATCACTACTTGGAGGCTGTGACAATATCAAAAGTGTGCATCTTTAGTTAATTCACTCCCTACAAGTTTCATCTAACTGATCCCAAGTTCTTTTTTTTTTTTTTTTTTTTTTTTTAAGTCAAACATTCACTACCCAAAGCAGTACATCTAGGCAAATAACCCTTCATTGTGTTCACATCTGCTAAACAAATTTCAAGTTCAAAATGAGTTACAAGAAAACTATTTCCTGGAAAGAAATAAAACTTATGAGAAAACTCTTCCTTAGGAATATACGTTTGCTTTCTCATAACAGTTTAAATGGTGTAAGTTATTTCATGTTCTTTTAACCTGGGCTTGTGTATATTTTAAACTGCTTAATAACACATACTATAATGACTGCAAGTTGTGAAATCCTTTTTGCACCTAGGTATAAAGAAGCACCATTCAAGATAAGTAATCAAAGCTGTCTGCCAAGCTGACTGGACTGGGAACCATAAATCTGAACATCCCTGAACTTTGGGAAAACTCCGATTCAGATCTAGTTCTAAACTAGATGGGCTCAAGCCTATCACTGCTCTGAAGTTAAGGCCACAATTTTCACAACTGGCCACTGATTTTCAAGTGTTTTATTTTCTGGGTGCACAACCTGAGTAGAATTACACCATTGTGAGGCCCGAGTTTTCAGAACTGTTGTACACTAAAAGTTCCAATTGAAATCAATAGAAACTATAAAAATCAGGCCCGTATCTCAAGTTAGGCATAAAAATGAGATACACAAAATCAGTGGCTGCTTTTGAAAATATTGCCCTAAAATAGCCTGCATTCGGGTTAGCTAAATGGTTCAGTTGAAATAAGAACCAACTGAAGCTTTGCTTAAAACTCAAACCCAAACTTAAACCTTCCTGAATACTGGAAGAAGCTACATTAACTTTAAAACACCCTCATTTTGGTTTTGTTTGCATTTTTGGTTCAACAGCGCAATGCTAAAACACCATGGGAGAGGCTGCTGCCCTGAGCCCCCAGATTCTGCAAACATTTAGGTTTGTGCTTAATGAAATGTCCCATTGGAAGTGAATGGATGCATAAGTGTTTGTAATATAGGAGAGCTAATATTTATGGTCTAGCTGGAAGCAAGAAGTAATGGAAATCTCATAAGAGCCTGCTTTCTTAGGTCAGATTTTGCCATGCTGAGTAACATCTTACTTTGTGAGTAACTTTTAGTTAAATTAACCTAAGGTAAGAGTGGCAGAACCTGACCCATAGATAATCAGTGCAAGTTTGTGTTTGATTTAAACTGAAGAATTTTGGATCAGCCTGTCAGCTCTTAGGTGTTTACACAGTCCTGCAAATTTTCTGTGGTTTGTCAGTTTCAATTTTAGGGATCAGACCCAAGAATGGTTTCAATTGTAAGTAACTGAGGTGGCTTTAGTTTTCCTTACTAAAAGGTAAGAACCATGGTCTAGTGGCTAATGCACACAGGTGGGCGTCTAGAGAGATTTGATTTCTAGTCTACTCTCTACTATAAACTTACTGTGGGTGTTTGTAGTGCTTTGAGATCCTCAAATAAAAGGAACTTACAAAAGTGTAAATTAATTGTTATTTTATTATAATGGCACACTGGCTTCAGAATAGATGGGCATCAATCAAATAATGCTTCATTGAGAGAGCATTTCAAGGGTTATTTTTTTTCCCCCAATTTATCTTTCTGGCTCCCTCTAATTAGTGTTGAAGGGAATTACTGCCATGTATTGAGAGAGAAATATATATCCAGCTTATTGTTTGGAGCATGACCAAACCCCAATCTATAACATACTGTGCTAGATTAATTCCAAAAGCAACAATTCATCCATAAAAGACTTAGAAAAAATCCATCAATCCATGAAAGAATAATTAGAATTCAGACAGTGAAAGTATTTCATATCAGAAATGATGTATTATTTTAAGAATGCATTTTTAAACTACAGGGTCTGATTTAATTCTTAGATATAGCAATTTTACAATGGTGTAATTCCACTGACTTCAGCAGTATTACATTCACACTGCAATTATGACAAGTGAATGGAGAATTGGGCCCCAGGTATTTAACACTGGCATGTTAATGAAATCTAGAACAACGTTAGTATGTTATTCTTGTACTATGTGATTTAAAATTAGCTGTTCCACTACCAAAATATGGTGGTACCCTAAAACAATGTGGAAGCAAATATTGACCAGAGATGGTGGTAACAGCATATTAAGTGGGAGAATTAGGAAGGCTGTACTCCAGAGTTAATAGGTGTAGCAACACCTTTTGAATGGTGATAAAGGGCCTAATTCTGCAATGTAGTGAATATGAGTGTGCTCAGCACAATACAGGAGCCACTCAGGTTTGTTGCATCAGTTCTGTTGGCACATGCTGTCCATCTTGCAGTGTGTGTCTGAAGTTTATTTTTCCTGCAAGTTAGTGTCAAAGGCCATGCAATCATTTGATGGCCAGTTGATTAATGTTTTGATAATCATAACCATGTTTTGTTCCAGTTAATCTTTGTGACAGTTTAAATTCTTGAAAGCTGCTAGCCTTTCTTTGCTGTAGTTTAGGAAAAGAAATAGATACATCTGCTAGTGTAAATGATTCATATTTCTCTTTCATTATGTTGGACATCCTATAGTACAGACATCTCCCTATACATTTTCATAAGTCTGGTAAGCTGAATGATGATTAATGCCTATACTGCAGCCATGAGTCCTTTTTAAATGCATTGCTCTGCACCAAATTATATGGTGGAAAACTGCTGAGATAGGGAGCAATGGGCCCACTGTACTTGAGCATTGGCAGACAATGAGTTAATTCCCTGCTCCTGTCTTCTGCAGCAAACCCCTCTACAGGTCACTAGGTGCAGTAATTAGGAAGGCTTGGTGGCTCATTCAGGAGCTCAAGGTAAAACCAGAGAACTCTGCAGAAATAGTTTGCTAGCAATTACATGGAGGATTTTGTATGACTGGATGTGTTTTTAAAAGATACACAGTAATTCAAACAGAAGTTATGGGCTTGATGCAGAAATTACTGGGTGAGGTTCTATGATATGTGTTATGCAGGAGGTCAGACTAGAGACTCACAGTGCTCCCTTCTGGCCTTAAAATCTATTGATATCTCACAGCTAAGGGACCATATATTCCTGTTGCTGGAGCAAAGCTATTTTTGTGCAGATGTAAAAACCATTTGGTCGTTTGATTTTACAGATGGACTTAAAGTGTATGATTTGGATCCACTCTTCCCCAAAGCATAAGGGATCTTTGGGTTTTCCTGTGGCTTATCCCTAATTATTTTGGGGGAGGGGCAGGGGGAACAGGCTTTGGGGTGGGATGGGAAAGGTGGTGGTGATAAAAATCTGTTGCTCTTGAAGCATGATAAGGACATAATTTATATCTTGTGGGACCAGGTTGGTTTGAACCACAAGCCTTTGTTTAAACAGTTGCAGGAAAAAAATTCTGAAATAGCTTGTCTTTAAAGGTTCTCTCAAAATTAACATTTTTGGTGATTTGTACTGGATTTGGCTAATGTGGGTGCTAATGTTATGCTTGTAGATATGAGAGTGTTTTAAGAGCCATCAAAGTTCACCCTGGGTGTGTCAGTGCTATTTCACCTGTGACAATCACCAAACAAATTACTCCCAGTCAATGAACAGGCTGAGACACCCTTGGCCTGTTGCATGTATACATTGACTGTTCTCTCTCTCTTACAGGAAGACTGAGCCTCTGTTTCTCTTGTGAACCAGAGTGGGCTTCTTAATTAGCGGTGATCATTTATTACAGACTTTTTAGTAGATACCTGCTGCTCCTCAAACATAAGTGACTTAAATAAAAGGCAACCAAAATTTGATTGCACTTAGCTTTGTGAAATCAAACTTCTTTGAGGTTTTGTGAAAACAAAAGTCCTCTCATTTGCCCCTGGTAGAGAGAGTGCAATTTCAGAGCTAGTTGGGGGGAAAAAATAGCAAAATAATCGGGTGAAAATATTCAAAGTTGTTTGTCTTACAGGGTTCAAAATAGACCTTTCTTTCTAAATCTTAACTGCAGTTTTCATTTACAAAAAACTTGTGTCTTTTGGTAAGAAAATGCGCTGTCTCAGTAAATGAGTTCAAAATTTTGCTGAAAAATTTGTGAAAATGGACATTTTGATGAACTTCAAATGAACGTTTTGTGGAAAAGTTTCAACTCAGGGCATATTTGACCCTTTTTTGACCAATCCTCCCACTCACACTTTTTTTATGCAAAAATGTTGACCAGCTGTATTGGATTAATGTTTCCAAAGATGTTGCTGTGTATTTTATATGGAAACTCTTCATGTACTCTGGGAAACCTTCATGCTGCTAAAGGGGCAGAATTGTAGTCCTGGAAACTGCAGTCCTCTTTCAACAGAAACACTACAGCACAGGAAACAGTGATATAAGTTCCTCATCCTGGTATTTTGCCTTATTTCTGACCTTGAGGGACCACCTCCATGGGTGAGAGGGTAAATCATTCTCAAAGACCTGTCAGTCTAGGGTGACCAGATCACCCAAGTCAAATATTGGGACACGGGGAAGGGGGGGGGCGGGAAACACCCTTCCTCCACAAGCGCTGGAGGGAGGCCTGGGAGACGCAGGGGAAGCGCGGGGCCCGAACCCCCCGGGCCTGCTGCGGGGACCTAGCAGCGCGCACGCTGCGCCCAGCCCCTGGCCAGTCGCGTCTGGGCTGCTGCCCAGGTGGTGCTATCCCGCGGCGGCCCTGGAGTGCGGGCAGCAGGCCCCAGCCCCCCTTCCCGCTTGGGTCCCACAGGGGAACGAACAGGGCTGGGCTGCTGATGCCTCCGCCCCGGGGCTGCCGTGGGATAGCACCAGCTGGGAAGCAGCCCTGATGCGACTGGTCAGGGGCTGAGCGCGGCGTGCATGCTGCTGGGTCCCCGCAGCAGGCCCGGGCACAGGGGGTTCGGGCCC
Source organism: Trachemys scripta elegans (assembly GCF_013100865.1). Lineage (NCBI taxonomy): Eukaryota > Metazoa > Chordata > Testudines > Emydidae > Trachemys > Trachemys scripta. Next base: position 112,567,770 of record NC_048298.1, read on the forward strand.
AGGCATCAGAGCCGCAGCCGCCGAGCTTGGCCATTGGCCGCTTCCTCCCCCCGTGGCAGTGGGAGCTGCAGCAGTGGCTGCTCCTGAGTCCCGCTGCCCAGGGCAGGAGAACAGCCTCCGCCTGGCACTGCGGGCCGCCCCCCTACTCTCCCTACCGTCCGACTGAGTCCTGCCTGCACTGGGACTAGGCCGGACTCTCACTGACCCCGGCCCCGCGCTTCCCCTGTGTCTCCCGGGCCTCCTTCCAGAGCTTGTGGAGGGAGGGGGAATGGTGAGCCTGGGGAAGAGGCGGGGATTCGGGGAGGGAGCCAATGGGGGGAGGAAGGGACGGAGTCGGGGGGGGGGGGGCACAAGCACTTCCAGGCTCCGGAACATTTCCTTGTTTGTCCAGTGTCCCGACTGCACGTCGGTTGGGACGTGGGACAAACAAGGAAATATCGGGACAGTCCCGATAAAATCGGGACGTCTGGTCACCCTATGTCAGTCTTAAGCATCATTTGAAAAGAAGGATTCAATGGATTTCAATTGTAAAAGCATTTTAATTTTGTTTTCCAAAAAGCACGTACGTGGTAACTGGGAGCTGGGTTTGGACTGACTCTGGGTCATATAGGCCACTAACTAAGACAGTACATTGTAATGGCTTTCGTGATTGGCAAACCTTAAATGGTTCATGTCGGGTCTTGATAAACAATCAAACATTCAGATGTCCATCTGACACAGTTCTGCACAGCTGTGTGTGGTCCTGTAAAAGCAGACTTCCTCTCAGGACTTTTTCATTTCTGGTTCCAAACCCAAGCAGAACAGGGAAGTGTAGTTAGCCAAAAGTGGGGGAGGGGGAGGGGAAACATTTTTCCCCCAGTGTCTTAGTTATCTCAACATTTCCAAACTTATACAGAGATTCCATTTTGAGAAGCTTAGGCAAAATGTAAACGTTTCTATAATGTATTGCCACTCCAATGAATCATGGAGAGCACTGCAAACAAACTTTAATCAAGTGACTAGTAGTATATCTATCATTGTTCTCTACTGTGTGGAATTTGAACTGTACAACAGCATGTCTTAAACACTACAGTGCTGACAACCGACAGAGATTACCCTTTAACTAAGCTTCCTTTTTGAAGCCCAAGGGTCTGATTTCTATCCCTTCTCTCATCAAGAAGTTCCAAGAGGCCATGGTGTGCAGCTTAAAGACAGCCATGTACTAATGAGATGATTCTAGATTTATTACAAAGATCTAGTGAGGAAAGCATTGGTCTTTCAGATAAAATATGCATTTTTCTGAATTATGCTACAGTAGAACCTCAGTTACAAACCCGGGAATGGAGGTTGTTCATAACTTTGAATTGTTCGTAACTCTGAACAAAACGTTATGGTTGTTCTTTCAAAAGTTTAAAGCTGAACATTGACTTAATACAGCTTTGAAACTTTGCAGAAGAAAAATGCTGCTTTTAATCATCTTAATTTAAATGAAACAAGGACAGATAGTTTCCTTACCTTGTCAAAACTTTTTTTAAGCTTTCCCTTTATTTTTTAGTAGTTTACATTTAACACAGTACTGTATTTCAATTTTAAGTGATTTCTTTTGCTGCTTTTTTAATGCTCATTATTCATGGGGAAAAAATGCCAACACAAAAGCCCACTGATTTAAATGTCCATTCAAATAGCACTAAGAAAAATGCTGCAGCAAGACGTACCAGCACTAGACTTTATAATGACAATTTATATATATTAATATATATATCTCCAAACTTAACTTTCCTGCTTAAGTACTACAGGATAAACTAAGTAGACTTGAAAAAAATCTTTCAAGATTTTAACTTTGCCTTTTCTGTAACCATCACACCGTTTATAGGAGTTCCTTTTGATCTCTCTTGTACAAACCATAGATGCATTGCCTTACCAAAATCAGCGGCGCCAGCAGCTTTGCATACAATACACCTGCTTTTTACTGCTCCACCGTGTTTGGCTTCTTTTTGCAAATTGCTTTATTTTTTCTTGGCTTTCCTGAATATCAGTGATGGTTGATTTCTGGATACCGAATTCTACAGCAAACTTGCTGAGGCTAACACCATTGCTGAGGTTTTTAAAATATTTCTAGCTTCGTGTCTATTGAAAGTGCGACACGTTTGCACTTCCCATTGCTTGCCATATTGCTTAATCATACAGGTTTTTTTTGTTTGTCTCTGCTGTTGTCTGATTGTGTACTTCCAGTTCCAAATGAGGTGTGGGGTTGACCACTTAGTTTGTTACCATGGTATTTGTATCTCCGAGGTTCTAGTGTATTTAACAACTTGATTTCTTGGATCTAATTTTAAGTCTGTGGCTTACACCATTTCAGCATGGTTGCTGTCCCATCAGGAAGTTATTTTATTAAACATGGATCCTGTTTATCTTAGTATAAAAATGCTACACATCTTCTGATTGCTAATCCTGTCAGCCAGACGAGTACTTTTTCCTATTACTGGCCTATTATTTTTTTTCAGTATATTTATGCTCTTTCCTCCCCATGGGTTTCTATTTCTAACGGTGATTTGTCTCTTCTCTTTGAAAATAATCCGCTTGTAGGATGATGTTCTTGCCTAATATACAAAGACCTTGATGAAATGCAATATGACACATTTCCTTAGCCACTATTTTTGTTAACAGAAAATGCCTCTCAGGAGTGCGTCAGACTTTTGAACACTGTTAGTTGTGTGTTAGGGGGCAAATTCCAAGTTAAACACATTTCTCAAAAGCAGCATTTTTCTCTCTGTGCAGAGGAAAAAATGGATTATGTATGTTTCTGCTTCATATAACACATCTAAACTTGCTGAGTTTACCTTCCATATCCCCACATCCAAAGGAAACCTGAAGCTGGGTACTGTAACAATTTTTTTCAGCTCATTTTCTTTGAGGATTTTTCTGTTCTTGTGTGTGGAGCTTCGTTTTGGGTTTCCTTTACATTTGAAATGCAAATCGGTCAAATGGACCAATACAAATAACCTTTCCTCCTAACAGAAATGCTTCTTAAGAGAACCTGACTGGAGGGAGATGGACACTAAAACTCCTTTTTTTCCTTCAAAGAAAGGAAAAATGGAAGGAGAAGTAAAAAGAATAAAAGCAAGGGATATACGTTAAGGCTCCAATCTGGCAAAGATTTATGTACATGCTTAAATTTACATATGTAATTGATCCCATTGACTTCAGGCGGACCACTCCTGTATGTAAAATTAAGCACATGCATAAGTGTTTGCAGGATTGCAGCCTCTTAATTGCAGTTAATAGAAAGTTGAGAGTTGAAAAGTTTAAATAAAAATTAGAATTGGGCAAAAACTAATGAAAATCAAAATTTTTAAAGATCTCCTGAGTGTTTCAAAGAATTAGCGTTAGCTGTGCTTATACTTTGACTTTCCTTAACCTGTGAATGAATTTAACTGGCACAAATATTCATGGAAAGAAAATTTCAACGTTGAATACACACACATTCAAGGAAATTAAATTTTGCATTGGTATGCTCCCGTTTCTGCACTGGCAACATTTGCATGCTAATCTAATCAGGGAGTGGAAACAAAACCCTGGTGATTTATCTGACCAATTGCAACTCAAATATGCAGCTTGAATTCTGGATATCAAATACCTGTGATCAGTCCACACAGTTTGTATAATAACTCTGAGATCACAATCCACTTCAAGATATACTATGAGCAGAAAGAGGCAAAATTAATCAAATCATTTTTACTCTGCTCTGTAACACAGGTCTGTTTGTGTTTGGGATAAATGGTTCTTTTTAGAAAATTAGCTTGCTTCAAATAGTGAAGGGATATCTCCAACTAAACAGGCTGGTGAAAAGTGTGCACATGTTGAAGGGCGTTGTGGAAGTGAAAAGACTAGTGAAAAACAGTGTGGAAGGGGAGGGATGAGGGAAGCAGGTGAAAAACAATTTAGCTTTTATGTATCTTGTCTTTAACCCAGTAAATTCAAGCTGCAGCCCTAGCTGAGCATAATAATTTTTCTTTAGCAAACGTATTTAGATATTGGTTATCTGCATCAGCCAGAATTGTTTATGCCCCATTTTTCCATAACCGTGCACATCCAGTGGCTGAGCCAAGCTTCCGAAGCTGAGAAGACAGATTGATTTCATATAGAAGGCAGTTGAGAAAGACCACACACTCGGTAAGCAAGAGACGATTTACATTTTATGTCAGTTTCTGAACCGCATATTTGCAATACTCTACAAGATGTGAATTTCTTCACTTGTTTTATTAAAAACATTTTATACTGCTGAACATAATGTAATAGCTCCTTCACTTAGGACTTCATAGTCCTCACTGTGATGCCTGTCATGAGGTTTGGAACATCATAGCAACAGCAGGGACAGACCTTCTTGTTACAAAAGCTCATAGTCTCTGTTAGCAATAAAGGTCCTAAGAAAAAGTCAAGCAGTTCTTGTTCTGTCCAGTAGAGGACAGTGGTGCACACACATTAGTAGCTGTGCAATTTTTAATTTTAGAACTGGAAATGATCCCAAATGCTGAGTCAGTTTCTTTACGCACACATTTGGAACAGCATTTTACTCATTTTCACTAATTTAAATATTTTTCCAGTTAAATATTTTATATAAAATGTCAATCTGAGTTTTAAGATGTTTTGTTTTTTACATCAACTAGAAAATCGGTCATTTTGAAATAAATGTCTGCACTGTCGCATGTATGGCAGAACATATGAAATGCAAGTAAACTACAGTGGTTAGAGGAGGAATGGATAGGATTGTCTTTAAACACAACAATGGTTCTTTGAATTCGCATATGTCTGGATGCTGTTTGGTAATGTGGTATTTAAATCACAACCACCGTAGATCTCATGAGATCCATTACTCATTAACTTCTGGGTGTTCAACATGGGGACAATGACAATTCTTCCTTCATATATTCCTAGATGGGAGGGAGCTTCAGGGGTGCCTGTCTGGGAAAGGGGACCTAGTACAGAAAATGTTAAGAACAACTACATTTACTGATGAGATCCTAGCCCAATTCTGCAGTGCCTGGATCCAGTGTATTTACTCTACATGTAACTTTTTTTTTCTCCTTTGGAAATTCCTAAGTTTTTTCTGTTGCACAGAGGAAGAGTGATGCCTTCTTGTGAGTTTGGGGTGGGTTTTAGAGGTGGAGCCATGTTGTGGGACTAGATGGCTCAAATGGTGATGACATCTGGAGACATTCATCTTTAGATTGCTATTTTTGACACAGTCCTGAAAGTCTCTGCCCTTTGTTAGTTTTTAATGTTGCAGTAGCACTAGTGGCCTCAGCCATGGTACTACTGTAGTATTGTATAAATGTATGGGAAATGAGAGTCCCTGTCCCAATGAGCTTACAGTTTAAAAGTCAAGACATAACGTGTAGATGAGACTAAAGAATGGGGAGGGGAGGGAAGACAAGGTAACAAAGCTAATAGGATGTTTTAGAATAGACTTAGCCATGTGTGATGTTCTTAGCCAACTGGTAGCAATAATCCCAATTTACTCAGTAGTCTGAGCAATGGACTGTCCAGTGATGCTATTCAGTGGTCTGTGTGAAATGAGTTAGTAGTCCCATTCCAGTTCCCAGGAGGCAAATAGCCAAAACAAAAACAAACTCCTTAGTGCCAATAGTCATCTTGCTGACAGTCTTGCCTCAGAAGCTAAGAAGTAACTGGGCATGGAAACTTGAATTATTATTTCCTCAGTAGAGGAGGTTCCTCTTGGTAAAGGTTGAAAGATATGTCTGGAAGAGTTTTCAGAAAGCTTGGGCTGCTGGTGCCCATGTAGTGTGTCTTTTGTGGGTAAACTTGATCTCTGCAGCCGTGAGGCTGACATAATTCAGCAGCACTAATCTTATCCAAAATGTTTTTAAAACACCCCAAAACCCACACATACTTTATGGAAAAGTCAGTCCAGCAATATTTCACATGACAAGGTAGCTACGAGGAAAATCAACTATGGACTTGGTAAAAAACAAGGAAAGAAGGGGGAGGAAAGCATGGAGAAGAGAGGGATAGAAAGAGAAGAGAGAAGGGGACTGAATAATGAATACCCAAGACCCAATTGTGTGCTGTGATCTTACCACAGTACCAATAAGTGAGAATCTTCTCCTTTTAAGCTTTTGACAATTGATATGATTTCATCAAACATCAGTATTTTAAAGATGATTATGTGGTCACGAGGTGAGTTTGGGTAACATTTTGCATGGAGCAGTTTTTTAATAGAAACAACTTTTGCCAAAAAGACTTTCCAAAACCGAAAGATAGAGGTCTGTGTTTCCACAGGGGGAAAATGGGGTATGGTGGGTTTTAGCCATAGTTTGAGGTCCAGGGAAGTTATGTTGAATTCTTGGGACTCACATCTGCCTTCCAAAGTGTGTCCACTTAGCTCCAACAAAAGGTGCTCCATGCATGTTCTTCAAGGACTGAATTCTGCCTACAGTTATGTCCATGCAATCTCTGCAAAGTCAATAGGAGTTGGTCAGATGTAAGTGAGAGTAGAATATAGCTGTCAGCATTGACTTAGGTTGTCCTTCTGGGTTAAAAAACAAAAGGCAGACATGGGCCTAAACGGAAACCACGGGTCCACATTCAAATTGTAGTCTTGCAGCTAGGGTGACCAGATGTTCTGATTTTTATAGGGACAGTCCCGATATTTGGGGCTTTGTGTTATATAGGTGCCTATTTACCCCCCACCCCTATCCTGATTTTTTATACTTGCTGTCTGGTCACCCTACTTGCAACTCTGCTCTGATGCTATAATGGGCCAAATCCAAACAGCTTGAAATTTGGGAACTTTTTAGAATTTGGATACATATTTTGAACTCTCAGGTCTAAGAGTAATTGAATCAAATTGACAAGTATGTTGGTAACATTGGAGTTTTGGTGTGAGACTGTACCAATAAATTAAATTTCGATTCAGAGTTGGGCTCCTTTTCAGTGCAAAAAACCACACATCCCCCTCAAACCCCCCTACTAACTAAGCAGGAAAAATTAGCGTGGTGATATTTTAGGAAGCTTTGTAGGGATGTGCAAGGAAATGTAGAAACAAATCAAAATGAAATGTAGCGGTTGGGGGTGGAATATGGATCCAAAAATTTTCAAACTTTACAAAAGGCTGGATTTCTGGTCAATTTGAACTTGGGTTTATTCTTATTTTTTCCAAACCAGTTGGTATATTTTGTTGGCCTATGCTTGAAAAGGACATTCATGCAGTCCCAGGACATGTATAACTCCTGAAATGAAAAAAACATTTAAGCATTGAAATGGAAATTAGGAATGTTTTAATCTGGTTGCACAAAAAATACTAATACTCATAGAGAGTATGTCTGATGAAATGTGAAATTCCTAAATGAATCCTAACTTTCCAAACATTAAAATGATGTCAGTTGATACTGGTAGGCCAACTCTAAGTAGTAGTAATAACAATCACTTTATTTATTGGGTTCCCATCCATCATTAATGTCCTGCTAGGAGCCTCATAAAAGAAATAAACCATTAGGCATATAACTGCCTTTATATTTTATGCTTTTCTCTATTGATGTAGATTACAGTAAAAGGGCCAATTTTGCATCTTCATTGAAGTTAATGGAGTTTCACCCACTTACACCAGGTCTGAAACTGGTCCAAAATGTGTTAACGTTTTGTTATTATTTTGTTCTGCCAAGTGGTGCAGGAGCATCCATCATTGACTTGCAAGGTGACCCAACTGGATCAGTTAGGATAGAGAGAATACTATTTCCCCACCTCAAATTTCTGCTCATTGCAAAATCCGCTTACTGTAAAATGTCATGTTTGGAGGCTTTTTTTCTCCCTTCTCATCTTTTGACTAAATTGCCAGTTCTCCTGCTCATTCTTTTCATCTTTTATGTCATTCATTAAAATATTACATTTTATGCCCAGTATTGTTCACACTCTACAAGGTTTTTATCACTTAGATAAAAGCAATCTACTTGATGCACAGCTGGTGTCCAGTATGATCTGATTGCTTCTGTGATAGGTCTCAGATACCTAATGCCATGTAGCACCCTTCTATGCTTTTTCAAATAACTAAATTAAATTACTTGCAGATGAACTCATTTTATAGCTGAGAAGGTTTTCAGTTCATTTAGGGCCAGATTTTGCCATCTTTACTCACATTCAGTAGTAGCTTACTCTTAGTTCTGTTGATTACTTGAGAAGTAAGGTATTACTCATGAGTAAGGGTAGCTACTTTTTCCACATATATCCTGTGTCCTTGACTTATTTTGGGTATGACATCAGCCATGTTTCTGCTCCCCAAAACTTCTGTTTAGGAATGCTACTGCTTTTTAAATGACCATGAGGATAAAGAGGGTAGGAAGAGATGATTGGTAATCTTTTGATTCCTTTTAGAAACCCTGACTTTTTTATTTGGGGGGGGGCTTAGATGTAACAAATGCAGGCATTATTATTTATAAAATAATGGTTTAATGAACTTTACTGCCTTTTATGAACAGTTTTAAAAGTGTTCACAACACAGTAATTATTGTAGCATTGTATATAACACCATTCCTTCCACAGTGCTTTGTAAGCTATCCAGGAATGGCAGCCAATCACCAAGGAAATATAGCTGCCTCTTGGTTGGAAAGTAGCACTTGTTTAACAGAGTACAGTAATATTAGAGAACACTTTAGGAAAGGAAGTAAAAAGTGCTGTATTCAAGTGCAAGTACAGGGGAATTTAAGGCTCTGATGCTGCAAAAGCTTAAGCATATGGTTGTCTTCAATGGAGTTATTTCCATGCTTAAAGGTAAGCGCTTATGTAAATGTTTGCAACAGGAGGGCTGTTGTTATTGGAATGGAAAAGGAGGTGTCCAAGCAACAAACTCTCTTAAGATGCGGTTTGACACTGGAAAATGTGTGACAACCTTTGTTCTAGTCTAAATTTCGACAAAAGCCTGATCAGGCTGTGACTCTACTAGATCTTATGGGAAGAGACAAGTATGCTCAGTACTTGAAGAGGAGGCCTAAAGGAACAAGGAAGAGGTGTGACAGGGTGCTCTTAGCAGCTACAAATAGAGCCCTTTGGAGGCCAGTACCCTGGTCACTTAGATCACCCAGGGCACCAGGAGTAGTTACAGTTGGAGGGAGCTTGATTGGTTTTGGAAGGGTAGAAAGGATCATTCCTACCTGTAGGGAGCCTGATGAGCTAATGAAGTAATTAGCTCACCCACTGGTGAACCCAGGGAAGAAAGCAAACAGTATAAAAGGCTGACTCAAGGAGCAGGAAGGGGCCTCTGTCCACCTGCTACTATTCTGTGTTGTACTTGGAGCTTAAGGAAGAAACAATAGTAAATATAATTTCTGGTGGATTGTTTGTGCTGTATAGTTCACTGAAAGAGCTAATCAGCCTGGGTTTGCAGGAGCTGATGGGAGACACCTCCTGTGAATGGGTATTAATATTTCTGAAGTTTCACTCCTGATTCACAGGGGTAAATGGCAACAAAATACTGGGCAACACTGTGATGTGAGGCTAAATTTACGCCTAAGCAGGCACAACTTCATTTATTTATTTTTTTTTCTTTCAAAGCATGAAACATTTGAGGTCAAACATTCTATGTCTGTTTTTATTAGCAGGTTTTCTACTAAGGTGTTTGCACCCACTACTCTTCCATGCATTTCTTTCTTTTAAAAGTTCTTTCCTCTCCCTGCCCCATCCCAGCATACCTTCCTATAGCCTAAATTTATACTAATATGAACACTTTAAGCAATATTTATCCCAAACTTCTCTTGCCCCTAATGCACATATTGAGACCACTTTTAGCAGTTTCCCTTGGATGGAAGCCACCTTATTTCTGCTGAAAGAAATCCAAAGCCACCACCTATGCAAAATATAGGCAGACACTGAATTAGCAACTCTAGCTTTCAGTTGACATTAAACAAAAAATAGATAAAATAAAAATCAAATCTACAGGCATGCACCTTTGTGGAAGTCCTAATGTAACTATCTGCATCCTATGCAGATGATATGGAGAAGTACATTTTCCCCATCTTCCCCTCTGTTGGGGCCTGTTATCCTACTATGGTGCTAGATAGGCACACATCTCTGAAACAACTCAGGGCTTTTTGTTTAAGAAATTCTTCTCAAAAGTTACCAGCCTTCTTCCAGATGGCATTATTCATGGGTGGCAGTAGTCAGCTGGCACCAAATAAACCCATCCTAGTCCACTCCTACTTATAAATATATTACCCAGCTGGCTCTGGTCCCATTATAAACAAGCAGCCACAAATCCTAGGCTAATAGGCTTCATCAAATCCTAGTTAAAGGCAGTCCTAGTCTGACTGTAACTGAGCCAAAATCATCAGGTTCTCTGGGGCCATGGGAAATATAATTCCATTTAGGTTTGATTTATTCTACAGAACTCTTTTATAATCTGTATATTATAACCAGAATTGCTTCACCCTGTAGGTGATGCTCAGTGGGGAAGAACGAATGGGCTTGGAACTCTTTTATAGAGCCTTTATTCCTCTCTCTCCAAGTGCTGGCTGACTGTGTCCACTCCTAATTAAAGGCATGTGCTGGTTCAAAGGGATTAGAAAACAGATCTCATGACCAGCAGTGGGTTACTCAGGTTAGTTTGTTTGTAGTTTATTTCTTAACTTGTCCATGCACTTACATCATGATGTAAAGTGGATCCTAGTATATTAAGCTACAAGATTCTGGCTCTTTTCTACTCGGTCATAAATCAGCCTAATTATTACATCCCTGGGTCTCCTGAGGCTTGTCTACACCAGCCTTGTGCTATTATTAGCATTGGTGCAACTGCACTGTATCCCTGAAAAGGGATATGAGATTTTGCAAGGTAGATAAACATGTCACCCAGGACAACAGCTAAGCTTCATTCCAAAGTCTGTGCAATTAATTTGTCATTGTAAACCCTGTTTGTTATTGACGATGAGGTATCTACCATGATTGAATTCTTTGCACTTCACTGTTAACAGCATCTGTGTCTGCCTTCTGTCCTCTGTTCTGTCAAAAAAAAAAAAAAAAAAAAAAAAGTATATGTGCACATGTAAATATTTTTTCCCCTTTCTCTGAAAATAAATATCAGATGCCCCCTGAACAGTAGGGAACCCAATTGAAAAACATACTGCTCAACCCCTTTTCCACAGTAAAATTCTGTTTTAAAAAAAAAAAAGAGGAAGAAGAACCTAAGAATGGCCATACTTGTTCAGACCAATGGTCCAACTAGCCCAGTAGCCTGTCTTTCAACAGTGGCTGGTTCCAGATGTTTCAGAGGGAATGAACAGAACAGGGCAATTTATTGAGTGATCCATCCCCTGCTGTTCAGTCCCAGCTTCTAGCAGTCAGATGTTTAGGGACACCTGAGCATGGGGTTGTATTCCTGACTATCTTGGCTAATAGCCATTGGTAGACTTATCCTCCCATAAATGTATCTAATTCTTTTTTTAACCCAGTTATACTTTTTGGCCTTGACAGCATCCCCTGGCAATGAGTTCCATGGATTTAAACTGAACTCTGTAAAGATGATTAACGGATCTGTAACCACCCAGCTATTGCCAGTAGCATTTGATATTGCACCTTCTGGGGGTTACTATTTTGCTATTTAAATAGAGTGATATATAGGCAAGTGTACTTCCCCCTGCGAAAAAGGTAATATTACTGACAATTCTGCTATAACTTTCAGCTTGTTAACATAAAATTCTACTACTAAATCTCTCAGGGTAAACTATGCAGAGATACAAAAGCCCTAAGGTATTAAGTGATTTTGATATAAATTCCAATTTTATTTTATGACCATTTTACAGCTGCTGGTAGATATGTTCTCTCGTAAACTATATTTTTCCAGGTTTTAGGCAAATGTTACCCTTTTTTTTTCTGTAGGGTTTCAGACAATAAGTTTATTGTGACAGGTTTGCAGCATTTTCTTCATACTGCACATTCATAAGAGGGAATCTTAATGTGACTAAACTAGCAGAAGACCCATAAAGAAGATGTGATTATATTTTAAGTTTCCATAAAAAAAAGTTACATTCAATTTACACATTTGGGTTTTGTCTGACAGTCACAAGAAATAGACTTCAAGAGTGTAAAGCTCTATAAACCAGGACAATGAAATGGCTATGTTGTGTGGGCTGCTTACCCAGAGCAAGCTTCTCCATGCGAATGGATAACTTCTTTTTGCTGGTATAAATGGTGAAGGGAACAAAACTAGATAACTTATCAAGCTGGTGTCCAATCTTGCATCCCTTACTCATGTGAGTGGTGCTGTTACCCAGGGTTTTCAGAACCCAAAGCAGTGGTTACTTGACTGTTTCTCTCCAGGCAGTGACAGGAATAAATCAGTGGGGGCACAGCTCATCCATCTGATATATAATTGATACAAACCAGAGTGCTTTCACATAAAACTACATTTTGATTAGATCTTAAGTGGATGCACACACACATGCTGTCACGGTAGGTTAGAACATTTCAAAACATTTATATTTACCTGAAGTTAAGAAATGGTTTCAAGGGATCAGCAGCCAGACTTCCGGGGGGACCAACCTTCCATCTAGCCACTGAGGAACTTAGCTGTCAGATCATTGCTCAAAGAAAGCTTCCTCGGACTTCTCAAAAGCAAATTCTTGAACTCTTTCCTCTCCCTACAGAGGGCACATTGGTGTATCTTCAGCTGCAGGCCTGGCCCTCCTCACTTAAGTAATCATTGAATCACTGTATATGCTGCTGCTTCCCTATCATATAGAGACACCCTTTTCTCCATACCTTGCTGGCACTAAAGCCCCTAAAATTATGTTAGACCTTGTCTTGACACATACAGAGGAACTTAATCACAGAACTAAAAATTGATGCTAACAAGCGATCATGACTTGATCACATTTATATTGTGCAAACAGAATGAAGTCCAAACCAGTGATATATAGATGTATACTTAGTGCTCTAAAAGAGCCAGTTTCACAAAAGCTGAAAACAATTCTGAAACAAATCAGCTGTGAGGAAGAATTTAATATGGAAAAATTTGACTAATTGGGAATTGTTTAAGAATGTGCCCCAAAAGTCACAATCCCACAACTGCAGAAGAAGACTGTATTGGTTTTAAAAAGACCTGGTTTAGAGGGGAAGTGAAGAAAACTGTAAATTAAAAAAAAAACTATACAACAAATGTAAAGAAAAAAAGTTGATAGTAATGAATATAAATCAGAAGCTAGGAATTGTAGACAATTGGCAAGGGCAGCAAAGGGACACAAGGAGAAATCTATGGCTGATGGAGTTAGGGACAATAAGAAGGAGTTTTAATTATATTAGGAACAAAAGAATCCTAACAATGGTATTTATAGATTATAGATTATAGGACTGGAAGGGACCTCGAGAGGTCATCGAGTCCAGTCCCCTGCCCGCATGGCAGGACCAAATACTGTCTAGACCATCCCTGATAGACATTTATCTAACCTACTCTTAAATATCTCCAGAGACGGAGATTCCACAACCTCCCTAGGCAATTTGTTCCAGTGTTTAACCACCCTGACAGTTAGGAACTTTTTCCTAATGTCCAACCTAGACCTCCCTTGCTGCAGTTTAAACCCATTGTTTCTGGTTCTATCCTTAGAGGCTAAGGTGAACAAGTTCTCTCCCTCCTCCTTATGACACCCTTTTAGATACCTGAAAACTGCTATCATGTCCCCTCTCCGTCTTCTCTTTTCCAAACTAAACAAACCCAGTTCTTTCAGCCTTCCTTCATAGGTCATGTTCTCAAGACCTTTAATCATTCTTGTTGCTCTTCTCTGGACCCTTTCCAATTTCTCCACATCTTTTTTAAAATGCGGCGCCCAGAACTGGACACAATACTCCAGCTGAGGCCTAACCAGAGCAGAGTAGAGCGGAAGAATGACTTCTCGTGTCTTGCTCACAACACACCTGTTAATGCATCCCAGAATCATGTTTGCTTTTTTTTGCAACAGCATCACACTGTTGACTCATATTTAGCTTGTGGTCCACTATAACCCCTAGATCCCTTTCTGCCGTACTCCTTCCTAGACAGTCTTTTCCCATTCTGTATGTGTGAAATTGATTTTTCCTTCCTAAGTGGAGCACTTTGCATTTGTCTTTGTTAAACTTCATCCTGTTTAACTCAGACCATTTCTCCAATTTGTCCAGATCATTTTGAATTATGACCCTGTCCTCCAAAGTAGTTGCAATCCCTCCCAGTTTGGTATCATCCGCAAACTTAATAAGCGTACTTTCTATGCCAATATCTAAGTCATTGATGAAGATATTGAACAGAGCCGGTCCCAAAACAGACCCCTGCGGTACCCCACTTGTTACGCCTTTCCAGCAGGATTGGGAACCATTAATAACAACTCTCTGAGTACGGTTATCCAGCCAGTTATGCACCCACCTTATAGTAGCCCCATCTAATTTGTATTTGCCTAGTTTATCGATAAGAATATCATGCGAGACCGTATCAAATGCCTTACTAAAGTCTAGGTATACCACATCCACCGCTTCACCCTTATCCACAAGGCTCGTTATCCTATCAAAGAAAGCTATCAGATTGGTTTGACATGATTTGTTCTTCACAAATCCATGCTGACTGTTCCCTATCACCTTACCACCTTCCAAGTGTTTGCAGATGATTTCCTTAATTACTTGCTCCATTATCTTCCCTGGCACAGAAGTTAAACTAACTGGTCTGTAGTTACCTGGGTTGTTTTTATTTCCCTTTTTATAGATGGGCACTATATTTGCCCTTTTCCAGTCTTCTGGAATCTCTCCCGTCTCCCATGACTTTCCAAAGATAATAGCTAGAGGCTCAGATACCTCCTCTATTAGCTCCTTGAGTATTCTAGGATGCATTTCATCAGGCCCGGGTGACTTGCAGGCATCTAACTTTTCTAAGTGATCTTTAACTTGTTCTTTTTTTATTTTATCTGCTAAACCTACCCCCTTCCCATTAGTATTCACTATGTTAGGCATTCCTTCAGACTTCTCGGTGAAGACCGAAACAAAGAAGTCATTAAGCATCTCTGCCATTTCCAAGTTTCCTGTTACTGTTTCTAGTGGGCCTACCCTGTCTTTGGTCTTCCTCTTGCTTCTAATGTATTGATAAAAAGTCTTCTTGTTTCCTTTTATTCCCGTAGCTAGTTTGAGCTCATTATGTGCCTTTGCCTTTCTAATCTTGCCCCTGCATTCCTGTGTTGTTTGCCTATATTCATCCTTTGTAATCTGTCCTAGTTTCCATTTTTTATATGACTCCTTTTTATTTTTTAGATCATGCAAGATCTCGTGGTTAAGCCAAGGTGGTCTTTTGCCACATTTTCTATCTTTCCTAACCAGCGGAATAGCTTGCTTTTGGGCCCTTAATAGTGTCCCTTTGAAAAACTGCCAACTCTCCTCAGTTGTTTTTCCCCTCAGTCTTGATTCCCATGGGACCTTACCTATCAGCTCTCTGAGCTTCCCAAAATCTGCCTTCCTGAAATCCATTGTCTCTATTTTGCTGTTCTCCCTTCTACCCTTCCTTAGAATTGCAAACTCTATGATTTCATGATCACTTTCACCCAGGCTGCCTTCTACTTTCACATTCTCAACGAGTTCCTCCCTATTTGTTAAAATCAAGTCTAGAACAGCTTCCCCCCTAGTAGCTTTTTCAACCTGCTGAAATAAAAAGTTGTCTCCAATGCAGTCCAAGAATTTGTTGGATAGTCTGTGCCCCGCTGTGTTATTTTCACAACATATATCCGGATAATTGAAGTCCCCCATCACCACCAAATCTTGGGCTTTGGATGATTTTGTTAGTTGCTTGAAAAAAGCCTCATCCACCTCTTCCACCTGGTTAGGTGGCCTGTAGTAGACTCCTAGCATGACATCTCCCTTGTTTTTTGCCCCTTTAAGCCTAACCCAGAGACTCTCAACACTTCCGTCTCCTATGTCCATCTCTACCTCAGTCCAAGTGTGTACATTTTTAATATATAAGGCAACACCTCCTCCCTTTTTCCCCTGTCTATCCTTCCTGAGCAAGCTGTACCCATCCACACCAACATTCCAATCATGTGTATTATCCCACCACGTTTCAGTGATGCCAACAATGTCATAGTTGTATTTATTTATTAGCACTTCCAGTTCTTCCTGCTTATTCCCCATACTTCTCGCATTTGTATATAGGCATCTAAGATACTAGTTTGATCTTTCCTCCCAGTTTTGTCCTGACTCTCCTTTCTCTCTGCCAATGTAGCCCACACTCCCTCTTGTTTCCGACCCATCTCCCCGGTCTCCATGTTCCCCACTTTCCTGTGGGCTTTGCTCACCTGTCCCCGTCGAACCTAGGGAAATGGAATTTGTCCATTACTAGATCTGAATGGTAGAATTATCAATAACAATGCAGAAAAGGGAGAATTGGTCAATAAATATTTCTGTTCTGTAGTCATATGATAACACCCTTTCCATTCCATTTGTGTATCAGGAGGATTTTACACAGCAGCTACTAAAGTTAGATATTTTTAAATCATCAGGTCCAGATAACTCTTGCATCCAAGAGTGTTAAAAGAGCTGGCTGTGGAGTTTGCTGGACTGTTCCTGTTAATTTTCAAAAAGTCTTGGAAAACTGGGGAAGTTGTAGAAGACTGGAAGAAATCTAATGTGCCTATATTTAAAAAGTGTAAACAGGATGACTCAGGTAATTATAGACCTGACAGTCTGACATTGATCCTGGGCAAGATAATGGAGCCTCTGATATGATTAATAAATAATTAAAGTGGGGTAGTATAATTAAAATATTGGGTCTAGTGTATGGAAAATAGATTCTGTCAAACTAACTTGGTGTCTTTTTTTGATGAGATTACAAGTTTGGTTGATAAAGGTAATAGTGTTGATGTAATATTCTTAGACTTGTGTAAGGCATTTGACTTGGTACCACAGGATATTTTGATTTAAAAAGCTAAAATGCTATAAAGTTAACGTGGCACTCATTAAATGGATTAAAGCTTGGCTAGCTGATGAAATCATAAATAGCAACTCATCATCAAATGGGTGTTTTTCCAGTGGGGTCCTGCAGGGATCTGTTTTTATCCCTATGCCGTGTAACACTTTAATGTCCTGGAAGAAAACATAAAATCATCTCTGGTAAAGTTTGCAGATGACACAAAAATTGGCAAAGTGGTAAATAATGGAGAGGACAGGTTACTGACACAGAGTGATCTGGATCCCTTGGTAAGCTGTCTCAAGCAAACAGTATGTGTTTCAAAACAGCTAAATGTAAATGTGTACATCTAGGAACAAAGAATGTAGGCCATAGTTATAGGATGGGGGACTCTGTCCTGGGAAACAGTGACTCTGGAAAAAGATTTGGGGGTCCTGGTGGATAATTAGCTGTACATGAGATCCCAATTTGACAGTGTGGTTAAAAGGGCTAATTCAATGGTTAGATGCATGAACAGGGGAAACTTGAGTAGGAATAGAGAGGTTATTTTACCTCTCTGTTTGCCACTAGTGTGACTGCTGCAGGAATACTGTGTCCAATTCTAGTACCTCTGGCATTAGTCCAATACTAGATGGAAATGGTAGAATTCAAGAACAATGTTGATAAATTGGAGAGGGTTTTAATGTCATGAGAATGATTAAAGGATTAGAAAACATGCTATATGGGGTAGATTTAAAGAGCTCAACCTATTTAGTTTAACAAAGAGAAGATTAAGAGGTGATTCGATTAGTCTACAAGTACCTATATGGGGAACAAATATTTAATAGTGGGCTCTTCACCATAGCAGAGACAGATATAACACAGTTCAATGACTGGAAGCTGAAGCCGTACAAATTCAGACTAATAAATAATTTTAAACAAGGACAGTAATTAACCATTTGAACAATTTATCAGGGGCTAGTGAAACCACTGCAAACCCAGGTGTGGGCACTCTTATTCCAGTCTGAGTGCCTTATTTTGGTTATAATTTAAATCTGTTAATAATGGTTTGAGATAAACTGAAATAAACCACTCTTAAAATGGAATAAGTGTGTCCACATATGGGGTTGCAGTGGTTTAACTAAACTGGTTTAAATTCTCACCTGAATGTTAAACTGGTACAAAACTCCATATAGCTAAACCTGACTATTATTATTATTTTGTATCTGGGTAGCTTCTACTCTGTATTGCTTATATATTTTCCCTGTGTCCTCAGTAATCAAGCAGATATCCTTTATTAACCGTGTCTCTTGGTTCCAGAACTGACTTTTGTAGCAGGACACCTGGGGTAGGTGCTATACTCTGGCTTGGAATCTGATTCACTGGTTCTAGTGCAGCAAGAAAGCTAGAGAACAGCCCTTTTTAAAATCTCTCTTGCAGCTGTGACTACTTCTGGGGCAAGTAGAAGGTTTGCTGGGACAGCTGATTTGCTTTGCTTACTATAGACAGTGGTTAGGGAATAACACTGGTGCCATGTGTTATTACATTTCAGAATGTCATCCTAATTAATTAAAAAGTTCCTAAAGGGAAGGGCCTTTTGTTTCCCACTAGGTCACTGTGATGGTTGGGGGAAGGTCTAGCCTCAGGGACTGAATAGCATACAGCTTTTATAAAGAGGCCCA
Source organism: Trachemys scripta elegans (assembly GCF_013100865.1). NCBI lineage: Eukaryota > Metazoa > Chordata > Testudines > Emydidae > Trachemys > Trachemys scripta. Next base: position 112,586,319 of record NC_048298.1, read on the forward strand.
AAACTTTTGAATTCTGTTGAGGCACTTACTTGCCTCTCCATGAAAGTTGTAGGCATATCAATGACTCGCTGTACTTGTAAATGTGGCTGTTTAAACCTTTTATGTTAATTTTGTCATTTTGTTAATTTATAGCATTACAGTTTACAGGCAATACTTTAATCCCTGCTTCCTGAGTGACACACAATTAAATTACCACTTACTCAGTCACGAATCTCTTAGAAACATGAAGTGTTTTTTTTTTCCACCACTTGGCCTTTGATATTATTACAGAGCAGGCCTTTGGTTCTGATGCTGGCAGAAAACTATCCTTGTATGAATGAAACATGACTGCTGAATCAAGCAAAAAATCATTCTTAAAAATGAAACTTGAGTTGAGGGCATATTGATACTCTCTCATGGAATTCTGTGTATCAAACTTGACTTTCTGGGATTGGATGACTCAGAGTATTGGTTATGTGATTAAAAAAATGTCTCCACGTTGTCTCTTGAAGTCTCTTGCAATCCATATAGGTTCTTATACCACCCTCATCACTGTAGTATCTGAGCACCTTCCAGGGTCAATCAGTATTGACCAAATATCATTACTATATAGTAACCTTTCATTGGTTTGTATGAATGTCCTCAGATATAATAATGGTTTCCACATCAGCACAGTCACCACAGCAATTGAGCCTCTTGTTAACAGTTTCAGCAGAGAGGACAGAGATCCAGGATTCAACCTAGCAAAGCATTCCTTCTATTGTAATTTTTTCTGTGGATAAACAGAGGGCTTTTGTTTCTAGTGGTACAAATATGGCACCTATCTGTAGGATTAAAACCATGTTGTTTTAAATGAACCTTTACTTTTATGTTAATGGCAAAGCAGCAGCTTTTAAGATTATCACTTACAAGGTTATTCACATGTGCTACTTTCTGACTATTTTCTCTTAACCTTCAAGAGAAAAGGCATTTTTTAAGTTTTTGTAAAATCTCCTAAAAGCAACCTCAAACCTATAATCATACAGTGTACATGCATGAAGTATTTTTAAATAAGACCTTTTAACTTTAAAAAGTTATCATAATGGTAGAAGAGAAAAAACATTGAGTTTATATAATGCCTACAAAGACTAAAAGAGGAATTTAGTACAGATGAACAGAAAATGGTGAATATTTTCTGCAAAAGTTTGAGAGGCAAAATTTTCATTCAAATTTTTTTTTCTTGAAAATTTGCTGGTCTTTCAGCCAAAACCAACTGAAAAATATTCAGTTTTTCAAAAAGCAAAAGTTGGTTTGGTAACATTTGTGATTTTCACTGAAATATTGGAACTCACAATGAAGTGGGAAATACTTTTCATTTTTTTTTTTTTTTTAAACAAGGCCATATTTCATCAAGAAAAAAAGCCTTTTTGGAGAAATTTTGACTAGCTTTAAAATGGAATGACATGTCTGAAAAAGACAGGAGGTGATGCACTGAAATACTGAAACAGCTGTATCCAAAGATGACAGGACCCTCGTACTGCAGAGGCAAAAGTCTCAAATGAACTTGCAGGTATCATACTTTCAAAGACATTCTTAGCTTTATTCTTTGGGGCCCAGACTTTCCATGAAAGTGAACAGAATATTTTTACCAGCTACAATGCCAGGTTGCACATGGTCCCTTGTTTCTTGTTAGTTTATAAGTACCATATCCCAACAGGGGTTTTATTCAAATGCCCCTTGATATGTGAACATTTTTGAATAGGTGGATGTGAGTGACTTGGATTTCCATTATTTCAATTTTGTGTATTACACACATTTTACCCAAAACTTAGTTTATTCTTTGGTGCATCTGTGGCACCTTGCCGTGGGGAAGGTGAAGGCATCTGCCACTGCCTCACCTTTATTATTTCCTAAAATTGTGATTGTCCTCTGCTCCAGGGCCGGCTCCAGGGTTTTTGCTGCCCCAAGTGGCGGGGGAAAAAAAAAGCCGCGCAGCTCTACCACGCCGCTTCATTCTTTGGTGGCACTTCAGCGGCGGGTCCTTCCATCCAAGACGGACTGACGGACCCGCTGCTGAATTGCCGCCAAAGAGCCAGATGTGCCGCCCCTCTCTGTTGGCACCCCAAGCACCTGCTTGCTGAGCTGGTGCCTGGAGCTGGCCCTGCTCTGCTCTGTTATAATATTTGGAACCACGATCTGTCTTAAACAATAAGTATTTACTAGGGAACACACAGTGCTTAATTTGTAATAAAAGAGATTCTGGGACTCAAGCAATTAGGTGTCAGGGCTCAAACAATTTTTTTACATTCATAAATAAAGCAACAAGCCCAGAGGTGCTGGAGCTATGAACTGCCAAGTCTAAAGGAGCCCTGGCATGAATTAAGCACAGGGAACACCGCAATGAGCTTCTCTTGCTTGTTCCAGATCCACCCTCCACTTTCTCCATCACCCAGAAGCCACCTCCTTGGTATTTGAATGACATAACTGCAAGCAAATATCATTACAAGCTTCATTCTTGATCTGTGTGCCATCTACAGGTCAGGTTTGGTAGTGCTTTGAGTAAACATTGACAGTGGGATCTGAGAAGTCATGTGCATTCATAGACAGTACATACTCTGGATATGATTTTTGTAATTCAGACTCACCCCTGATGTAAACCTTTCCAGAGAAGTTTACAGACAACTAATGTTTGAATCTTGCTAGGTTGTAGGACAACACTAGGAACCATTTGTGAATAATGAAGCACTGCTTCTTTGAAATCAGCATGCACATTCTTGAAAACCAGCCAAATGAAAATCCAGAGTAGATAATGCTTTCCCATTTTATCATCTACAATGTATCTGGTCTTAACCCCAAAGTGAAGTTGAGAAAACAGCATCATTTCAGACATTTAAAAACTAGACTGGCCAAAGCTTAAAAATTATACAGTAGAGCACAGACCTGCACTGGTAGGAAGAATGATGAAATACCATAAGAGGGCTTTTCCTCCTCTCCTCCCCCCTTACTTGTATGATGCCCGTTGTTTACTTTTTCCACACCAGTCAATTTCACTTTGTAGTCCACATCACTCTCTAGTTCTCATGTGCTAGCATAACGCTGTTGTTTGGATTACCCAAACTACTAAAGAATATTTACATTGATTTTTTTTTTTAATTATTTATTTTTATTCCTATTTGAATTTGTAACCCCTTTATTTTCTAAAAAACTAAAACCTTGTGCCTGATCTACAGTACTTGTGCCAGTGTTGCCTCTTTCCTATTACTGTATTAAATTATCTAATACAGTATACAGCTGTCATTGTAATATGCTTGAAGTATAACCCATTGGCCTGTTACTTGAACTACCACACTATCTTGCACCTTGATACAATGAATGAGCTGTAAAAGATTAACATTACTGTACTGTATTAGATGAACCTGGTGCAATACCTATGAGAGACAATGAACAAGATAAACATGACTGGGTTCATTAATATGTATAAACTAAATATTTGTTAACATTAAGTCTCACTATGATCACGTTTCAAACTAAATTGTATCGTTATCAGTTCTTACCGGTACAGATAATACCAAGTCAGGTTATTATTTTCAGCCTATCAGAAACAGGACAATGGGTAATAGAAAAGGAAAATTTAAAACTGGATAAGTTTGTACTGTAACTAGCTGACTATGTCACTTGGGAACAAATCTGTCTGCTTATATAGACATAGATATTTAATACTGTGGAGAAGGAATAGTTATTTAAATTGATAGTATATGCAATAAAATAATTTCTTGATTTTTTTTCTTATTATCTTTGTCACAAAATATGGTGAGATGAGATTCATCGTTTGTGTAAAATGATGAGGTTAGTGCCTTTTGCAGTTAAGATCAGCTGAGGATCTGGCCCGTGGTGTCTTAATGTCATGTACTGCAACAAATGCACCTACCAAATAGTGGTAATTACCTTTTGTAGGATTTTAATAAATAAATAGCATGTTTTTCATTTTGGTAGAAAATGTTGAAATGTGAATCTTCAAAAACAATTTCTGACTTTCATTATGGATAGTAAATATCATAATTAGAGCTAGCCAAAATTTTTCCAACAAAGTTATTGTTGATGTTAAACTGTTTTTTCTGATGTCATGCAAATTTCTGCTGAGAGTTTCTGCTTTTCTCAGAAACTTTTGATTTTTTTTTTCTTTAATTGAAAACCCAAAAATGGCTTTATTCAGCTGGATAGTCAACATTTTCCTGGGGGGGGGGGGGGGGGAGGGAGCCCATTTTATGACCACTCTAGGCACAATTATGTTAACAGTTACTATACTTTATTATTTATATGAATCCCAAGAAACTTATTTTCTTGATATTGACTACCAAAAGTAGTGAGATAAAGGCTAAAATTACTAGATGAGGACTAGATGGTTTTGGGAACCTGCGATGGGATGAAATAATTTAACACACTGAGACCTACTAGTGTGAACCAATCTGAAGTCCATATTGACTTGCATTTGTTCCCATTTGAAGACATTTCAGTGTTCTATCTTAAATGAGTGACTAGTTCTAGCCCAGTCTGTTTGACAAGTGTCTACATGATGTAAGCCATTACAAGCTGCATCTATGACAGAGAAGCCAAGACTTCAATGAGCATTAATAACGATCTCCCCTCTTCTACTAAATCCTCATTCCATGTTAGAACTCAGGTATATTGGTAGCACAGTTGCCAACTTTCATATGGTAAATAAGCACCCCGATTTTCACAATAAGCCAAAAATCAAGCTAATCCTCTTTCAAAACAAGGACAAAACAAGCCAATCCCTAAGAACTCCAACACTCTATGTGACTATATCCCCCCAGCGTGTAGTCTGGGACTGTGGTGGGCCCACTGTGCACCCCTGACTGTCTCCCCACTTTTCCCTGCTTGCCTTCCACTTGCCCCTGCTTGCCAGGAGCTGATAAAAAAAAAAGAAGCAACAAGCTACAAACCAAACAAGACTACAAGCCAAAAACCAGCCAACAAGCAACTCACAAGCTAATTAAGCCAAAAACAAGCCCAATTTATGTGTTTTTCCCCCCCACCCACACAGGTTTGGCATGTCTGATTGGTAGTGCAGTTCACAGAAGCTTGTGTGGTTGCTGTTTTGGTTGTAGTGGTAGTACCTGTTCTGTGCATTGAAAAAAGAATTGACTCTCCAAGACAGTTAGTTCAGCACATTTGATTAGCACAATATTAATTAAAATTCAAATAAACAGAACCTCCCAGGAAAATTATATAAATCCATATTGATTTGAAAAACATACATTCCTGATGCAGACAAAAGCCTGTGGAAGCAGAAGAAAATCACTGTTTGTGAATTGGTGAAAAAGCTTATTCTTATTGTATTTTTTGAGCAACCTAAATTCAATTTTCATAATGTTGCTTTTTAAGTTGCTGTACTAAAGAAGAAGTATATGGCATATTCTTCCTCCATGTACACCATTGACTGGGAATTAATTTGGTTCACAGCATTGTATTTATACACACACACACGCACACACACACACAGCACAAAAATTATTGTTTGGCTCCTCCCATTATGCCTTTGATGACTTGGGCCAGCTTTTAGCTAATTGAAATGGTTGCTATTCATCTTTGAAGCTGTTGAGGGATACAAGCAAGTACAAACTAACAATATTAAAACTGTGGGGTTTGCCCATTGTTTGTGAACATGTGAATCACTTAAACTTGGAGCAGCACATCTCCTATTGGGTGAAGAGAGTGAAGTGTTAGAAAGAAAAGAGAAATGGAAAAATGAAGTGTTCAGATAGTCTAACATGTCCTAGAAACTTCTCGAGGAAATTCTTATGTTCTCTCCTGCTTAGGATAGAAAATTGTAAGACTTCTTTTTAATTCCCAGTTCACAGCAGCGGAATACCAGGTAGTTATTTCTAGCATCTGTTTGTCATAAAATAGGGTATACCCTGAAGACACACTCCTCATAAACACTGAATGCCGGAAATACTGTTCATATTAAATTGGACCACATGAATAATACAGAAGTCATGAATTTAAATTATTACTGGCATTTGGAGAAAATGGCTGTATTTCAGCCATTAAATAACAACTTTGCTTTATTTCTGGAAACAAAGTTAAGTTGTAAATCAGATTGATGCCATGGCTCTGAGGTATTCCTGATTCTCAGGCCATTCAAAGGTATCTCAGCAGTACTGTACTGCACTATATTTGTTTCCTCAAAAGTGTTCAGCTTACTTTTGCATGATATTGAGAAGGCTTTTTCCTCCACCTCCACCCCTCCTTTAAACTTTGCATTGTTTTACTTCATGCTTAATGGGGCAGGATTGAATCTGTTGGTAGATGATGTATTATGAACCTGAACCAGATAGGTAAGTAGGTCTTTTCATGTCCTACAGTTTTTATCAGATCCATAATTTAAAGATAGGAGCCTGTTGTATATTGAGCAGTAGTGATGGCGGAGAGTTGGAAAAAATAAAAATTTAAGCAGAGATTCTACATCAGTTGAGCCCATCATTGCTTGATATTCTGCTGGAGGGTTTGTGGCTGGAGTTCTGTGGAAGCACAGAGCAGTGGGAGGATGCTGCAGTGGTTTAGGCACTAGCCTGGGGCTCCATTTCCCTGCTCCACCACAGATGTCCTGTGTGACCTTGGACAAGTCACTTAAGTCTCTCTGGGCCCCTGTTCCTCATCTGTAAAGTAGGGGTAACACACTTCTAGAGATATTGTTGAGAATAAATACATTAAAGATTGTAAGGTTCTCTGATACCATGGTGATGGGTGCCATATAGGTACCAAAGACAGAGTAGTCTCCAGCACATGGGGTATTTGTACCTTAGTAATTTACAGGCACTGGTAGCAATTTTTAGTCTTTCGAAAACACATACAGGATTTCAAATGGGACTTGTGCTCCCAAATTCCTTAGGTTCTTTTTACTCTTTAAAATTTTTATTTCAAAAGTCTTTTACAGACATTGTCTAATTAATCCTTATGAGGTTGATCCTGCAAAATTCTGGAATATCTTCTGAGAGGTGCTGAGACCTCTCAACTTCCAGTGAAATTTAACAAGTTGCTGTTTATAACAACATTTATTGGGTGAAATCCTGACCTCATTGAAATCAATGGGCAAACTCACCTTGACTTCAATGGGTTCATACTGTCGCTTGTTATTTCCACCCTTAAAGCTACAGGGATTTCTCCCACAAAATCATTTCATATTCTATTCTGCCAAGGCCATGGTTGCAATAGTGACTAAGGCCTTGTCTTTGCTGCTAAGAAAAGGTTTGTTTTTTACCTCAGGGTAGCTAATGTGCATGAGCTATATCAAGGTAAAAACACTATGAAGACAAGGCATGTTAATTTTCCCACAAGGAAAACTAGGCATGGTGAGCCCTATTCCCTTGCCTGTGGTTCACCTTGCCTAGTTTACTTCATGGTAAAATTAAAGTGCCTTGTCTTCGCTGTGTTTTTACCTTAATATAACTCATGCACATTGGTTACTTCCCAGGCAAACCACACCTCTTCTAGCAGTAACATCAAGGCCTGAGACGATAAAGATTGCAGCAAAAGCATTGTATAAGGCTGCCACCTAGCATTCCTTAAGTACTTTAGAGACAAGGCTTTACATACTAGCGTGTTGGGAAAATTTCTCAGCGTTTTATAGTGTTAATAGTTTCAAAACCTACCCTTTGCCCTTAGCTTTCTTGTGCCACTTTTCAATTCACCTTCCCTTCACAAAAATGAACATTTTAATAAGCACATACAATAAAATACCAGTTGCTAATGGTAATGACGCCATTTTTATCATAGCTGTTACGAAATTATATTTTTAATTATACAAAATCTCTAATGCCTTAGTAATTTCAGCCTGTATTTCCATTATTTGTTCATGAAAGCTGGCTCTGTATTAGTAATGTTACTAGGAGATGTTACTGGGCTTTAAACATTTATTGTCATGTTAGCAACATGTTAGTTTTTTTTCTTTGTGCTTATGTCCTAAAAAGGCTGGCAGAGCACTGGCAATCCATGTACTAATGATTTATCTGGGTTTCTGCCAAGAGAACGGTAATAGCCATATACAGAACCCCTGAAGCCTAATGGTCAAATTATCCCTGGTGTAACTTTTAGCTAAGTGGAGTTGCACCAAAGAATATTTTTCCACAATGTCTACACTGTTGCAACCCATTATATTTTAAAGGTAAATGCATACGCTGTTGGTTGAGACAGTCAGTCATACTGGGTGCCACAGGACATGTAGCTCTTGGGTTCTGTCTTAATGGGCAAAAACTGTGTGTGTTTCTGTCATGTTAGCTCAATTGACTTTTCTTAATATGATTGAAAAGCCCTTCCTGCACTAGACAGGAACCCAGGCTACAACTCAGACAGCTAACACATACTTCAAATGCGTTAGCCTGCAATGAGGGCTTTTAGTCATGTTCAGCTCGTTCAAATGAACACGTGCGATTGTGAAATACACCATGTTGCCCGTTAAGGTAGGGCTGTGGTGTGCTTATCCTTCCATTTGTCCTCTTGAACTCCAGTCAATTTGACACAGAACCACCACTGCAAAGTTTGGTGTTAGTTTGTACAGTTATTTAACAAAAATCAAAGAGCTCCATTAATAACACCAAAGACTGGTTTTATCAGTTAATCATACAAACCTGGCTTCCCTTTATGATATTCACACTTTTATTTGAGGACACAGTTATTTCTGAGACCTCATTTTCACTCTGAACTATGTGTGGGCCCAGTATCTTATATTTGGTAGACTAAGATGTTTAAAAAGTCAGCACCTAAAATTAGATGCCTAAGTCCATAACGAGATCCTAGAATAAATGGCCTGATTTCCAAAAGTGCTGAGCACCTAGAAGCTCTCATTGACTCCACTGGGAGTTATTGGGTGCTCAGCACCTTTGAAAATCAGCACACTTATTTAGATTCCTAAATAAGGATTTTTACCACCCTAAATGTAGGCACCATTTTTGAAAAATCTGGCCACAGGGCCTTTTCTCCTAAAAGGGATCTCAAATCACATTATAAACTATAGATTTAGGATCAGATTTTCAAAATAGCTCAGCACTGAAAACTTCCCATTTAGGTATCTAAATGAAGTGGTCAGACTTTCAAAAGTGCTTGAAACCCAACAGCTTCCATTGGTCTCAGTGGGAGCTGCTGGGTGCTCAGCACTTTTGGAAATCAAGGCACAGTTAGAATAGGGCACAGTTTGTATCTTTGGCATAAGAGGCATTCTGGCTTAGTAAGGTGGAATTGCTTCCATCAAGCATCCACAAGGCACTGCTCCAGTTGCATTGATACACCTTTAAGCGGAAGAAATGTGCATGGCCCATCTTCTGCTGGCCAGGTCTATTAACTGATGGAGCATACGTACAGACCCCGCTATGCCCATATTCTATCAGATTTCATCCCTGTAGCATGCTCCTTACTGTGCTAAGAATATAGCTGCCAACTCACTCTTAAGTATCATGGCAAGATGTCCTCACTTGTACACACACGTGTGGCAAGATATACACATCCCATCCCACATACACATCATAGGTATGTTACACTGAAGTTAAAGAAGCTGTATGGGTTGTAACTTTGCAAAATTAGACCCCATTTTTCTTCCCCCCACTCCCCAGTGCTGAGTGCTACTGTTTAGTACTTACTGTATGTTGAATTGTCTTGTTAGAATTGGTAAGGCAACCCCCATCTTTTCATGTACTCTGTGTGCGTATATATATCTTCTTACTCTATTTTCCACTCCATGCATCTGATGAAGTGGGTTTTAGCCCACAAAAGCTTATGCCCAAATACATTTGTTAGTCTCTAAGGTGCCACAAGGACTCCTCTTGCTGATACAGACTAACACGGCTACCCCTCTGAAACCTATTTTTAACCTGGTGTCACATATGTTGTTCCTGGCAGACAGAAGTGTTTTGTAGGAAGGATGGTGTGTGGTATTTTATGCTAGCTTATGGACTAAGTCATACTCACAGTGGCAATACTTATGAGAGTAAGGATTCACAAGATTTAGCCCACTGTTTGAACCCAACTTTTTTAGCTCTTGTCCTAGTGAAAATGTATATTGCTATTCTGCCTCATAGATATATGAGGTGAGCAAAATAATTGATCAGGCACAGTGAATAAAATTAGGGTTTTTCAAATATTAACTTGATTCTAAATTTGTTGACTTCTTTTCTCCCATGTGTCAGACAAATTGTTGTGAAATTAACTTTATCCTTATTCTTGTAAAGAACTCTGAAATTCTGGATGAGTTAAACTTGTAGAGTTTGATGTTTTACCAAGGTCTTACATTCTTTGAGAGGTTCACAAAATTAGTTTGAAATCACAGGTTAGTCTTTCAGCTTTAAGCCAATTTTTTTCTGAAGAAATGACTGAATTTTTTGTTTAAATGTGTTTTCTAGCTAATATGGAGCTTGTTCTGTGTTTTAGGACTACCAGAATCCCCTCCCCACCCTTCCTAGAAATTAGTCTGTCTCAAGTTTGTGTCCTCTATACAAGGTTTTTTTTTTTTTTTTCCCCTACTAGGAGCTGTCTCCCATTTCCCTGACCATAGTCTGTCTGATTTTTTCTCACTCTGCTCTTATTTTTAACTTTATTTGTATTATATTACTTTCTTTTTTATGTCTCTAAGTACACGACAAAGCCATTACTGTTTAAATCCAAGTCAAGGTTCTGATCCCACTATGTTCAAGTGTGTTCCAAATCAGCTAAAGTAAGTTTGCACATTTCTAGTTGACATACAGTTGTCTTTAATGTGCATACCTGTGGCTAAGGGGCTATATCCTCATTACTGCAACTCAGATATGGCTTGGACTTGAGAATCAAAATAGCTACGGTGACTGTAAAAGATAAATTGGTCTAGTGAACCCGTGCTACAATTCTTCTGTCTCTAAAACACTGCCACATCCTCAGCTTGTGTAAACTGGCATAACTCCATTGGCAGTGGAGTTACTCTGACTTACACCAGCTGAGGATATGATCCACAGACTCTGAAACAGCTTTTGCAAGACAGCTGTTTTTCTGCTGAATAGCTGAGAAGGTTTGAAAGTATCTGCCATGCTGGCTTCCACACTTGGAAGAAGAGTTGCATAATGTGAAAGGTGCCTGCTGGTGGAATCTCTCAGGCAGCAGGTGGGAGAGCTACAGGAGGAGGTGGCTAGGTTGAGGAGCATCCAAATCCATGAGCAATTCTTGGACAGTGTCCATGTGGAGACAGCTGAAGTAGCTGTCCCAGTACATAGGACTGCTGATACACCACTGGTGGAGGAAGAGATGGCTCAAGGTGGACACTGGCAGCTGGTTACTTCTGGCAGCAGGCAGTGCTCCACCCCTGCTCCGAACCCTCCCGCCGTGATAATAGGTAGCCGTTATGCTCTTCTTGATACAGGAAAGAAGGAATCAACCCCTACAGTAAAGGAGGAGAAGCCTGGTACCCCTAAGGCTGGGAGGTCTGCTGCCACCACTGTGAATAGGAAACGTAGGGTAGTGGTGGTCGGAGACTCTCTGCTGAGGGGGACGGAGGCACCCATCTGTCGCCCTGACATTTCATCTATGCTGCCTGCTGGGAGCCCGTATCCGAAATGTTACAGAGGCATTGTCGAGGATTATCCAGCCCACAAACTACTACCCCATGCTACTCATCCATGTGGGCACAAATGATACTGCGCGGTGTGACATTGAGCGGATCAAGAGTGACTACAGGGCTCTGGGAGTACGGATGAAGGAGTTTGGAGAGCAGGTGGTATTCTCATCGATTCTTCCTGTCAAAGGTAGGGGCCTGGGCAGAGACAGATGCATCATGGAGGTGAATGCCTGGCTGCAAAGATGGTGTCACCAGGAGGGCTTTGGCTTCCTAGACCATGGGATGCTATTCGAGGAAGGACTGCTAGGCAGAGATGGCGTTCACCTTTCGAGGAGGGGAAAGACCCTATTTCGACACAGACTGGCTAACCTAGTGAGGAGGGCTTTAAACTAGGTTTGATGGGGACAGGTGAGCAAAGCCCACAGGTAAGTGGGGAACATGGAGACCTGGGAGATGGGTCGGAAATGAGAGGGAGTGTGGGCTATATTGGCAGAGAGAAAGGAGGGTCAGGACAAAACTGGGAGGAAAGATCAAACCAGTATCTTGGATGGCTATATACAAATGCGAGAAGTATGGGTAATAAGCAGGAAGAACTGGAAGTGCTAATAAATAAATAGAACTATGACATTGTTGGCATCACTGAAACGTGGTGGGATAATACACATAATTGGAATGTTGGTGTGGATGGGTACAGCTTGCTCAGGAAGGAAAGACAGGGGAAAAAGGGAGGAGGTGTTGCCTTATATATTAAAAATGTACACACTTGGACTGAGGTAGAGATGGACATAGGAGATGGAAGTGTTGAGAGTCTCTGGGTTAGGCTAAAAGGGGTAAAAAACAAGGGAGATGTCATGCTAGGAGTCTACTACAGGCCACCTAACCAGGTGGAAGAGGTGGATGAGGCTTTTTTTTTTTTTTTAAACAACTAACAAAATCATCCAAAGCCCAAGATTTGGTGGTGATGGGGGACTTCAACTATCCGGATATATGTTGGGAAAATAACACAGCAGGGCACAGACTATCCAACAAATTCTTGGACTGCATTGCAGACAACTTTTTATTTCAGAAGGTTGAAAAAGTTACTGGGGGGAAGCTGTTCTAGACTTGATTTTAACAAATAGGGAGGAACTCGTTGAGAATTTGAAAGTAGAAGGCAGCCTGGGTGAAAGTGATCATGAAATCATAGAGTTTGCAATTCTAAGGAAGGGTAGAAGGGAGAACAGCAAAATAGAGACAATGGATTTCAGGAAGGTGGATTTTGGTAAGCTCAGAGAGCTGATAGGTAAGGTTCCATGGGAATCAAGACTGAGGGGAAAAACAACTGAGGAGAGTTGTCAGTTTTTCAAAGGGACACTATTAAGGGCCCAAAAGCAAGCTATTCCGCTGGTTAGGAAAGATAGAAAATGTGGCAAAAGACCACCTTTGCTTAACCACGAGATCTTGCATGATCTAAAAAATAAAAAGGAGTCATATAAAAAATTGAAACTAGGACAGATTACAAAGGATGTATATAGGCAAACAACACAGGAATGCAGGGGCAAGATTAGAAAAGCAAAGGCACAAAATGAGCTCAAACTAGCTACAGGAATAAAGGGAAACGAAGACTTTTTATCAATACATTAGAAGCAAGAGGAAGACCAAAGACAGGGTAGGCCCACTGCTTAGTGAAGAGGGAGAAACAGTAACAGGAAATTTGGAAATGGCAGAGATGCTTAATGACTTCTTTGTTTCGGTCTTCACTGAGAAGTCTGAAGGAATGCCTAACATAGTGAATGCTAATGGGAAGGGGGATAGGTTTAGCAGATAAAATAGAAAAAGAACAAGTTAAAAATCACTTAGAAAAGTTAGATGCCTGCAAGTCACCAGGGCCTGATGAAATGCATCCTAGAATACTCAAGGAGCTAATAGAGGAGGTATCTGAGGTTCTAGCTTTTATATTTGGAAAATCATGGGAGACGGGAGAGATTCCAGAAGACTGGAAAAGGGCAAATATAGTGCCCATCTATAAAAAGGGAAATAAAAACAACCCAGGAAACTACAGACCAGTTAGTTTAACTTCTGTGCCAGGGAAGATAATGGAGCAAGTAATTAAGGAAATCATCTGCAAACACTTGGAAGGTGGAAGGTGATAGGGAACAGCCAGCATGGATTTGTAAAGAACAAATCATGTCAAACCAATCTGATAGCTTTCTTCGATAGGATAACAAGTCTTGTGGATAAGGGAGAAGCTGTGGATGTGGTATACCTAGACTTTTAATAAGGCATTTGATACGGTCTCGCATGATATTCTTATCGTTAAACTAGGCAAATACAATTTAGATGGGGCTACTATAAGGTGGGTGCATAACTGATTGGATAACCATACTCAGAGAGTTGTTATTAATGGTTCCCAATCCTGCTGGAAAGGCATAACGAGTGGGGTTCCGCAGGGGTCTGTTTTGGGACCGGCTCTGTTCAATATCTTCATTAACGACTTAGATATTGGCATAGAAAGTACACTTATTAAGTTTGCGGATGATACCAAACTGGGAGGGATTGCAACTGCTTTGGAGGACAGGGTCATAATTCAAAATGATCAGGACAAATTGGAGAAATGGGCTGAGGTAAACAGGATGAAGTTTAACAAAGACAAATGCAAAGTGCTCTACTTAGGAAGAAAAAATCAGTTTCACACATACAGAATGGGAAGAGACTGTCTAGGAAGGAGTATGGCAGAAAGGGATCTAGGGGTTATAGTGGACCACAAGCTAAATATGAGTCAACAGTGTGATGCTTTTGCAAAAAAAGCAAACATGATTCTGGGATGTATTAACAGGTGTGTTGTGAGCAAGACACGAGAAGTCATTTTTTCGCTCTACTCTGCTCTGGTTAGGCCTCAGCTGGAGTATTGTGTCCAGTTCTGGGCACCGCATTTCAAGAAAGATGTGGAGAAATTGGAGAGGGTCCAGAGAAGAGCAACAAGAATGATTAAAGGTCTTGAGAACATGACCTATGAAGGAAGGCTGAAAGAATTGGGTTTGTTTAGTTTGGAAAAGAGAAGACTGAGAGGGGACATGATAGCAGTTTTCAGGTATTTAAAAGGGTGTCATAAGGAGGAGGGAGAAAACTTGTTCACCTTAGCCTCTAAGGATAGAACCAGAAGCAATGGGTTTAAACTGCAGCAAGGGAGGTCTAGGTTGGACATTAGGAAAAAGTTCCCAACTGTCAGGGTGGTTAAACACTGGAATAAATTGCCTAGGGAGGTTGTGGAATCTCCATCTTGGAAATATTTAAGAGTAGGTTAGATAAATGTCTATCAGGGATGGTCTAGACAGTATTTGGTCCTGCCATGCGGGCAGGGGACTGGACTCGATGACTTCTCGAGGTCCCTTCCAGTCCTAGAATCCTAGAATCTATGAATAATGTGTTCACTGAATAGCACCATACATTTTAGTCTATTCCCCCCTACAGAGTAACTTCCTTGGGCTGATCAGCAGTAGAGGCATAATTGTTTTCTTTCCCAATAATTTAATCAAAGCATATGTAATTACATTGGAACCAATACATGTTTTCTTTAAACAATGGCTTTTGCATGACACTTTCCATCAGAAGTTAACTTAGTGCTATAAGATTCATTTAGAGCCGGATCCACTGACTTCAGTAGATTGTGGAGCAGGCCCAAAGGAAATCCTGCCCAGAGTTACAACCAGATGGGCTGAGTGCTGGGCACTTCCAAAGTAAAAAAATATCTTCTCCCAGGTCATGAAGCTGCCCCAGAGATGCTTCATGACCACAGTAGTAACCTCCATGGTGGTTGTTCCCTTCTCCCTCATCCACAAGGAGGAATGGCTGGTAAACCTGCATGTGTACAGATTCACTGAGCACATCCATATCGTACGTTCAAATCTCACTCAACAGTGGCATGAAAGTAGTCTTCACAGGCTTTGGGCTCTTTGGTTGAGAAGGGTGCACATTTGTCTTATGGGTTCCAGGCATTCTGCCCATAGCTCTCTAAAACAGAATTACATTGGTTCTCCGGCAAATATAGCTCTCTCTGTAGCTATGAAGGAGAGGATTTGCTGAATATATGTGCTTTATAATACGTAAAGACATTGTCATGTTTGCTGAACTTTCGATTTACCCTGGAAGAGTGGGACTAAAACATGATCCGAGTGTAGGGCTGAATCAGAAGAAGGGAGGCTACCACAGGGTCAGAATAACCATCGACAGGAGGTGCTAGAGAAGAGACAGCTGCTATGCTATGCCCAGCCATGAGGGGGCACACCAGTGGTGAGTCAACCCTTCTAGAAGGAGACTTGCCATGCTTCTGAAAGAAACCAGTTCTGAGTTTCAAGGTATGATTTTATTTGCCAGAAGTTTTTATTGCAGGCCTTAGACTTGAACAATTTTTTTTTCTTTATTTGAGAAATACAACAACAAAAAGTCATTAGGGAGCACAGCATATTTCATTGTACACCAAGCTGAGATGTTAGTTCTCGTAAAAACAAGAAGTTCTCTAGATGGCTTTACTGTCAGAAGTTTTCACATGTTTGAGAAGTTTTAAGAAGGATGAATAGAAAATGAATAATGAAAGCATTCTTCTTTTATCATTTTAATCGACTCCTCTTGGGTACATCAGTAAGACGTTCCAAGGTTCCTCTCCCCCCCCACGCACCCCAGCCCATCAAATCCATGTATTCCATACTGACTGGCATAAGTTATGAAGAGTGATACTACAAAGAGACCTAGAAATATATAAAAGTCCCTGTGCCTTCCCTGAATATGTTAAAATAGTCAACAAAAACATGGTAATTTCCACTGTAGTTCATTTGATCTAATATTAAATTAGCTGCTCTTGGGATATCTTTATGCAGTCAAAACATATTTGTGTGCTCACATTTTTCTGTGGAGTTAATTATGAGTTATGGAATTGAATGGATGGGTTTCAAGTAGAGATTGGTCATGACCAGAATGTTTTACTCAAGCCATCATGTCTTTTGATATTTTTGGACCGATTAGGACCTGGAATGTGTTTGCTTGTTTGTTTGTTTTGTTTGCTTTTTCAGAACAAGAATCACCCTTGGATTCAGTGTTGCATCTATTTCCCCCAGTAATAGAGAACAAAAGAAATCCCACCATTTCCCCATAACGTTGATGGTACGGGTAAATTAGAAGCCAGATCCCAAGTTTTCAGTTTTAGAAAATCAAAATACATCCTCCTTGTTCCATCTCGTTTTAAGCAGAACAGAAATCCCTTCTTTTTCCATTCCAGTGAATAAGATGAACCTATTCAAAAGGAACATTTAGAAATTATGGGTAACAGTCATATGTGTATATTTACCTTTTAATTAAAAATAAAGGTTAGATCCTGCAAGCTTTGCATGGTCAGATCCCTGGACCCACACAAAGCCTTGCTTAAGACAATAGTGTCTACCCACATGGAACATGTGTAAAATCAGAGCCTAAATTTCATATAACAGTTAGTCAGGCATAGTCTGCTATGGTCCGAAGAGGTTGTTGCTGATGTGCAGGCTAGGGAATTGAATGTACACTGTGGATCTTTTTTTTTTTTTTTCTCTATTTAAAAAAAAAAATCTGTTTCTAAAAACAAAACAAAACTCTTGAGTCCATTAACTCCATCCCATGTCATTCTAATAGAAACTGCTTTGGATTAGCTAGCAATTGAGAATCCCATAGGAATGGGTTAGCTCGTATACATGCTACCCAAGATAAAACAAAATTGTCACATATTTTGCTTAAGGTGTGGGAGGAAAAAAATCAAATCAAATAGCATTTTACAAGTGCATGTAATAACTTGAATTTAAAGCAAGTTATGTATTATTCAAGCAATTCTAATCATGGTACAGTAAATTTTTCATGAAGGTTAAGAAAAAACTGACAGAAATATCATTTAAACTGAGTGGTTTTGATGCTGCACTTGAAAGTGGGGATTTAATAGAACTTTTTTAATATGACGAGCCTCAGATAACATCACATTTGGCAAAGTGCTTTATTGGTTTTTGGATTAGAGGTTTTTTCATAGGTTTTTTTCCCCCCCTTCAAACTAATAAAATTCATGTAGCTGTCAGCTTGGATTTGATCCCTATTTTGTTTTGCCTCAACAGTGTAATCTCAATCAGTTTAACTTATTTTTATGCCCCATTTATAGGGTATAAAGATGACAAATCACTTGTGTGTCAATGCTGGGATTTTATCAAAAGTCTGAATGAGCATTAGGGCTGGGGATGGTGGGGAAAGTTGAGGGTCAAATCAGGTTCAGAGCACTGAAGTTCTGGGCCACCTTCTCTCATGCCAAATAGTACTTTACTCTGGCAGCATCCCCACTCCAATCAATTGAGCTACTCTCAGAGTAAGTTACTACTTATCCAGAGTAATGGTGGCAGAACTGGAGAGGGTGAGAAAAAAGGCCGCATAGTGCCATGGCCTGGGTATCAGGAGACTGGGTTCTATTCCCCCCTGTTCTGTGAGATGTTTTGCTTATCTTTTCACCTCTCTGTGCCTCTCTCCCCACCCATGCTTTATATGTGTTCCCTGCTTAGACTATAAGCTCTTCAGAGCAGGAACTGCCTCTTATTATGCATATGTACTGTGTCTACATGGCCCTGATCTTAGTTGGGGCCTCTGATTGTTTCTGTGATACAGATAATAATAATTCATAGTAAGTGGACTCTTGTAGCTGAGAAGTACAAAGCTATTTTCCCCGGGGCCCCTAGCTTTCTCTTTTGAATTTTACTTCTAATCTTTTCATTAAAAAATCATCCTGGGGCACTAATGGTATGTTTACACTGTAATAAGACACCTATGGCTAGCCCAGCACAGCTTACTTAAGCTCATGGGTTCAGGCTATGGGGCCATAAAATTGCAGCGCAGACGTCCAGGCTCAGGCTGGAGCCCAGTTTCTGGGACCCTCCCACCTGAAGGCATCTCAGAGCCAGGGCTCCAGCCTGAGCCCAAACATCGACATTTCAATTTTATAGCCTCCCAGCTCAAGTCACCTGAGCCCAAGTAGCTGACCCAGGCCAGCCACAGCTGTTTTATTGCAGGGTAGACATACCCTAACTTTCTAGTGGTATGGCCAGATCCTTTGTACTTCTGAGATGCTTCTGCAATGTAAGAAGAGTTGGTGCAAGAGGGGGAGATTAATTAAATACAAGAGGCCTTTGGCATTATTTGCTGCTGGGGTTGATATTTCTGGGAAAGAAGTTGCAGGCAGTCATTTTGCAACTGCGGTTTCTCAATCCCTAAATTGTGACAAGCAGCCAGGAATGTTTTAGAAGGAGATTTATCCTCTGAAGTTCCACCTCATGCAGCCTTTGAGATGATTAAGGAATTAGAAGGAAGGATTAATGTTAAATTTGAGGCCTAAGAACATCTTTTGTCTAAGATGGAGGTTAAGATACCAACCATTGGGGAGGAATTACAAACTGAACATTGGAATTAAACTGCTCTAAATAAGCAGGTTGAAAGGGCTAAGTATTTGTCTGTAGCTTTGGTAAAAGAGTGATTCTGAACAGAAGACTAGAAGTGACAGCAATTCACATTACAATGATGAACTTGAGGTTACTTGGCATGAAAGCCAAGGAGTGGACATTATTGAAATGAGGGATATAGTTTGAAGGTTGCTTGAACTTTAAGTATGATACACCTTAAGTATGATCTGCTATTGATAATGGGAAAAGTTTTTAAGAATACAGTAAAACTTCTTCCTCCCCTAAATGGAATATATTTGGCAAAGCCCTTCATAAGGTATTCAAAGCAATTACTAGTTTTATTTCTTCTGGAGATCATGCAAAAGTGTTGACATAAAAGAGGTATATAAGAAAACTAGGTTTCAACATGAGCAGTTAGTGTATATAATCTTAAATCTTTCACCCCCAAACTCAGATGAGGAGGTAAAATTTAAATATTTGAAAAGTATAACTGTATCTGACCTTTCCTGAAGGAGCCATTTTCATTGAATCATAGAATAGTAGGACTGGAAGGAACTTCAAGAGGTCTTCTGGTTCAGTCCCGTGCATTCAAGGCAGGACTAACTATAATCTAGATATTCCCTGATAGGTGTTTGTCTAATCTGCTCTTAAAAATCTCCAATGGTGGAGATTCCTCAACGTCCCTAGGCAATTTATTCCAGTGCTTAACCACCCTGATAATTAAATTTTTCCTACCTAAATGTCCTAATGTCCAACCTAAACCACCCTTGCTGCAATTTAAGCTCATCGCTTCTTGTCCTATCCTCAGAGGTTAACGAGAACAAATTTTCTCTCTCCTCCTCGTAACAACTTTTTATGTACTTGAAAACTGTTATCATGTCCCCTCTCCGTCTTCTCTTCTCCAGATTAAACAAACCCATTTTTTTCAATCTTCCCTCATAGGTCATGTTTTCTACACCTTTAATCCTTTTTCTTGCTTTTCTCTGGATGATCTCCAATTTGTCCACATCTTTCCTGAAATGTGGCTCCCAGAACTGGACACAATACTCCAAATGAGGCCTAATCAGCGCAGAATAGAGCGGAAAAAATACTTCTGTGTCTTGCTTACAGCACTCCTGCTAATATATCTGAGAACACTGTTTGCTTTTTTTGCAATAATGTTATACCGTTGACTCATATTTAGCTTGTGATCCACTATGACCCCCAGATCCCTTTCTGCAGTACTCCTTCCTAGACAGTCATTTTCCATTTTATATGTGTGCAACTGATTGTTCTTTCCTAAGTGGAGTACTTTCCATATTTCCTTATTGAATTTCATCCTATTTACTTCAGACCATTTCTTCAGTTTGTCCAGATCATTTAGAATTATAATTCTAGCCTCCAAAGCACTTGCAACCCCTCCCAGCTTGGTATTGTCCACAAACTTTATAAGTGTATTCTCTATGCCATTATCTAAATTACTGATGAAGATATTGAACAGAACTGGACCCAGGACTGATTCCTGTGGGACCCCACTTGATATGGCCTTCCATGTTCACTGTGAACCACTGATAACTACACTCTGGAAATGGTTTTCCAATCAGTTATGTACCCACCTTATAGTAGCTCCATCTAGCTTCATCATTGTCTTTCTGGATGGGATTAGTTCATTAAATGTATATATTTTAAAGCCAAAAGAATTTATTTGAAAGAAGATGCAAATTTAGCCTGGTTCAATATCCTAAGGAAGAAGTGAATGCACTTTTGATAGAAAAGACAATAATAATTTTTTTGCTGAATTTTGAAGAGTGTTTTAAAATTTGTGAAGATTTGCCCTACTTTACCCTGAATTTATTTTCTGCATTTTGGGGGGGATTATTTCTCAGACTGATTGATTGAATTTGTTATAGCTTTTAGTTAGACATTCAGATATTGGTACCACATCCTCATTCTTTAAAACAAACTTCCTTCTAGGAATCCAGTGGTGACCTCTTCTTTGATCCGTGTATCCGAGTACTTGACATTAAGTCCTGCATACAGTGCCCTATTTCTTTTCTTTGGATTGCTGGAATTTGTGATATTTTATATGGGCTCTGTTTACTTCATTTTTTTTAAATGTCCAAAATCTATAAAAGTAATGTTACTTAAGTAACATATTAAGGATTTCTTGCTAATATTACTCACTGAATTCATAAGATTTCTATAGAATTCTAAATATTATTGTGCATTTATACTAAAGTATCATCCAGAAGCCCCAGTCAGGCCCAGGGGCCAACTAGAAGTTGGATATACACAACATTACAGCTCCATTGTGTTAGATTTTATACAAACACACCATAAAATGACCCTTGCCCCCAAACAGATAACAAGTTAATAAACAGTTTAATTCCAACTTTGTTTAAGCAATGTTTTCATTAAAACCAGCAGCACAGATGCTGGAACTAGAGGCCCTAGGGGTGCTGCCGCACCCCCTGGCTTGAAGTAGAAATAACTCAATACAGGGTTTCTGCCTTCAGCAATCCCACTATAAAAATTGTTCCAGCACCACTGACCAGCGGTATCCAAAATTTTAGCTAGCATGTGAGCTTATAATATATATTTTTGAGCTATTGCATATTTCACTTCACTGAACATATCTAGTGACTCTCACAAAGATGCTTGGTCAGAAGCCAAGACACTCCTGATAAATTTAGAGGGCCATAAAGCAATATTGTCAGATTTCAAGAAAGCTAACAAAAGAGGAGTAAAATAGCCAGGAATAATAATAAATTTCAGGGTCCACAAGACAGCGACTTGGGATTCATCCCCAAACGTTCCTTATACATGAGTTAAAAAATAATATTTTGTGTCAGTGTACAGGGAGATCTTGGCAAACCAGTGAAGTGCCCGAACCACTACTGCTTATTGCTAAAAGTAGCCAAGCTAGCAGGTCGTAAATGGATCTATGCATGATGGAGTCAGGAGGGGAGAGGGTTTGGGTGCCACAGAAAGGGCAGCTTGACTCCGCGTCCTTCCTGATGAGATCTCTGTTCAAATTGCTGAGATATGCTTTTTAGAAAAACAGGAAGCTTGTCTATGTGTGCCCTCAGGAATGTGTCTGACAGGGCCTCAAGGCATGCAAACTCTGAAAAAAAAAATCAGGCTAATTGATGATCAGAAGAAACCTCTTGCTTAACCTTTGAAATTGCTTGCTTAACAAGTTTTCTTTGAGTAATGTGTTATTGTAATACTAATGAATAAATAAGGGAAGAAAGTTTTGTGTAGTTGGACTCTTCAGAGACTCTCCCTTTGGACACATCTTGTGGTACCCACCGGCAGATGGAAGATTGGTCATCGGAAGACTGCTGCTGTGCCACTTGAGAGCCACACCCAACTTTGGTAATTATTGAGGGTTGGGGGTGTTTTACTAACCTGTTGCAGACATGTGTAGGTGGTGCTTGAGACTAAAGTATAGCTTTAAGTGAAAGCACTTTTGTGTTGAACTGTTTCTGCCAGCCATCTATCGGTCAGACAGCCGTGTCTGCCTTGATTTATTTCCTGACACCACCTCGCACAGAATAGAGTTACCAAGAGCTTTGGGTTGAAAGAACCCCAGGTAGCATCAGGGTGGGGGGACAAAACAAACATAGCATATGGGAACAGTAGTGAGACCAACCAATAGATGAATTAACTGGAATTAAATTATTGTAGTGCAACACAAATCTTTCAGAAGAGTACAAATATATAATACTGAGTTTGTTTTTCCATAGAGTCCTTTGTTACCATTTTGGGGCAAGGATGCTTTCAAACCTTAGTATATTAAGTTGACCCCCAGGACTTACCACACAGGAGGTTGCTATGTGGCAAGCTGGTGCACTGTAGATTCATACCCTGGTTTGCCATACAGTAAGTTATCATATAGACAAGCCCCGAGTCCTCACAATGATCATAATACTTTTGCAAATGAAGAACTTGGAGAGCTACAGCTTAAAGTTGCAATATATATGATGTTATTTGAAAACACAGGTACATATAAAGCAGTTTGGCCAAATAAATACATCAACCTTTTTTTATTCTAGTAACTAGACTTCTGCAAACTCTTTGACTGAAATTGCAAGAATATGTTAAATTGGCTGTGCTTTGTGTTTGAATTGTAGATCAGACCAAGCTGTAAGGATGGCTGGGAAACAAGATTTATGTTATGTGAAAAAGTTCAAGGTTTCAACATTTCTTCCATTGAGATGCAGAACAAAATCAAGACATTTTTGCTTTTTTTTTTTTATTGATTGATTGAGAGTGACTGAGCGCATGCCAACCACAGGCCCCAAATAGCCAATAGCTCAGCAGTTAGGACACTTACCTGGTATTTAAGAGACCTAAATAAGTCACTGCTCTGTCGCCCTTTCTGTTTTTCACCAGAAAATCCACCTTGGAGCCGAGAACTTCCAGACAAAGGGTCAGTCAAAACCAATAAGTGTCCACAAAAAACTTTGTTTGATGAATCAGCATTTTCTGTGTGCACCAAAAAAAAAGTTCTCAATGAGCTGGACTCAGTTGCGACTTGTTCAAATGTTCTTTGTGTCCACAAGTAGTCTATAGACTTTCTGGAACATTTCCCCCCCTCCATCTGATCATCCACTAACTTTATCAGACTGCTGTTCATGGTGTGTTTAAAGTTTGAGCATACCACAAGCTGTTTTTCTTTGGAGGGAGAGAGAGACAGACATACACACACTCTCCAACCCTGCTCTACTTGAAAATGCAGGAAAAATAATTTCTCTTCACTCCTGGGTCTGCTAGACTCTGGTAGGCAGTTATATGGTACATATAACTGTGGGGAGGGATAGCTTAGTGGTTTAAGCTTTGGCCTGCTAAACCCAGGGTTTTGAGCTCAATCCTTGAGGGGGCCATTTAGGGATCTGGGGCAAAATTGGTATTTGATCCTGTTAGTGAAGGCAGTGGGCTGGACTCAATGACCTTTCAAGGTCCCTTCTAGTTCTATGAGATAGGTATATCTCCATCTCTTTGCCATTAACGTATGTAGTTCTCATAGTTATTGTAGACTAGCTTGCTTTTATTTTATATTTTAACTAGAAAATCATATCCTAGTTTTAGATCCCTGAGATCAGAGCACCCTTCTGAGTCAGAAGTGAGGCCTGACCTCTCTCTGCACATGAGTCTGTGCCAGAAATACAGGGACTCTAACGCCTCATTTTCCCCCCTTTTGTGAAATCCTCTGAGATAATGGGAACTGTCTCCCTATTTTAAACTTGGGTTCATAATACGACCTAGTTTTAAAAGAAGACGCTTGGTTCCCTGAACTTTGAGTTCTTTTGTTCCATCTATCCCCTTTCCAGTTCTGGTAGATGAACATCAGACCCAGCTTGGATAGGCAGAATGAAATTTGGCCAGGGAGAAACCAGACATGAATTTCTTTAACTTTGATGCCTATGAACTGGATCTCTCTCACAAATCCATGAATCCATTTTGATCTCCCTTGCGGGAGATTGGAAATATTTTAAATCTCATATGAAAGCTCATTCTTATGAGATTTCTAATTCTATTTGGTACAGTCAAGGGGTTCAGACAATCCAATAAGTCATCCAAACATTTTTGGTATGTACTTGAACAGAATCTGATCTCTGAATCTTTGGAAAGGCCAAAGTGGAAACAATTTTATGAAATTTTTCCCATACTTCAGCAGTTCAGATGAAATGGAGAATGAATTCAAACTGTCCTTCGTTATAGTTCTTGCAAATCAAAAAGCCATCTGAGAAAGCGTTGCAAAATCAACCTCCCACCTCTTTGGTCTGTCTGTAGTAACTATTAATAAGTTGTGATGAAAAAAGAAATAGGGAGAAAGACATGGAACTTTTAAAGGAATTTGTTTAAAAAAATAGCAAGCTAAAATCATGCTTTTGAAAGTTTTAGTGCAATAGTTCATTTCAAGTAATATGAAGGACACAAAAATGTTACAGTAACATCAAGGCAATGTGGTTTGGTGTCTGGGGCACCTATTTGGAGAAATGGGTACTATTCCTGGCTCTGCCAATGATCTGCTGAGTAACCATAGGCACATCACTTGCCCTCTCCCTGCCTCAGTTTCTCATCTGTAGAATGGGGATAATGATACTGACCTCCTTTGTAAAGCACTTTGAGATCTACTGATGAAAAGTGCTATATAAGAGCTCTAGGTAGTATTATTATTTGGGGTCATGGGAAAAGAAAGCAGCTTTGAAACAGATTAAAAGACTGGGTAATAATTTATGATCAATAACCAGATTGTATTGTGCTGTGCTTCACCTTTCAGATTCTCCATCAGTGCTCTTGTTAAAGATGGTGTTTCTCTTCCTAGAAGCTTATTCAGCAAACTAACATAATTTTTTATTTCCAAAGATGTGAGGCTACTTTTACATAGATATAGCAAAGCAGTGTGGTGTTGTCTGGTGCTTAGGCAGGAGGCTGGATCTGAGGATTCCTAGGTTCTCTTCCAGCATTGCTGCTGACTCATTGTGTGCTCCCCCATGTCTCTCATGCATCTGATGAAGTGGGTATTCACCCACAAAAGCTCATGCTCCAATACATCTGTTAGTCTAGAAGGTGCCACAGGACTCTCTGTTGCTTTTTATGTCTCCTTGTACTTATCTAGGAATTGTGAATATTTGTTTACCTCACTGGGCGTAGTGTGTGGTCAAAGTAATAATTGTATAGGCCTTTTATCTACTACTTTTTTATGAAAGAGGCTGAGAAGTGTAAACTGTTATTGTTAAGTGTCCTCATCCTAAATGTTATTTAAAAACTGACCTTGAGTTACCAGAGTGGTCCTGAAAGAGAAAAAGAGAAGGGAAGGGGGATGCAGGGTTGGTTGTTTTGTTCCTGGGTGTTTTTGTCTCCAGACATGAGCTGCTCTTCACCTTTAGTTGGTTTTAAAATGCACTCATGGTCTTAGAAATCTGCAGGAATTAAAAACAGAGGGGATCTGAGCCACAAAGTTTGGATCTGGATCCAAAAGTCAACAGAGTTCAAAGACCTTAGATCCAATATTAGGATTTTGGGGCCATCTCTACCTAAAATAAAAATCATAATTTCTTCTCCTGGCTGGGTGAGTATCCACTAGCATTTCTTTTAATAGAGAAGGGGTCACCTTATATGAATGCTTTTATGAATAAAACTATTAAACTGGGTCATTTACTATAGGCATACAAGTTACTGGCCCATTTCCTGATTGGACTGGATTTTCTAGTTGGTCATTTTGTCTCTCCAGGAATATGTTGCTTTTATTTAAAACTTTTACCAGAGCACAGCTCTGCAAAATATATAAGGAGTGTCTTAAACTCTCACATCTCTGTTTGTTTTAATTGTTTTTCAGTAGGAATGGACTAACCAGCTTAAAGAATAATAATAGCCACCCTCCACTATCCCGCCATTAGCATTCATCCAAAACTTGGAAAGAACCTTTTTTGAGGTTCAAAGAAGTTCAGGTCTCTTTACATTTGTACATGTAGCTATATTTCCTGATTCCAGCTGGAGAGGGGAAGTGCTAAAGTACTGCAAGAATGACTAGTCTCATTACAGAAAATGTGGAAAATGGCAGAAACGCTAAATGACTTTTTTGTTTGTTTTCACCAAAAAGTTTAGTAGCGATTGGGCGTCTCACTTAATGTATGCCAGTGAAAATGAGATAGGATCAGTGGCTAAAATAAGGAAAGAACAAGTTAAATATGAGCCAATGGAGTAACACTGTTGCAAAAAAAGCAATCATTCTGGAATGTATTAGCAGGGGTGTTGTAAGCAAGACACAAGTAATTCTTCTGCTCAAATTCATGCTGATTGGGCCTCAACTGGAGTATTGTGTCCAGTTCTGGGTGCCACATTTCAGGAAAGATGTGGGCCTTGGTATTTATGTATATTTTTAGAAAGCTGATCTCTCTTTTTAATTACTTTGACTCTTGTGCATGTTACTGAGGGTAGTATGAGCTATTTTACCACTCCCCAATCCAGCAGTCCATCACTATTCATCAAAACACTTAAGCATATACTCAGTTTTAGGAATATGCTTACGCATTGTTGACATCAGAAGTAATAACAGGGATATACTTAAACATGTGCTTTGTTGAACGGGGCCTGAGTTCTGTTCTACTTCTATTTCACTTGGTTTATTGAGATTTCTTTAAAGTTATTGTCAGTTTCTTGTGACAGTTGGAAGGGGTAAATGGGAAACAAAGTACAGTATAATTTAAAGCATTAAGGTGCTCTTTAATATAGTTGATTTGAGTTCATATCTCAAGTTAGGAACTGATATAATGATTATATTCAGGCCTAATAAACTTAGCCCCTGATCCTGCAAACATTTAAACATGTGTGTGATTTTACTAATCTGAGTAGTCCCACTGAAGTCAATGAGACTACCCATGCAAGTAGATGCCCTTATGATTGAAATGAGGTCCTTTTATTTGCATTTTATAATTCAGCTAGTCATTATGTATTCTAACTGCTGCTCCCTAGTAACTGTACTGGTCAGTGAAGACAAGTGAGATGTTGTGCACACAAAGCAATAATAATTAATAATAATGCAGTATTCTGCACTTACTTATATAACACTTTTTTGTCTTGGGTCAAGTTCAGTGTTTAACAAAACTGGTGTGTAAACCTTATTAACATTTCACAAGTAGGGTTCCTTAGTCTCAGAGAAATTGAAATGACTTGCTCAAAGCCACACAAATCAATGGCAGAGTTGAGAATAAAATTAGTTTATTCTGGTCCCTAGTTCCAGGCTCAGTCCACTAGACTACAGCTGTTGATATAGGTGCACCAATAGCCCGTTTACCGCAGCAGATTAGATCCTTGCAGTATTGGATTCAAAACCGCTCGAGCTGAGTAGCTGCTGCAACTGCTTTTCTGTTCACCTCAGCACAGTCCATTGCGTGATGCTTGGTGTGCGTCACTGAAGGTCTGTGAGCAGGCCTCTTTCCTAAAGTTTGAATTTAAAATCAACTAGTCCTTGAGTTGTATTCCCTCCTTCTCTGTGGGGGATAAGTTAGATAACTGGCTTTTCAGTAACTCGTTTTCCTATACTGGTAACTATATTGGTTTTCCTGTTTGGCAGGACTTTTTGTCTGCCGCTTTTCTGGTTCACCAGTCTTTTGCCACTAGAAAAATATTGTATCTTTGTTCTGGTCATGTTTTAGCAAACATCAGTTCTGGCATGTGGAGGTTAATTGGACAAATCCTGGACCTTGCACAAAACCTGAGAAAATTGGCTTTGCCCACAAGTGTTTTCTGTGGGGACAGTGGAGCACAAGCAGCTTTAATAACAGCATCTGTGTCTTCTTCTAGTGACAGCCCCTCAGTATCTGGCTTACATAATCCCCTACTGGCCATGTCTCCAGTATTGCACATCCCTGTTGTTTCCCTTCTGCGTCCGCCTGTGCAGTGGCAGAGTTAAAGTTGCAAAGCCCCTTTGCAGCTTCCCTGTGGTTGAGGGGCCTCATACAGCAGAACCATGCCAGTTCCGCCCTTGAGACCTTCCATTACCTCCTACTCTCTCCAGGATTTGGCCTAATGACTGAGCCAGTCTCTTTCAGAACTGAAATACTGGTTTCAGATCAGAGCATCATCCTTACTTTGTAAACATTAAAGAGATGTTGTTTAGATATTAAACATTAAAGTCTATGGGGTAGTTAAATCGGTATTAATACAGCATATAAACTAGTTTATTAAAAGTCTTTTACACTGGATTCCCACAACTGGCAATGTCATGAGTCACCAAGATGGCTGTCACCATCAGGACTCAGGAGACTGAGAGTTAGCAATTGTGATGAATAAAAAATGTACAGTAGTCATGTTAAAACACACACCACTAATTCTCACAGTGATTAATTAACACTGTAAATCCAGTGATCTTTTCCCCTCTTCACAGCAAAGATGTAAGAACAAAGTTTTGAAATGAGGACCCTGCTGACTAAGACTTCATTGCTTTTCCAAAACAGCCTTCTGAACATTTAATATAATAGAATACAATATGATCAACCCAGCAATTAAAACTAGATTATGGGAATAATTGAACAAACTATACTTTATGATGCACTCTCCTCCTTGCTTTTGAATTGCGGCTGTATTTTCAAAAGGGTCCCATTTTAGGCACCTAAATGAGGGCCACATTTTAGAAAGAGCTTAATAGCCCTGCAGTGTCCTCATCACACTTCTGGCCTGGCTAATTAATGTGGTGCTTAAATGGGAGCTGAGCTGTTTTGAAAACCTGGCCCTGAGTGTGCAGAGCCGCACTTGGATTAGCTGATCTGGCCTTTCTGGTTGTATCATTTATGTTCAGTTCTCAGAGTGCACGGCTGGGTTCTCATAATTGAAAAATAGTTTTAAAAAAACCCTTCTGCCAGTTATAAAGTGCGGATGGGATAGGTAATAAGGGAGGAAAAATAATAAAGGGAGCCTTGGGGCAGGAAAGAGGGCGTTCTGAGACAAAGGACAAGGGTTTAGGAGAAGGTAGTGACAGTTGTAAACTCTTCTCTCTTGACCACAAGTGCCAGGCTATTTATTTTTTTACAAGCCACAGCTTTTTTACCAACAAGGTTATTCAATATATGTTCTTATTAGAGCTGGTGAGAAAATGAAATTTCTGTTCCATGGTAAATTCCAACATTTAAGATTTTGTTTTGTTCTCAGTCCGAACCAAAAAGCTAAAATTTATAAACTTTCCATGGAATGAAAATTCCAAAAAGTTTCTGTCTGAGACCATCAAAACAGAATGATTTGACATTATCAAACCAAAATGTTTTAATATGATAAAAATGTTTTCCTACTTTAATATGTTAAATATAAAATATTAAATATGTTATAAAAATCTAAAGAACATAAATCAACATGAGAAAATCAAATAAAACATTTTATTGAAATGAGAAATTCAAAATGATTCCTTTTGACTTTTTCCCTCATAGAAAATTTTATCAAAATCGATACTTTCCTGCGAAAGGTCTCAATTTTGACAAAACTCCATTTTTTTTAGCAGAAAACGTTCACATTGAAAAGTTTGCAATCCGCTCTAATTCTTTTCCATCACTGTGATATCTGGGCACCTAACCCATTACAGGATGTTCATGAGTAAACTACTGCTGCTCTTCTTGAGTGGCTGAAGAAATGAAGTCCAGCATTCTGATGTTTTGCATCAGTAGGCTATTGCTGTCCCCCTTGTTAAAGCTTTATTGCTACATTAGCATGATTCTACTATATTTTTATAGGCAGTACAAAGTTTATACAAATTGGTAGGAGTATTTTGCAGAATGTAAATTTTCAGATTACTGCATTGAGCAAACTCATCTTCTTTTGAATAAAATTGTAACTAGTTTACAGAGATGGGTCCACACCAAAACCTCATCAAATGAAATGTCCCTGCACCATGGATGGGAGAACTTGGGGATCCAAACCCATATCAATCTATAAATTATGTGGATGAAGCCTATCTACTAAGTGAACCAAACAAAATGTAGCGTGTGAACCAACATCCTGGATCCATATATCCTTTGAGTCCACTCTGGCTTTACAACTGTAGTAATCTTTGTGTTCCCTGTACAACAATTTAAAACCTCACAAACTGAATAAACAATTTAAATAAGGCCAACTCAAAATCAACAACAGCTAGGATGAAATTACCAGGGCTATCTACTTACATGCTTTAAGGCATAAAACATTCATAATCTTTGGTCAAGGAGAAATTCCCATGTGCCTGTATTGTTTGCATCATGGGTGAATTGAGAGTCTTTGGAAGCATCCAGCATTGGCCAATACCAGAAACAAAGTACCAAACTATATGGACTGTTGCCTTGTTTCTTTGTGTCACTTCTTACTTTGTGACTACAATCAATTCATATCAGTAGCTGTGTTGTTTTCACTATAGTATTGACTGTCACAGGGTAGCTGGCCCTTCCAAAGAGAGAGGGGT
Organism: Trachemys scripta elegans; assembly: GCF_013100865.1. NCBI lineage: Eukaryota > Metazoa > Chordata > Testudines > Emydidae > Trachemys > Trachemys scripta. The sequence goes on from NC_048298.1 coordinate 112,617,214, forward strand.
CTCACCCACCTGTGACACAGCTGATTTGTCTCCCTAGGTGGAGAGAATGAATCAAGTCAAAAGACAGGTGGTCCTATGATTAAACAAGGTATCTGAGGTAGAAGAACAGAGGCCTGTGAACAGCCAGAGAGGGAACTGCAGAGAGAGACAGAGTCTCCTGCAGTGGTCCCTGAAGAAGGCAATTGGGGCTTGGTAGAAAGACTCAGCTGGAAGTTTTGTTTTCCTTTCGTGGAGAAGGCAAAGAAGGAATGGCAGCTCATGTGTCTTATCCCAAGGTTTAGAGAACAGAGAAAGAGACAGTACTCACAGAGGAAGGTCTGTATCCCATTTAAGGCTGAGGTGGAAGACCTTTTTGTGTAAATATAATCAGACCCCAAGAAGGGCTGTCATTGGACTTGGGAATGCTTCTTTTTGAGTTATTCAAGAACAAAGAGGGGAAACTGAGGCAGGGTGCTGCAGAGAGGACATGTAGGATGCGGTTGACCCTGTTACATTGACCTTCTTTCTGATTGGTTAAACATAGGTGCTGGCCATAGTTGTCCTTATAAAGCAAAGTGAAGGTATGAAGCAAAAAAAGAATAAAGGGATAGAAATGCTATGATGCAGTCAAAGAGGTAAAGTAAGGTCATCATGAATATTAGAACAATGAGGCAGAAGAGGGAAATTCAGCTAGCCCGGAGAGAGCCTAAAGGCATCGCAAGACAACTTGTAACAGTTATTCTGAACACAAACTAGTCTTCAGATTTTTAATTTTCTGGAAATCTGATCCACTAAATGCAGGTCCCAAGCCACCACGTAATTGGGAATAAAAGTATCCCCAGAAGTGGAGTAGTCTTTTTCTATTCTGTTTCACTGCTCCATCTCCTTTACTTTGCTTATTTTCTTCCGTATTCCATTTCCATTATGTGTAGTTTGCTGTTTGCTACTTTTGTATGTTTCCTGCTTCTGTGGCATCTTTCTCTCTCCTCTTTTTTTATTCTTTTTTTCCTCCACTATGTCTCTGCCAAGGTTGTCATCTTCCCACTTTCTTTCTTTCTTTCTTTGTCCTCCACTTTCTTCTTTACTTATTTTCTGTTTTTTCCACTTCTTGTTTCTTTTTCCTTCATCTCTGACTCTCTCCCATCCACACTCTGAGTCACATTTCTTCTCTACTGCCTTTTCTCTTTCCTCTTCCTAGTCTCCTTTTTCTCTTCCAACTATGGTAGAAATATTCAAGAGATCAACTGTGTCTTGATGTATTTTTTAGTAGTAAAGAGATCAAGCTACAACATTCAGACTAGTAAAATAAAGTTCTTGGATGGAATTAGACAAATTTCCCAAATGATTCTCCTCTTTGAGTCTGGGACATAAGATATTAAAAATCTTCTAACACTATCTTGAAAAATGCCTTTCTGGTTGTTGTATCAATCTTCAACAGAAAATAAGACCACAATGTCAGCACCCAAGTCTGCTTTTAAGGATAATATGTTTTGGCAATTTGACTCAAATTATACCAGGTTAAGCTTATTTTATTTATTTGTTTTATGGTAGTAGTCAGAGTTCCCAAAAGAGATTGAGAATTTATTGTATTAGGCACTTGTAAAACCAAGTAAAAACTCTCTGCCCCAAAGAATTTACAATATAAATAGACAAGACAAAGGGAAGGGAGGGGAAACAGAAGCACAGAGATGGGAAATGACTTGTCCAAGGTCACACAGCAGGTCAGTAGCAAAGCAGGGAGGAGAACTTGGGTCTTTAGACTCTGAGTCCAGAGCCCATTGGACCATGCTCCCTCTCTATGAGATGAAAACACTTCTCTTCATATATAATCCTCTTTCCTCCCGCACTTTGTGCTGCTGTCATGTAGTCTTTATCCTTCCCTGTTAAAAACATCACATATAGGATGTCACAAAAAGCAATTGCTAGGGATTAGAACTACTGTCTTGAGTAGCTTCTTCAAGTGCCTAAAAACTTAAAAGGGATACAAAACAGCTTTAGTTTTTACAGAAAGCTTAATCTTTTCTATCAAGAATAGATTTTAATAAAGAAGATAGCATTGCTTTAGGGCTAACCCCTTCAAAGACATAATATCCTTAAATAACATTCTTTTAGAAATATTCTCAGCTATTTCAATCTTGTGATGGAATATCCCACTTTTGATTAGAGCTCCACCTAAAGCTTTACTACCGAGCTCAGCCAGAACAGTGACTAATTTATCCATTAGAGGCTTACATTCTGTGTCAGATTTTTCTGCATCAAACTCCCATGTAGGCCTTTGGGGTGAAATCCTGGCCCCACTGAAGTCAATGACAAAAAGGCCCCATTGACTAAAACCGGACTCAGATTTCACCCTTGATGTCTGAGAGTCAGTTTTAAGTACTAAATTCTTCATATTCTGGAAAATTGAGTTCACATGAATAGCATCTACTACAGACTAGGGCCAAGAAACAGCCCCAGGAGCAGTTACATAACGAGTTTTTGTCTTTTGGCAAGTGGGAAAGCAAGGGCTGTTTAACACCCACACTCCTCCCCAGCTATGGAAAGAATATTATCCTCTATTAATTTCTACCGCTCACGTCCATAAGCGACTCCTGTTTTGAGCATCACCAGTCTCTTTCAACAAGAAGTGATTAGAGGTAAGTCATTTCTCCAGTGTTCCAGCCTCCCACAAATATTTCAGTGACTACTTGGAACTCACTGGGAAAGCTCAACAATAAGAGACCGAAATAAATTGAGTGGAGTTTGATAAATCAAAAGAGACAAAGCCCAGTAAAAAGGGTAACCAGTTCAAGTAAAGAGACCAGTGAAGAAAGCCCTGGAATGAAGGACAGTTTCAAGACCAGCAATGTTGAACAACTGGCTATTTTGCAGTCATCTTATTGATATGGTGACTTGAGCTTTTTTGCTTTCAATTAGGCAACCCACTGCCTAGGATTCCAACTTTGTTTAGTGTGTGTGTTTTTATATTTATATAAAAATTGGTGCATATTTATCTGGGTGTAGGCTACTCAGTTAGAGGACTGGAGAAAAACAAGTGGTGTATTAAATAGAAAACAAATAGTGATTGACCCATGACTCCTGCATGCCTCAACATTGGGTGCACAAACAAGAGCAGCATTAATGTATGCCCATATTCTGATGAGCATTAGCCTTAGTATAGCTCCCACTCTCATCATTCCTGCCTAGGATAAGAATAATCTGTGCAGATGCCCCTGCTGCGGAAGGTAATGTCTGCCCACTTTCTTCTGACAACAATGTCCTTCCAGATGTTATTGAGGGTGAGAGATCTGGACATCCGCAAGCCTGTAAGTTCCCTGAGCTTGCTTGAGTGGAACAAAGTTGTCATAAACTCAGCTGAACTGCCTGCTTCAGGAGTGGACTTTGGAGTGGGTATGGAGGTAGTAGGGCTTGTGTGAAAGAAGGAAGGGAAGAAATGGAAGCTAGTTTTTGTGGCTCTTGTCCCTCAATTAAAAATAGTCAGGAGGGGAATTCTCGTGAGCGTTCCAAGGGTTAAAGGAATTGCATTGTGCACAGGCCTTCTGGTTGTCTTGGTTTAAACATTAAAGGACAGGTAACAGGAGAGAGACTTGTATGCCTGCTTTATATATTGGAGAAATTGTTCATTCATGTGAAATGTTGACCTCTGTCATCCTGCCAAACTGACTGGGCCCAAGGGTGAGCTGCTGCTCAAGCGTTGGTTGCAAAAGTTAATGCTGCCAGGGGAGTACTTTAAAAGGACGCTGTCAAGGTTGCTGTACCCAAAATCTGACCTACCTTTTTTTCCCTTTCCCTTACATATATTTGAAAAGTTCATGTCATTCTTTTCTGAGTCTCTTTTTCTCCAAAAGAAAATGCTTCAGTTGCTATCTGATAAAGGGCCAGGAGGAGAGTCTCTGAGATTCTAGTAATACAGATGCTATGAAGGGGGAAATTCTGGAATGGTACTTAAAGGAGGTGGATACATTTTGTTCATAAATTATTAAAAATGGCAGTTTCATTTCAATTTTAATCTATCAACTGGAGTCCACAACTAACTTCCAAAAGAGGTGGTGAAATCACTTACTATTTTAATAGCATCATAGCTGTGCATGGTGGGTCTTAGACCGAAATAAAGGTACTGGCCTTACTCTAAATGGATCCCTCCCTCTAAACCACAACTTGGCTTGATGACCTCTTATTATAAATTGGTTATTATATTACTATTATTTCTGTACTATGCTGGCACCCAAAGATCTCAATCAGGATCAGAGCCTTGCTATACTGGGTGCTGTACAAACACACAGGTAGACACAGTCCCTGACCCAAAGCATTTGCAATCCAATTAGAAATGAAATGTGACAAGTTAATGTAATCGGCGAAAGAAAGGGTGAGAGAAAAAGAGTAAAGGAAATAAGATTATATGGTTAGCGAATTAGCTATTGTTTAAGTTGATTTCCATTGGCTCCAATCAAAATCTGAAAATGAAAGCCCTGAACTTTCTGAGGATTGCATATCACTGGGTAGAATCCTGCAAAAACTCAGAGGGGTCCCAGAAAAAGTGTTATGGGATCACATTGTAGCGTAATGCATATGCTCAAGAGGGCCAGGTTAAACTTGCATGGTCAATCTTAACATTGGCATTTCCAGACTTTCATACCCTGCATCATCTTCCATGTAGAACTGAGGTAGTTCTCCTGGCTCCTCTTGTACAGAACATGGGCACCACAGAGACTCCTTAATCTCCAAGGCTAGAGTAAGGACCACAGAGGAAAGCTTTGGAGTGGACAAAGAAAAGGGACGATTCTTTACCACTCACAGCCTCAGTAGTCAGACTATATGCTGGTGCTGGGAATGGGATTTCGCATTAATATCCTTGAGAGAGGCATCACATTCTAGTAGAGAACATACTAATGATGTTGTCTGTTAAAAATCGTACCCTTAAACCCAAAAATATTAACAATCTTTTTTTAGTCTACCTTACGATTCTCTACCTAGCAATGCTGCTTCATATCCAGCAAAGGAGAATGAGAAATCAAAGCATCACCAAAGAAGTTGTTCTAGTTAACAGACACTCTGCCTGCTGCCAACAAGGATTTAGTGTTTATCTCTATTACAACCATCTGAAGCTAATTGTATAGTTGTGGTAATAGTGCCCTCCAGAGGAATTTTGAAAGAATTAGTTTGAGTAGCTAACACAAAAGATGGTATAAATGTTGATGCAAAAGCAAAATGGAATACAGTACAAAAGTAAAAATAGTTGACCCTTTAAAAAAAAAGTGCTGTCTTAAAGGCTTACAAATACAATTGTATCAGAGAGCCTAGGTATAATAGGTTGCCCCATAACAAGGTTATAGACATGAGGGCTGCAAAACTCCAACTGAAATGAAAAATTAGAGTACCACAGTGGAGAATCAAGCCATTGGTTCTAATTTGTCGTGAGACTGGATTTAACCATGTTTTGTAACAGGCTACAGTCTCTGTCTAGGCTGTCTTGACCTACAGCCATGGTTGTGCTTGTGAACTTACCCCCTGTCTACAATTGTGAAGAGCGGTAAATGCAAATATTTACCCAAAAAGAAGCTTATTTTGGTACCAAAGATAAAACCACACTTACTATTTCACTTACTGTATCTCCATAATGTGGTTGCAAATTATTAAACCTTTTGATTTGTTATATCTTTGCAATGACTGTTACTACCACTTTAAGATTTTTCATTTGTTAACTAAATCCTGTGTATTGATACTGGGGCTGTGCACATTAGCTGTGTCATTATCAGCTAGCAAAACAACATCTGTATCTCATGTCATCCGAAGTTTGCTGCAGCCTTTTCTTCCAGAGAAAGTGATGGTTTGTAGTAATGCACTGTGACACTAGCCCTGGAAGGGCACATGTTATTGCAGCACATGTGGCATCTTATTTTAGATCATATAGGAGACACTCAGTGCATCAGTAGGATAAGAGACCTTAAAGGCAGAGTTTCAAACAAACTGTACAATTTCCTTGCTTTGGAGGCTCGGGATGGCTAGGGATGGCTGAATTGGTTTGGTTAAAATTTAGACTCAATCTGAATCTTCACCAAAAATGCAAATCAAATCCAAATTGCATGAGATTGTGGGGAACTCTGTAGTCATTTATTAGGGGATTGGAGCAAGAAGGATGTGACATTCACAGTAGGTTTCTCTGTAACAGTAGCATAGCCCACAGACTAAAATTTCTGCAAAGTACATGTTTCTCGATTTGTGTGCAGCTCTTCTCTTGCAGGGACACGGATAACACATAGCCTAGTGAGGCCCATGTGAGAAGAGAATAAAACTGGGGACAGGGAAACAACCAAACTCTACATTTTACTAGTCTCCCGCTTTCTCCTGCAGCAGTGGGTAAAGCAGTAGGCAGCTCTTTGAACCCCTCCTGCCTTTGAGGCAACCCTTAATACAGCCATCCCTGGGAACAGCTGATTGATACAGGAGTGTAAGTTCAACCAGTCATCTTTGCTCCTATAGTCCATTGGGTGCACAAACAAGAGCAGCATTAATGTATGCCCATATTCTGATGAGCATTAGCCTTAGTATAGCTCCCACTCTCATCATTCCTGCCTAGGATAAGAATAATCTGTGCAGATGCCCCTGCTGCGGAAGGTAATGTCTGCCCATAAAAATGTAGGCCATTTCCCCTGACTGGCCAAATCCCATCACATAATACCCTTCCACGACTTAGAGCCTGTGAGATAGCCCTTCAGTAAAATTTTGGGGACCCAGAAGTTGGGGGTCAGTAGCTCTTTCCTGTTGGATGTCATAAGATGTCAGAGGTACAGTCTGATACCTGGGGAAATACATTCACATCATGGAATTTCTTTTTCTCTCACATTTTCTTTTAGTTTTTTAACCTAAAAGATTTTCCATCCAAAATCTTCTGCTAGGGGAATATTAAAACTGCATGACCAAGCCCTCAAAATTCAGGAAATAAAAAGCTAAGATTGCAAGTCAAACCTTAACTTGCTCCTTAACTGTGTGTATAACAACAGTCTTTAATTACAGGATCACACAGTTTCTGAAATGGGAAGACACAAGTTTTGCTACACTTTGTTTCACATAACAGCTGGTAGTACCAGGTAATACTTTGTTTATTCCAGGCAAACAATCCCTTAAAGTCATTTATTTGAAAAAGTGAACAGTAAATCATTCTTGCATCTTATACAGCAGGTAACATTTAGTAAGAAGTAATTGTGAACAGTTGCTGGCATGAATAACATAATCTAAATATGCAGCTAAATTAACTTTGTATTTAGATGGCTGAGTTCCTAATCACACCTAAAGATCTCTGAGGTCCTAAATTTTAAGGAAATTGCATACATGGCTGCTGACTAAATTTTTAAAATAAGGGGCATAAAGAGATTTTACAAGAAACAACAACTCTAAGTTATGTGGGGTAATTATGACAATGAAATTAACATAAATATACAAGAACGGAGAAAAATACAAGACACTAGATGTGTTAGGTTATAGAAAAAAATGTATGATCTGTTGTATTATGTGGGAAATATATAATCACGTAACTAAATGTGAATTCAGAATAGGACAGGGTTAACTGTGTGCAAGTAAGCTTAACCTCTGGAAGTAGGAGGCTTTTGATGTTAAGCTTGAAAGTTTATTGAAGTATTTTCTTTGACTGATAAAAACAATGGAATCGGTTCTCCTCTCCTGGCAGGTTTACATTGGTATAATTTCACTGACTTCAGAGGCACTGCTCTCGATTTACCTCTGTGGAACTGAGCAGAATCAGACCCAACATTTTATCAGAAAAGTGTGTGTGCACCTTTATGATACTTTTCAATAACTGATCCTGCATGTCAGGTGAACCTAAGCTCTACTCCATGCAGAACCTAATGGGAGAGGTCAAAAGTAGCTTTGCATCTCCCCACTTCTGGAACCACTCTGGCTGCATCCAAGGCCCTGGCACAGGGTAGAACACTCTCAAGGCTCCCCTAAATTATAACCAACTGCCTATGTCCCAGCAGCCTGATCTGGCAGCTGGGAATAACCAAGGGCAGTGGTGCATTTGCCAAGCTCCCTATGTTGGAGGTTGAGAGGGTGGCAGAGAGCTCTACGCTATATGGATAATCTCTCTATGCTGGGGAAATTCCTCAGAGACCAGCTTTACCACCCCTTGCACCAGCAGGCCCAACACAAAGGGGTTGTAGGACAAGGATGAAGAGGACCCATTAAGTCCTGTATGGAAAAAAGTCTGCAGCAGTTGCTATGGAGCTTCTCTTTACAGTGTGCTGGTATCACAAAATCATGGTTTTGTATTTGTACAGTACCCGATAAGAGGAATTTACCGAAGGTCAACAAATCCCATTGAGTACTGTAGAATGACATAGCTGAATTTCACAGGAAGCCATTGAGCAGACACACTGGAATGAGTGATCTAGAAAGAACAGCGTAAGAAAACAGAGTAGAAAACCGCATAAGGTAAGAAATGAAAATTAAAGCAGATTGGAATTTGAGATAGACCGGAACCAGAGCTCTGGATCCAAACACCCCTGAACTTTGGGAATGTTTGGCTCTTGATCTGAACCTTGTTGCTTGATCTCTTCCTGAAACGTATGATCTTAAATAGTGGATTACTTACATTTAGTTAAAGCTAACTTTGCTTCTCTTGCGTGCCACTGTTGTGTTAACTGCATATTTAAGGATGTTTGTGGTGATTTTCTGCTTTGCATTTCAGTGTTTACTTTCTCAACAAGCTGATCTTTTAAAGCTGTAGTCATTTTTACCAGAAAAACAACTTTTTATATAAGGGCTACTATCCCTTTTTAAGAGATCAAGGTACATAGATGTGAAAACAAAAGAAGAGATTAAAATCCATTATTCTTCATATTCAGTCATGACTAATTCAGCAATCCTGTGCATGCGGAGTATGCCCTTGAAAAGCCATACGGCTCAAAAATAATAGGTGCCTTTGGTGACTTACTCTGTATTTAGGGCGCTGTGTGAAAGAAATATCTGGAACATTTTTCCTCATAAAGTGAAATGTACCAATTCTGTTTCTTTGTCAGTGTCATGGAAAAATGAAGGTTGTGGCTCTTCACTAGAGTGATTGAGAATGAAAAGCAGCTCTCGGAAGTCAAAGCTCCCTTTTTCCCCTTCATGCAAAATGCTCTTATTGACTTCAGTGGGTGATGAGTCACTCCGTCAATGACGCACCATAACATTGTATTTGTTTGTCCTTGTATTTTTCTTGTTATTAGTTATTTCCAGTAATGCCCACTCTCTTCTGAGCCCTTACCAAAGAGTGAAGAAAGCATGATCTCTGCCCTAAGAAGCTCACAATCTAAACAGCCACTAGAATAGGGGGAAGGGTACAACATGACCAGAGTGATCAAGGTGGCAATTGGCCACTTCTTGATAATATATATAGTATAATTTGTGTGTCCACCAGCAAATAAAACCCCTGTTTCGTCTATGTGAGTTTGCCAATACATAGTAACTGCTCCACATGCAGTGATACTTAGGGTATGTCTACACTGTAATAGAACACTGACGGCTGGCCGATGTCAGCTGACGTGGGCTCACAGGACTCTGGCTGTGGGGCTATTAAATTGCAGTGTAAATGTCTGGGCTCAGGCTGAAGCTTGTGGTGGTGGAGGGTCCCAGATCCCAGGCTCCAGCCCATATGTCTACATTGCAATTTTATCACCCCGCAGCCCAAGTCCCACAAGCAAATGACATGGGCCAACCACAGGTGTTTTTACTGCAATGTAGACATACCCTTAGAGATACTGATCCAAGAGAAGTGGTATCGCATCACCTACAAAGCAGTGTCTCAGCTCTTTCATAAAGGTTGGTCTTCAGACAGGGGACACATCTGAGAAGGGCCAGTGCAAACAACATGATGGCATTCCTGGTAGCCAAAGGCCCAAATGACAAATTACCCACTGTACCTGTGATAGTGTTGTCTGGATCATGTTCCTGGCATCAGAGTTTTGAGCCAGTGACAGTAGGTGGCACTAAAGAACAGCAACGTGTATAATCTGTTGTGAAGTGGAACAGATGTTTGTTCCTCAGCTCTGAGCTTAGTTAGATTTCTGGCACCACCGATTGTAGAAATTCTCCAGTGCACTTTCTCTGTGAACATCTTACACTTGGAGCCCTTTCCACAGTATTAATCTATGCAGATGTCCTGCTTCCAGAGAGTGGAAGTTACCGGCGGGCCCAGCTTTTGGGGAAGCATTACTGAATGGGATAAATTTGAAGAATATGCCTGTATTTCATTTTAGGGTGTAAACAAAGCATTTATCAGCTCTTCACTTGCAGCTGGGATTTTGTCACATTTACAATTAACACCAAATAGGAAAAGCTAAATCAAAGGAACGATTCTCTTTGTTTGACTTCGTTTCCTGACATCCCAGCCCAGTTTGACTCCTGGTGTCTGACTTGTGATCCCAATCTCTGGTTTGTCTCCTGCCTCTGACCTTTTGGTATTCTGATCTGGCCTGACTGTGGTTACTGATTTGTAGTTCTGCTCTCAAGTTTGTCTCCTGGTTCTGATCTCCTGATAAACTGACCCAGCCTACTCTTGACTCCCATCCCGTGACTATGGACTCTTCACCACTGACCACGGCTCTGGCTGGCCATGACACACCACCACATATTGTCAAGTTCTGTGACAACAGCCTCCAAAATTGGTGATCTTTATTTTCTTTAACCACTGGTAATATATACAACACAAATGCCAGAAAACAGTTTGTGGTGTACATAGGGTAGTTCAGGGCTTTGGGAACATTAGTTCTTATATGTACTACCTAGCTCCTAAAGAATAAATTTTGCCCTTCAATAAATTCTTTCAACTCCCATTGATTTCAGTGACAGCAACAAACACAGGGCAGAGTTTTCCCCACATTTATCAAATTCTTATTCCATTCAATTGCTATCAGATATAGGATATCTATAATTAATTATTAACCTTAAGCATTTTATCCTATTGTGTTCAAGGATACTGCAAGACTTTTTCTAACTGAAATGCTGTTTAGTTTTTACTAACACACTCGCTCTCTGCAAAGATACTTTCGTGCATGTAAGAATCATGGAGTTGATTAAGCTCTTGGTTTTATGTGAATTCTGGATAGGTGCCTAAACCAAATAGTCTGGACCTTCAAAGTGCAGGTTTGCAACATGGAGTGTGGAGGCATATAGTCACTCTGGGAACCCCCTGAGGGGAGTATGGATGGAACAGCCTCTGATACTCCCTTTTTATGGAGAACAGCCTGGGCTCCCCTGAGTGAGACCAAATATTCTGGCTAGTGTGCAGAGCTGCATGGTTGGGTTATGACTCACCTTGTACCCCTTTGAGGAAGCTAGCACCATTGTCAGCACTAGCCTTGAACTGTTCCTGTAATTCCTGAGTGCAGGGGACTATGTTAGTGATAAGCCCACAGTTTATTCTCTCCTCCACTGCAACCCCTTTACAGCAATTCAGCAAATACTGAGGCTGCAAAGCTCTGGCTTAACCAGTCCTTGGGAAATACCCCAGCAGAGGGGAGGTTGCCCAATTAGCCTGCCCCACCTGCACCCTGGGCAGCAGGAAGCCACCTTAGAGAGAGGCTGCGTGCTACCCCGGAACTGTGCACCTCATGTTATCGCCTCCCAAAATTCTCACAGGCTTCTTCTTGTGCCAAGCAATCTCTCTTCCCTGTGTAGCATTTCAGTGTGTGAAATAACAGGGATGTATGTTACCCTAAAAGTTGTGTGTGATCTTACTGAAGGTGGAGACTAGTAAAATTTCCAAATCTTATTTCAGTATAGAACAATTTCAAATCCTTTCAGTTAGGAAGGAATTGTCTTTTGTCTATAGTATATTTAACAGTGTAAGTTAATTCACCAGTACCTTTAAAATTAGAGTTGCCCAAATAATGTGAAAGACAACAGACAAAAGTACATCCCATTTCTCCTTATTATCATTTGAAAATTCCCTGGAGGAAGAAATGGGAAAGAGTCATCAACAAACTAAACTTGTTAAACAGGAATGAACGCTCACACCTCCTTGAAATTGAAACCATGTAGTTCATTTGAGTATGTCTGTGAAGTACAAAGAAATAAGACGTCGTATGTGCTTCCAAACAACTAAGCATTTCAGGTAAGAGGCTGTAACAAATATATGTATAGGTTAGCAAAATGCCTAACATTGCATTCCCGTGTTCAAGCAAAATTGGAGAATTGAGCCCGAAATGCATGAGTTTCCGACGTATATAATAATTCTGTCATCAGCTCTTTAGAATAAGGAAAGTATCTGAATGTTTGGAAAGTGCTTAGCACATTGTGGACATTACACAGTGCTGCAACTCTTATGATATTTTTTGATCACCAGTTACATGATATTTGATGTGGGGAGCGTTTCTTCTTAAAATCCCAGTTAATGGAGCAAGGCAATTATGTGAGAACCTCAGCTTTCATCTTAAAAGAAAAAGGAAGCTTCTAGTTCTCATGGTTGCACAGCTTAAAAAACCATGAACCATAGAAACTCAAAAAACAAGGTGAATAAAATGAATGTCAAACTTCTTCTTTAAAAAAATCTTCGGGGACGGGGACTGGCTCAAACTTCTTGAACATTTGGCGTTTTCAGTCCTGTTACTGTAATACAAATTATACCAACAATAATGAAGAACCTGTCCTACTTATCAATGGAACTTTGGACAAGGATTTGAGTGAGAGTAGGTGTAGGCCAAATACTGAGCCTGACCCTCCCAGAAACTGAGCACTTCCTGAAAGGCACAGAGAGGACCTCAATAGGACCCAGGATATGGCAAGCTGAAATTCCAGTCTAAATGACTAATTATAACTACTAGTCTACAGTTGTCTACTCTATCAATACGTTGTGTGTGTGTGTGTGTGTGTGTGTGTATATATATATATATATATATATACAGCATTTATACCTAATGTGTTAATGACACGTAATGAATCGTCTGTGCTTGTTGCAGTAGAGTAGAGGTTTGTGAGGTAGATGATTCCCTACCTGATATGGCAGCATCTCTAGTGCAGGGTTTTTCAGACTCCATCATCCTCATGTTGGCTCTAACTTAAATAAGATTGCAATGATCCCAAGGGGACGGTCTGCCCAATGAGAACAGCAGGAATGCAGAAGTGCCTACACCCTCTCCAAACTCTAGCACAACACTTACACTTGTTCCAACATTGCAGAATGTGTTAGCATGACCAGGGCCGGCTCCAGGCACCAGAGAAGGAAGCAGGTGCTTGGGGCGGCCAATGGAAAGGGGCAGCACGTCCGGGTCTTCGGAGGCAATTCAGTGGTGGTTCCCTCAGTCCCTCTCTTCCTCTTTGAGCTGCCGCTGAAGTGCCACCGAAGAGGAAGAGAGGGATTGAAGGACTCGCTGCTGAATTGCCGCCGAAGAGGAAGAGAGGGATTGAAGGACTCGCTGCTGAAGTGCCGCCGAAGAGGAAGAGAGGGATTGAAGGACTCGCTGCTGAAGTGCCGCCGAAGAATGAAGTGGTGCGATTGAGCTGCCGCCGAAGTGCTGCCGATCGCACTGGAGCCGGCCCTGAGCATGAAACCCCCTGAGCAGCACAAAAAGGCTAAAATGAGGGAGATATGGATATAGATAGATATTTATCTCCCTCATTTTATATATGTATATAGATAGATATCTATCTATATCTCTGTATGAGAGGGAGAATACATGATGCAGGGTATGGATATAAAAACTTTATTGCATGGGATATGGGTAGCTACATTGTGCTTGAGAGACAAAGCCATGGAGGAGTTATGCAGATCATTGCAAGGATATGCCATTAAACATTTATGCCACAGCACATCATCATTTAAGTTGTTCGTACTGCTGAGAAAAAATGGAAATGTTTGGAAATGTTTGAGAGCTTAAAAAAAAAGGATTTGTAGTATTTTTTGTTCCCCCAGTACACTTCAAAGTAAGTATATTCTGGGGGGGAGGGAATGGGAAAAGTGAGAAATTATATTTAATTTAAAATTTTTCATTAAATTTTCTGGTTGAAAAAAATCAAAATGGAAATTTTCAATTTTGGGGGGAATTATTTTGATCTTAACATTTTTTTCCCTTTCTCTTTTCCTTTCTCTCTCTCTCTCCCTCTCCCCCCCTTTCAAAAAAGCAGAGGGAAGGAGGTGTGTAAAATGAAAGGAGGAGGAAAAGACTTTTTTTCTATTTGAAAAAGGTGGATTTTAAAAAGTGGTTTCCCCTCCTCCACAACTTCAAAGGGTTTTTTTTAATCAAAAACTTCAACCAGCTCTGTCACAGAGATCACTTTCCTACAGTAACTGCTCTATTGCTTAGTAACACGTTTGATAAAATGTGTATAGGTAATTCAATTGTCAAATCCTAATCAGGCTACAAATTAAATTCTGGTGAATAAGAGGTATAAAATACATGTATAATTAATGGATATTACGTGAACCTTTGTCTATTTGATTTGTTTACTATTTGATTACTAGCATAATGTCTGCTACATGGGTGCAAAGAGGTAACTCAATCCTGCCTGTAGGTTGCACATCTGCAGGAACCTAAAGTCAATGTCTTTAGACAGCCCCAGTCACAGGTTCTTAACTGAAAATACAGGTGTCAAGGCCTTTTCTTGTTTTGTTTCTGTCCGGGGGGAGCGGGAGTTAGCGAGGGGCACAAACACCCCCCAGCTTAGGACTGAGCCAGGGCCCTTCAGGTGAGAAATTTTTAAACAAAACTTGGAAACTGTCAAAATCCTCAAACCTGATGCAGTGACAAGGTCTGCAGGGAAGCAGGTAACATGTTCCCACAGAAGACTGAGGAGATAGTACCAGGCCTACCTAAGCCTATCATTCCTCTCAAGACATAGGGCATGTCTACACTACAATCTTAAGTCGACCTATGTTGGATGTCCACACTACCCTCCTTCTGTCGGTGGTGCGCGTCATCACCAGGAGCACCCCACAGACCGAAGAGGGGCGCTGTGGGGGGCTGAGAGCCAGGGCTCTCAGCTCCACGTAGTTCCCTGGCGGGAGCCCACCTGCCTCCTGGGGCTTCTCACCTCCAGTGATGAGATCCACACCTAGAATCCAGTCAGCTGTCGTGCTCCTGGCAGGAGGCGGGGAGCCAGGAGTCTGAAGAGCAGCAGGGCTCCCAGCGGGGAGTGGGGAGCTCAGCCAACAGCCGATGTAAGAAACTCAGTGTCTACACAGACACTGCATCACCCTAATTACACCGATAGAAGCCCTACGCTTCTCATGGAGATGGAGTTATTATGCTGGTGTAGTAAGGCACTTACATCGACAGGAGCAAGGCTATACACATTGACATAGTTAGGTCAACATAAGCTGCCTTATGTCATCCTAACTCTGTAATGTACATCAAGCCTTAAGTAAGACAATATGCACGTAGGTCTTTTTGTTATGTTAATCCCTTTCTTTCTGATTGCTATAATCAGATAGACACTTTTTTTTTTTTTTTTTGAAGACGCTGTTTGGTGTTCTTGCATTTACCCACTGTGCACAGCTCCTGAAGAGAAATCTGTAGCAGAGGCCAAGTCCAGTTGGACCTGCTGTGGAAACATGATTGGTAAATGGGTGCTGTAGCCAAGAGACCCACTCTAAAAATGGGGTGACTTGCAGGATTCCAGTCTGAGAGAAGTGCGTATGCTGGGCCTGTCCCTTGAGAGGGGTGCCCAAGAAAAGACCGAGGGTCAAAGCTACAGCTAACCCTGGAGCTGCGACAGCAGGTCTTGGAAATTTCCATATCACAACATCCAATTTTCATTCTCCTTTTCCTTCTGATTATGGGTGAGTAGTCTGAGTCAAGATAGAGTTTCATCAAAATAATAATAAAAAAGTTATGTTGAATACCTCTACTATAATATAGATTTTCAGTGCATAGCATTATCATCTAAGCTAATACATTACAGATTTTAGCAGCATATTGAAAAAACTATTTGTGGTTTTCAGCCTTAGCAATTTACAAGAGAGTTTTTCGTTTCAATAGTATTTCTATTCTGAAAGGAAGGGTATAAATAGTCAATAAATTATTAAATCAAATGGTTTTTATTTCTTCTATTTGAAAAAGTAGGGAACACAATTGTGTATGGCTTGTGGTGGCCGCACTCTGAAGTTATGAACGCACACTGCTTTTGCTGTTGTGCCCCCTCCAACCCCAGGACTCAAATATTTGCATAGCCAATTTAACCGCACACCTTTTTATGAACACATGTACATGCTTATAAGTCAATATGTTTACTGGTCTTGTTTTCGATCTCACTCTAATGAAATGTCATATGTGGGGGGGAAAGGCTAAATTGGCTCACTATTTGCCTTGATTTATATGATAAACTCCAAATTGTGCCTAGTGACTACAGAAGAGTATGGTACGGTGTCCATTGACTTGCAGTATGACCTTGGCCAAGTCAATTAACCTCTTTGTGCCTCAAAATACACCTCTATAAAATGGATATTATAAGGGGAGGTTTTCAAAGGCACAAAAGAGAATTAGACAGCTAACTCTCTTTTGTACCTTTGAAAAAATCTCCCCCCATATTGACCAACATCACAGGGTTATTTTGAGATAGCTTTGAGATCCTTGGATAAAATGTGCTATTAAACTGTAAAAATAATAAGGAATTTAAAATAATTTATTTGGAGACTGCAGAAATGGTCACCTTTGGTTTTAATGACCACACATATTATTCAACAGTCCAGAAACCAAGGACCATTCTCCATCTGTTTCATATGGTGGGTTTCACTCCAGGTACCAGATAAGAGAGAGGATCTTATACCCTATGGAAAGAACTCTAAAATGAATGCCATTTACATGTACAGCTTACAGTGCATTAAATTCATTTTAGCTAGTTTTATTTTGTTTTGTTCCAGTGAATATAAAGCTCAAATTCTGCAGTGTTACTCATTGTGACTTTGAAACTGTGGCAAATCTCCCGAGTGGTGTTAAGATTGATGGCCTGAAGAAGCATGGCATACTTTTGGAAAATGCCTTTGACGCAAGATGAGTTACAAGAAGGACAATCTGAGGACCAAGCGTCTTACTCTATGTATCATTTTAATCCTGATAGCCAGGTCAGTCTAGGACTTGACCAAATAGTTGGTGAAGGCAGCAGTGAAATACCCTTTTATGGTCCAGCATATTCACACGACCCCAAAGAAAATGAGTTTTTCTTGGATGCAGCAGAAGAACATTTATACAGAATAAATCCACCTCAAATTCCTCATAGGGATCTTTACTTTGGAAGCCCCACCTCTCACTGGCAGCAAGTCAGGGTGCCACCAACAATTGGCTTCAGACCTTCTTTGCTATCCAGATGTAGTGACCTCTCTGAGAATTCCTACCCTACATACCCCATTGGAACACTTTATGACTATGGTCCATATGGAAGAAATAACTTGAGTCCAACTGCGGATGAATTTGGGTCAGATGTGGAGAAAGAGAATAAAAATCTGAATGTCTGTATAGGCTTTGAACATATAGACTATCAATATCCCGTTTTCTCAGACAACAATGCAAGCGGACAAGGAATGCAAGATAAAAGGAGAAATGACAGTAAATCTTTCCTTGTGAGCACTGGGGAAACATACTTAACAAACCCTCCTAGAGAATTGACCACAGGACCTGTCTGGCCCAGCATCTCTGCAAACAGCTCTGCAGACAGCACAGAGGTATGCGACAAATTTGTATGGTTGAAAGACTTAAAGATCTTGGTTTTGACTGTCCTCTGCCTTACATCTTGTGTACTCACCCATACCTGTATGGAGTGGATGAGAAATGGCTCTCATTCCTCACATGTCAATGGGCTTTGGATCAGGCCCATTGAAGCCAATTGAAAGAATCCCATTGATTTTAATGGGCTTTTGGAGCAGGTTCTAAATAACTACACATGAGGCGAGGCAGTGGGTAATCAGGCAGCAAATATTATTTTTTCTTGGCACTCAGTTTTTCCTGTAGTACTTTTATATGTTAAAGAGGAAGCTACCTTTATAAACAAACAGTACATTGATTCTTCTTGATGATTAGTTGGGAGGAAAGCTTCTAAATTTTACTTTCTTTGTAGAATCTCCTTGTATAAAATAATCTGTCTTTTCAGTCAGAAGAGAACCAAACAGCCCATAAGAAATTACTTTAGAAGGGAAAGGAGACTGCTTAGTCTAACTAATAAGAAATGTATGTTGGCCAGATCTGGCCCCTATCTTACTTGTGGCTTACCGAACTTACACTTAAACGTGTGGACATATCTCTCCCATCTGCCCATTAAAAAAGACTGCTTCATTGTTTAACGTAATGGAACCAGTTTCTCTATTGATGTAATTGGTTTAACTCCATTGACTCTCTAATAAAACTAGGCCAATTTGGACTAGCTCAGGATCTGATTTGTGGTCCAAAATGCTCCAATGGTGTATGTTACAGTCGTGCGCTTTTGGATCACTGACCTTGTTTGGATCATTGGACTGTTACTACTGTAGAGCAAATGGTAGAGCAGAGTATTGTAGGGTGGGCTCCCCCCAGCTTTTTTACCGAGGTAACAAAAAATCTATAATAGTAGGGCATTTTGCTGAATCTGTTTTGCTGTGTGGCCAAATTTACTGTCTCTATCCCTGTTCAAGCTGACTTGTCCTAATCCTGAGATTTGGCACAATGGCTATTTTGACCCCACTCTGCTTCTTTTATGTATGTATATTTTTTAAATAAATATCTTTTACTGTAACTGAACAGGTCTTCAGAAGTCAGATCTCTTGATACTCTCTGGCTCTTGCTGTCTTTTTGAACCAAGTTTTTTCTCTTTCTCTTGCCTTCCTTCAAGTGTTCAGTGCTCTATTCAGGGATACTGGGGCAGTGGGGGGGGAACAGGGTCTTAATTTTCTTGTCTTCCAGGTCTTCATTTCCCTTTCTGATGTTGTCCCTCCTCACCCTTCTCTCTTCACCCTTTCCTTTCCACAGACTGACACATTTCCCTTCCTCATAATGGTGATTCCCACCCATCTCTTGACCTTTCTCAAAGCAAAAGGTGATGAACACCTTGCAGGATTAGACCTTGGGGAGTAAAATTGACTTTTATTATAGACCTCAGTCAAGACTCCAATTCAGACCACTTCACAAAAGCTAAGAATCACACCAAGGTCTGGAGTTTGTGGTTTGTGCCTCTCTCTGGTGTTTACAGGCTAAAGAAAATCTATTCCTCCTCAGACAGTAAGACTGTGGTTGACTGCATAGGGATTTGATGGTGGATTTTAAAAGGGTGAATTAACCATTTCTAATTTATTTGGTGCCTTTCCTCGTGGAGGTCCACAAAGCACATTGCAAACAGTAGTTGCAGCTAGGAGCAGTGATACTAGGAAAGTCCATCTTTGCCCTTGCATTCTCAGAGTTGAACATGCTCATTCACTCTGTGAGAACAGTGCATATGCGTTCTGGACACATGTAGGTGGTATGAGAGGATAGAGCATTCTAATTGGGGAGGACTCTTCAGAGATATCAGCTGTTGAATTCTGCACTCAGCATGTGCAAACTGAGATTTTTCTAAGGCTTCTAACTTGGCCAAATGTGGGCAGATTTCCATGGGAACAGCAAAAGATCATCTCCCTGCCACATTTCAAGTCTCTGCTCCAAAGCATGCAGTTGCACATGCTTCTTAAAGAAACAGTCTTGAGAATTTTTTAACATGGACAAAATGTATTTTTCCCTAATTCATTTTTGGAAACAACTGAACCATTTTGGCTGAAACTTTTTTGGGGAAAAAAATCAGTGAGGCACAAAGACGGCATGGAAAACTTCAGCCTCAGTTTTTAAAGTCTGGCAAAGTTATGTATGATGCAAACCTGCAGCCAGACCAGGGCTGCTCACATAGCTGCCATGACTCCCCCTTCCAACAGAGCCTGCAGTAACTCATGGCTCAGGGATGCTGCAGCAACTCAGCTACAGTGACTTATCCCTTAAGCTGACCCTCCAGTGAGTCAGCACTCAGGTTCGCTGCAGCAGCCTATACCCAGTCAGGGCCCAGGTCATATGACCCCCAGGCACAGGTATTTCACTGACCCAGCCAGAGCTTCAAATTAGTCTGTGCAACAGCAGTACTCAGCCAGGAACCTTTATGCTTCTGCACAATGTTAGACTTCCTAGGCTTCCAGCCTTCCCTTGATCCAGTTGCTGTTCCTGCCCCAACCTTGACCTAGACTTGTTCATGGCCACTCCAGCCTTGTCCATGCCCTACTCCAACTATACTCCAGCCCTGCACCTGCTTCCTGACCCCCAGACTCTGACTTCCAGCTGGCTTCGACCTTTGGCCTGCATCTGGACTCCGATTAGGATCCTATTTGGCTTGTTTACGGACTCTGACCTCATTCTGACCCACAGCCTGTCCCTAGCCCTTAGTTTCAGCCCTGCCCTCAGCTCAGTCTTGATTCGACCCTTGTACCTGTTCTGGACTATGGCTCTAATCACCAGTTCTGACCGCTGCGAACCCAGAGCCTGACAGGCTGTAGTCACTGACCCTAGAGAAACTTTTAAAACATTGATGTTCCATACAGAAGACTACAAATCATAATATTTTACAAATAGAAAAAGAAAATTAAACTATGGACTGCTGAGCAACATAGTGCATTGAATTTGCTGAGTTACCAATGAAACCGTTTGATTCTCCAGTGGATGATTTATGCTTACTAGAGTCCCATCTAAATAAATGCAATTGTGCTGAGGTGTGAGGATTTAGCCCTCATGGAACCTATTGCAAGATCAGGCTGCTGAACTCACTAGATGATTCACTTTTCCTTATGTAAGTAAAGTGAGCTTTATTTCTTCTGGTTTAATTTGGGTATTTTTAGCTTGCAGGTTGGTCTATCCAGCTGGTTGAAGCAGATCAAGGGAGTAATGAAAGTATTGCCTCCTTTTGCAATGGAGTGCAGAAGTAAGTAATGAAAAAACTTTATTCAACCAACTATGACATTTATCTCACTAATATTAATTGGATGATTATTTCTACATTTCTGAACAATACCATAATTTCAATGTCTTTAAATATGGAAAAACTCTTAATTTTGGTTTAGAGATTAATATGAACGAGACAGTGTACTAGAAAAAATATTTTCTCTCCTTGCCACCCTCTTTATTACTAAGAAGTAAATTGACCTCTTCAAAGCTGATGTTTTTCAGTGTATTGAACATAAAAGATGTTTCATGCCACTTCTTTGACCAGCTCTAATGCCTCTGGGGTTTGGGGCAGGAAACTGAAAGTTGGCTGGGAGCTGGTCCTGATACCGGAGAAGTGTTTTTTTGCTGCCCTCGTGAAAACTCTGTTTTGGCCAAATTTTAAAGTTTTGGATAATTACCATCTGCACATGGATAGTAGAGCAGAATTGGCACTTGTCCCTTAATAATTTTCTAAACAGTTCATCTGCACTGCATATATTGCCATACTTGCAGTTAGGTGCCTGCCTGCTCACCTACTTTCCTTCAGCAAAATACCCTCTGGCCTAAGTAAAGGTGCACTGGGCTGGGAGCCTGAATGTCATGAGTTCAGATTTCATCTGTTCCATTGATAAGCCCTGATTATTGAGCACAAGCCATTCATTAATGTCTGAGCACTCCTCTCCCAAAGCTGGGGATAAAACCTCAGAATCCTGATACCTAACATTCCACTTTTGTCTAGAAAACAACTGTGTAACCCACTGACAAACTGTGTTACATTCCACTCCAGTGGCTGTTCCACTTAGAGGATAATAGGCTATTATTGCTACCAGGTACTACCTTAGTGTTCCAACCCTGCTGAGCGATAGAGTTGGGCTGTTACCATCCCATATGATAGAATTTCTTTTCTTCTTTCTTTCAGTTTTCTTTTTAAAAAACTAGAAATTTCATTTTTTTAAAAACAAGAACATTAAGAAATACAAGATTGAAAGTTGCCCATACAACCTCAGTTGAGTCCCAATATTTGTATTTATTATGATAAAGTCTTTAATAACATGGTCACATACTATTTCCCCCCCCAAAGACCCATTTTAAGTATTTAAATATATATTATAATCCATTTACATTTAGATATTGAGTCAGTTTTTTGCAAGGCCTGTCAAGACCTGTCTGCATAAAAAATGTCTTTCTAATTCATCTTAATGGCTCTGAAATTAGCTGAATATATTTTTAGCTCCATGGGGGGATTGTACATTCCCCAAACATGCTGCATCAGAGATTTCTCTGTTTCCCTTTTTTCATAGTGCATCAGTCTGACTCCAAGCCCCATTCTAATAACACCAGATTCATAAAGGCCTATTCCACGTGACATACTTTCCTGTCAGATACTCAGATTGTTCTGTCCAAACATTGTACATTTAACTTTCCACTCCAATTACAGGAAAAGCCTCCTATTGATTTTCTGAATTAATGAGTTTATTTACAGCGTTAGGAAGGTTAATAGAAATAAAACTGTTTCTACTTGGCCATAGCTTGTTTTGTGTGTGTCAGTGGCAAACCCTTTCTTTTTGTTTTATCAAAATAAGAACGCATCCTCAGGAGATCATGTCACGCCAAGGAAAAGACCAAGAAAAATCTCAAATAGATTTGCACACAACTAACCCATTCAGTCCTATTGAGCTTCCCCCAAGTCCCTAAAGAATCTTAGTAACTGTCAGGTTTTATAAATCAGAGGCAAGATATATAACTCAAACGCTACATCATGCAAACTTACAGCTCCAGCTAGTAACTCAAATAGAAACCCATGATATTTTTCTCCAGGTAATATTTGTACAGGTGGCAACCCATAATTGAAACATTTCATTGTACACATATCAACTTGAAAGCCGTTTCCGTAATCTCTTGACCAGGTTTCTTGGTACAATTATGGAACAGGCTTTAGCAAATGTTCTTCCACGGATAGTTTCAGAATCCTTTTTCAAATGAGTTTGACACTAGTGAAAGATACCAGATTGACAGTCTCAAGGTTCACTGCTATGAGTGTTGAATGTCTTCAACTCCTACTGACTTCATCAGGAGCGGAGTATGCACTGCACCTCAGAGGAATGCTTAGCATCTTTCAGGATCAAACCCCTGGAAATGATAGTCCTCTATGTACAGCATGAGCAGCAAGCAATACAGATTTTCCCCAGGCTGCCAAGCCTCTGTACCTCAGCCCTGACTTGGAAGGTGAGAGGGTAATTAAGTCTCCAGCATTCAATCTTTGTCATCTATACGGAGATAGCTTCAAGGGTGAAGCTTGTGAGAGTGGAAACTGTGATGTGTACATGATCCACAAATGAAGCTACACAGGCAACTACTTTCATATAGTCACCAAAATGGCCTTTTTATAGAATAATGACTTCTGTTTCTAGTATAAATCTAGCACATGTACTGTAGGTAGTGTCACTTTCCATTATACCACTGAGCTATCATGTTCACTAGCTTTTCATTATAAGTAATACACTACTTCATTGTAGAATTTTCTTTGGAAACCTAGAAATGTGTATGCAATAAAAGCAGAGTTCATACTGGTGTTTAAATGAGTTAGGAACCAGCTCTGAGATGTAATATTAGAAATAACCTTATAATGAAGAGATTTATACAGAGAACTATGCCACAAAATGTACTGTAATCAGAAACCATATAAAATGTTACCAAATCAAGATACAGCTTGCTGCTTAAACACAAAAGAATGCAATATGCTTACTAAAGAATATTTGATTTTAGTTACTAAAATGCAGGTCAATTAGTGAAATGTAAAACCTCAATTGGTAGGCTATGTACTCCTATCTGATGCAGTATAGTGTATTTGCAGGTTCAATCCCAGCTGAGAACCATGATGTCTCTAGGTTTCAATGGCACACCAAAGGGGACTTGAAATTGACCTCTGGTAATTGGAAGAAGAGGCAGTATATAAATGCACTTACTTAGTATCCGATTTCCCTTTAGTGACTTGACTTGGTGACTAGAACAGGTTTCCTATAAGCATCTACAGGAGTTTCCTTAAACTTAAATAAGCGAAGCCTATATTTTTGGTGATGAAGGTTCCAGGTTTGATCCTAGAGCTGGTTGAAAACAGAGAATTTTTTGTGTGTCAGATTTTGCACAGAAAATGTGCCCTAATGTTTTGACTAGCTGTATTCAGTCTTTGCTGAGGCCTTAGTATCTGTAAGTTTATGTGCCCAAAGCTAGTTACACTGTCTCCTTAGAAATCTGTCATTAAGAAATTTGCTTTAATAGAACGAGAGTGAATATGTAAGAGCAAAATCTATGGAACTTGGAAATTGTAAAGAGAATAATAACACAAAATTCTGTTTACAGTGGTAAGGCTTCTTACCAAAAGGTTTACCCTGTGATCAAACCTAATAAAAGATCATGATGGCAGAGTCCTCAGTAAGGGTGATGATATTAAATGCAGGTGGAGAGATCATGGTGCCAATCTATATGCCTCACCAGAGCCACCTATGATACAAGACAACAGAAAAGAGAGAATGAGCCATTAACCCAGTGAGACTAAGTGGTGTGTGCTATTACGAAAATGAAGACTGGGAAACACCAAAGGTAGACAAGAATTGTTAAAAAGCGATTGGCAAATGTGGTACTGATTATATATGGAAAACATATAATGATGTACAGATGAGTGGAAATTAGCCAGGAGGATGGACAAAGGGAATTTCTATGCCCTTACCAAAGAAGGGAGGCATAATAGAGTGTAGTAACGATTGTACATCTCCTTGATGTTGCATGCAGGCAAAATGCTGCTCTATATAATCCAGGATCACATGCAATAAAAAATAGAAGCAGGAATACCACCACAAAAAGCTGGTTTCTGAAAGGGCCAAGTCACATATGATCAAATAGTGAATATCCATAGTCTCATTGAAAAATGCAGAGAATATAATCACCCATTGATTATGTGCTTAATTGGCTACTCAAAAGTTGACACCATCCAACATGACAGTTTGTATCTTTGGCAGACAAAGCATCTTATTGGATTTATTACAAGTCTTTACCACCACCAGCAGACTGCAGTGCAAACAGCAGTAGGCAATGGTGAGTGGTTTTCCACTGGGCAAGGTGTGAGGCAACCGTTTATTTAGTCTCCAAGCCTCTAACATATGTATATAAGATTTATTATGAGATGAGCCTTGGATGGTTTGGACAGAGTGGAAGGAGCTGGGATTTCCATTAGTGAACATCTCTTAGCTAACCTCAGGTATGTTGATGACATGATGCTCTTTTCTACAACCACCAATGCAATGGATGTTGGACTCTATGAAAATAGTTTGTGTGGAATATGGACTATTCCTGTATGCGATGAAAACCAAGTGCTTATACCTTGACATGATTAACAAAAATGAAATGCAAGTGGGCATCAGGATTAACAGACAAGCTGTAGAGGCAGTAGATGAATTTAATTATCTGGGATTATATATATCCAACCAAGGATGCTGTTCTAAGGAAATCAGTAAAAGACTGGGGATGGTTCACACAGTTATGGTGTCCCTTCAGAAACTGGAAACATGGCATCTCAAAATGTATGAAGTCGTGACTTATAAAAAAGCCTAATTTTTTCCCCATAGTGATTTATAGATGTGAATCTTGGGAAGTTAATGCTGCTGACAAGAAGAAAATTGCAGCTTTTGAAATGTGGTGCTGATGAAGACTTTCTTGCATATCCTGCAGATAGGCATTCATCTTTTTTTCTATGTTAGAAATATTGTTGGAGAGAAGCAGACCCTGATATCAGAAATCACAGTCGCAAATGTATATGCTTTGGTCCCATTAGGTACAGAGATGGAAGGGGAAGGAGGGAATCATAGTAGACAGCAACCAGTGAGGAGATGGATGAATGGTGTGTGGCAAATCACTGGAAGGTCACCTTGCTGAGTGCTTGAAATTTAGCAATGGATTGAGAAGGCTTCCAAAAATTCTGCCCTGATGTCACCATTATTTGGACATGAATAAATGGGTTTACTTAGTTTAACAGAATACACTCATTGCACCATGGTGAAATTATTTTGATCACAATACAGTGATGTCTCTGGCTAAACTCCCTTTGACTTTAGTGGGATTAGGATTAGACCCACACAGTGATTCTGTTCATAATATTGCATACTGTAATCAATGGCAATTTTACCAATGGTTCTCTTATGTAATAAAACATGAAATGGGCAGCAGTTATCTCACCGAGATGTCTGACAGAAGTAGATTTGTTCATAGCATCAATGTACCCTTCATCAGCATATAATTTTTTTTCTTAATATCTAACTATACTACTGTTTTTGGCATATTGAGGTAGTTTTGTCTCAAGTTACAGGAGAGCTGAAATATATAAATGTATCATATGTTCTCTCCAGAATCAGAGATGCATATCCTGCTTTTGATTTGACGACAAATACTGGGAAGATTTGGAGTGTCACAACAACATTATCAGATGAGATCCTTTGTAAATCAAAATTCAAAGTTAGCATTTTGACAAACTGTTCATCTCCTCCACTGCATCTTACACCATGTGGTAAGTGCTTTGGGTTTCTTTAGCCTTCCAGAATTCAGTTCTTCAGTTCTACTAAAATACACAATTTTTTTTTGTCATCTTGCGAGGTACTTGGTACCATTCCATTTTAATTTTTTTTTTTTTTTTTTTTTTTTTTTTGGAGCGGGGGCGTGGGTGGGATTGAAAGTGACAATTGTTTTTTGTTTTGTTTTTTCCACGAGAAATATAAAAGAAAATGACAATTTTGCATGAAAAACAATTGGCATTTATTGGTCTGATCTAAATGTAAGTAGCTAAAATATTTTTGGTCCAGATTCACCAATATCATCTGGCTTCTTTGTGCTACTTTAGTTTAACGGGTTAGTTAAACCAGGCTCACAGCTGCCTTGTATCACTAAGGCAGTACAAAGCAGCCAGTGCGTAAATGTGAATCTGGCCATTTTTATTTTTAGGGCCTTCAGTTTGATTGTGAGCATTTAATTTTTGTGTCTGCTCTCCGAGAGGTCACTAAAACACAAATGGTTTTAACACCTTAAACTTTAAAATGAACGTTTTAATTTTTTTTAGCAGTAAAGAAATAGCATGAATGAAGAATTGAAATGAAAATCAACCTCTGCTTGGTGATTCGGATTGTTAGCTGTGAACAATCAGATTGTCACAGAAGTTTGGAAGGAATTATTTACCCTATGTGCTGCATTGCACAATTGACTAGGTATATTGTGGGTGATCTTTGCCTTCATTCTGAAGAATCAGATACTGGCCATTGTTAGAGGGAGTGTATCAGACTTGAGACACCAATGATCTAGTCTGGTAGGGCAAGTCCTTTATGCCTATAAAGGCAAATTTAGTTAGTTATATTGTGATTTGCTTCCCAGAATTCACAATCCAACTATACATACATCTTTTTTGATTTTGGATCAGATCCTCAAAAATAGGTGGGGGAAAAGAAAATCGCTGTGATGGAAAGTGGCCTAAAAATTTGGAGCAGAATTATGGAGGAATGTAACTACTAGAGTAGATTTATTGTGAGCTAATTGCACATATCTTCATATCATTGCTGTGCCCCGCTACTATTACGTATGGCTACATGAAATGGATGTGGCTGGTTGCAGTGACAAACAAATCTCTGGCATATCCTTGGGTCTTGTGCAGGCACAGAGCCTTAGTTATGCCCTCTTTTTTTGCTTTAGTTTATATTCACATTTGAGAAAAGTACACATAATTTCAACAGGGAAAAACTGAGTTTATAGATTTCAGTGGGAATAACTAGCTTTTTGGTTCTGCCATCTCTGATTCAGAATTGATAAGTTTATAATTCTAGATTCCTGTTTCTTTCAAAACCGGGGTGAGTTCAGTGTGTTGCTGGGATTGTATGAATGACAACCAGATCCTCCTCAGAGCAGGTGAAGCCAGAAAAAAATAATTAAATAAGGTGTGGTTCATTCTAATTCCTCTAGATGGAGCTATACTGCAGCAGAAGTTAGCAGTCACACTGTGACTCCCATTTTCTCTGCTCAACAATATAGCCAGCAACTCTCTACCACGCTGCTATTAATTTTTCTTCTTATCTTTGTTTACAGCTAGCTGTATTGTCCGTAACTTCGTTGTAGAGATTCTCCATTGCACAAATCAATATCCAGCCCAAGAAGAGTGTTTTCTAAGTGTTTATGGGTCTGATGAATTTTTGCAGAAGTAAGTATCGCATTAAGAGATGGTATTAGATCATATAAGCTATGCACCTGAATACTGAAGTACTACATTTGTAAACAAAGCAGATCCAAAGGGAGAGATGCAAAAACAAGGTCATGTCACAAATCTTAGCTCCCACCTTCCTCAAGCCTTGGAAGGTATTTCAACCATGGAGTTTAGTTCATGCCAATCCCAAATTGTGCTTATACTATGGGGTACTGAGAAGGGAATGTGGTGTAGAGAAAAAAGCATGGGACAGGGAGCTAGGTACTCCTGAACTTGAATCTCAGCTCTTCTATTTACTCCCCGCATGACCTTGTACAAGTTATTTCACCTCTCTGTCTGCCTCAGTTTCTTCATCAGCATCTCTTTTTTTTCCAATGCCAAGGTTGTGTTGGGCTGAGCTGTCTGTTTCTCCATCCATAAAATGGTGATAACATTACCAACTTCTTATTGCAGGGACGTTATGAGGATGAGTTAATTAATGTTTGTGCAGCTCTTCAAAGATGTATACTACTGAATACATGAGAAGTGTGATTATGAAAAGTTGCCTAGTGGGACGGTGTTTCTTTCCATCAGTGTGGAGTAAGTGAAGACACCCAGATGTCACTAAATGTCAGGTTGTGAAGAGAGAACATACATGGCAGAAAGATTTCAGAGTAGCAGCCGTATTAGTCTGTATCCGGAAAAAGAACAGGAGTACTTGTGGCACCTTAGAGACTAACAAATTTATTTGAGCATGAAAGCTTATGCTCCTGTTCTTATGGCAGAAGGGGGCCTTTTTGGGTATCACTAGCCAGGAACTTTTGAACTTAGAAACTGCTTGAAGTTGGATGATGATATACACATGTACTGTAGTTGTGAGGGAGAAACCTATAAAAACTACTACTAACTGATTTTTCATGTCTGTGATGAATTATATTTTGCAACTCAGGGTGTAGGGTTTAGTCATTTAGACCTTACCGTGCTTGACTCTCCAATTGCTTACACCTGCATAAAACAAGACAGTACTGTTACGCTGGTGTAAAACTGGAACAAGTGAGAGGCAAATCAAGCCCATTACCTCCATTACTTGATCACTCTGTTGCATAAGAGAGACTGGGCTTGTTTAGAAGAGGAAAAAAAGCTCTCTCATTTCAAACTAATTACTAACTAAATGAAAATAACAAGTAATTGTACTGAGGATGAGCTCACTGTGTCTCAGTACAGTGTACAGTACGTTCTAAACAGTTTATTTTCACTTTTGGAAGAACTCATCAATAGGGAACCGCTAAATTCCTGCATTTGCAGAATCTCTGCACGTCTCATTAGCAGTGAAACAAGGTCAATAATGTTGTCAGCTGCTCGCTTTGCTCCTTCAGTGTAGTGCAAAAGGCATTGAACTGCAGTTCTGGCCTCAACTGCTGTAATTCTGTGCTATGCTGTGCTTTCATCTTCCGCTTTTTCCTGGCTCTTCCTGATCATCTTCAGTGTCCTCTAAACGAGATCTTGAAACCCTAAGCCAAACTCATCCCTAGGGCAACTTAATGTGACGCCTGTGGGGTTACTTGAAGGATCAATTTGGCCCTGTATCTGAGATGTCTGTGACTGTGAGCTGCTCTTTCCCCACTCCCTTGTTGTTAATATAGATGTAAAATGAGAAGTGCTCATGCAAAAGTCTTCTTAGAATACACGTCAGTGCTGAATTCCAGAATAAGCTCTCCAGATCATGTTTGCAGTGCTCTTTGTAGCTGTCAAGTATCAGGGGGTAGCCGTGTTAGTCTGTATCTACAAAAACAACAAGGAGTCTGGTGGCACCTTAAAGACTAACAGATTTATTTGGGCATAAACTTTCGTGAGTAAAAACCTCACTTCTTCGGATGCATAGAGTGAAAGTTACAGATGCAGGCATACTGACACATGGAGAGCTGGGAGTTACTTCACAAGTGGAGAACCAGTGTTGACAGGGCCAATTCAATCAGGGTGGATGTAGTCCACTCCCAATAATAGATGAGGAGGTGTCAATTCCAGGAGAGGCAAAGCTGCTTCTGTAATGAGCCAGCCACTCCCAGTCCCTATTCAAGCCCAGATTAATGGTGTTGAATTTGCAAATGAATTTTAGTTCTGCTGTTTCTCTTTGAAGTCTGTTTCTGAAGTTCTTTTGTTCAATGATAGTGACTTTTAAATCTGTAATAGAATGACCAGGGAGATTGAAGTGTTCACTTACTGGCTTATGTATGTTACCATTCCTGATGTCCGATTTGTGTCCATTTATTCTTTTGCGGAGGGACTGTCTGGTTTGGCCAATGTACATGGCAGAGGGGCATTGCTGGCACATGATGGCATATATGACATTAGTGGATGTGCAGGTGAATGAGCCCCTGATGGTGTGGCTGATGTGTTTGGGTCCTCTGATGCTGTTGCCAGAGTAGATATGGGGACAGAGTAGGCAACGAGGTTTGCTACAGGGATAGGTTCCTGGGTTGGTGTTTCTGTGGTGTGGTGTGTAATTGCTGGTGAGTATTTGCTTCAGGTTGGGGGGTTGTCTGTAAGCGAGGACTGGCCTGCCTCCCAAGGTCTGTGAGAGTGAGGGATCATTTTCCAGGATAGGTTGTAGATCGTGGATAATGCGCTGGAGAGGTTTTAGCTGGGGGCTGTATGTGATGGCCAGTGGTGTTCTGTTATTGTCCTTGTTGGGCCTGTCCTGTAGTAGGTGATTTCTGGGTACCCGTATTGCTCTGTCAATCTGTTTCCTCACTTCCCCAGGTGGGATTGTAGTTTTACGAATGCTTGATAAAGATCTTGTAGGTGTTTGTCTCTGTCTGAGGGGTTGGAGCAAATTCAGTTGTATCTTAGGGCTTGGCTGTAGACAATGGATCGTTTGATGTGTCTTGGATGGAAGCTGGAGGCATGTAGGTACGTATAGCGGTCAGTAGGTTTCCGGTATAGGGTGGTGTTTATGTGACCATCACTTATTTGTACTGTAGTGTCCAGGAAGTGGATCTCTTGTGTGGACTGGTCCAGGCTGAGGTTGATGGTGGGGTGGAAATTGTTGAAGTCCAGGTGGAATTCTTCAAGGGCCTCCTTTCCGTGGGTCCATATGATGAAGATGTCATCAATGTAGCACAAGTAGAGGAGGGGCACTAGGGGACGAGAGCTGAGGAAGCGTTGTTCTAAGTCAGCCATAAAAATGTTGGCATACTGTGGGGCCATGCGGGTACCCATAGCAGTGCCACTGACTTGAAGGTATAAGTTGTCGCCAAATCTGAAGTGGTTGTGGGTGAGGACAAAGTCACAAAGCTCAGCCACCAGGGGATACTGTTCCTGACAGCTTGTAGTCCATCCTCATGTGGAATATTGGTATAAAGTGCTTCTACATCCATGGTGGCCAGGATGGTGTTTTCAGGAAGAACATCAATGAATTGTAGTTTCCTCAGGAAGTCGGTGGTGTCTCGAAGATAGCTGGGAGTGCTGGTAGCCAGATAATCCTGCTGTCAGAGTGCCAATGCCTCCACGAAACCCTGCACGCCCCATCATCTCAGGCATTGGCACTCTGACAGCAGGATTATCTGGCTATTTGGACTCTCTCCTCAGACCCTATGCTACCAGAATGTCACAGCTAAATACAAGGCAGACCAGATTGTATAGCATAAGTAGTTAACACATACTCTTAAGAGACCATTCAAGGTGAAGTGGTCCATTAACTGATCTGCACAAAAAGAAAAAAAAAGAGAAAGGGGGTGAGGGGGCTTAGGGGGCTACAGATTGTTGTAATAAACCATAAATATAGTATCTTTATTAAGACCATGCTTTTTAGGGTCTACCAAAGTTGTGAATTTAAGCTCCCACGTCCATCTTTTGAAGATCTTGTGCAGGCAGTAGGTGTTTTTTTGTCTTTATTTTTCTGTGAGAGTTCATTTGAGAGTGTAGTAATTGTCTCATTTCACTCATATAGTTGTTGTTGGGGCATTTAGTGCACTGAATGAGGTACACCTTGTGTTGATAAGCATGTGTAGGATCCATAGATCTTGAAAGGTATGTTGAGGGCGGGGTATTGAACAGTATAGCAGTGGAGATATGCTTGCAGGGTTTGCAGCTATTGTTATGGTAGAATCTAGTGCTACTTTGATGTGTCCTGGTCTGTGGGACGCTTGATTCTGATGATAAACTTGGTAAGGTTATTTGAAGGCCAGAAGAGTGGGGGAGCAGGAAATATTTATTTCAGAATGTGGTCCCCACAAAGTATGGGTAGCAATTGTTTGATGATACCCCATATGGGTTCCAGTGTGGGGTGACAAGTGACAAGTAGGAGTATGTCGTTGGAGGATTTTTTTTAACCTGTATTGAAACAAGATCTCTCAAGGAATTTGGTGGCCCATTTAATAATTTTTAGCTACTTCTTTGGTGGAGTGTCCTTGTCTGGTGAAGGAGGTTTTAAGTATGCTAACGTGTATATCCTGGATTTTCTCTTTGGAGCATATTCTGTGATATCTGAGTGCCTGGCTGTAGATAATAGATTTCTTTGTGTGTTTGAGGTGGTTACTGGACCTCACTGTGGTGATCTGTGGGTTTCCTGAATACAGTTGTCTATAGCATTCCTTTGATGAAGCTGATGTCAAGAAAGTTGATGCTGGCACAGAAGTGTCCTAGAGAAAGTTTGATGGATGCGGGGTGGGGGTTGTTAAAGTTGTGGTGGAAAGATATAAGGGCGTTTAGGTCATCTGACCAGAGGCTGAAAATATCACTGATGTACCTTGGGGATATCATTAGCTATGGGTGAGGATGTGAAAAGGATGTTTGGGGTGGATATCTGACTGTTGTCTTGTAGATATTTGAGATGGGCAGCTATGCCATCATTGTGAGGAATGTTGGTGAATAGGGAGGTGAAATGGATGGTATTCTGAGGGACATTGTTAAAGTTGCTGAGTTTCTGCAGGATGTCAGTTGTGTCCTGGAGGAAACGAGCCCTTTGTGTGGTGAGTAGCCCTTTGAGGATGGTTTTTATGAGTCCTGATAGTCCTTCATTAAGAGTCCCAAGGCCATATATGATAAGTCTACCTGGGTTTCCTTGTTTGTGTATCTTGGGAAACATGTAGAAGGTCCCTGAGTAGGTTCATGGGGGAATGAGGTCATAGAGTTTCTCTTGGAGTTGTTTGGGGAAGGATTCGACAATACACTTAAATTCCTGGGTGAATTGTAGTGTGGAGTCTTGTTTGAGTTTTCTGTAATAGGTCGAGTTTTCTGTAAGAGTTGTCAGTTGAGCGCAGTAACATAGTCATCATGGAAACCTTGTAGCAGTAAAGAGAATTGTGTGCTGCTGTTTCTTTCTTTGTCATTACAGTTCAGTAGAACCTAAACATAAAGCCAACCCACAAAAGAGTTCATATAATGCACATGCCTTACACCATGGTGTTAGTGAGCCAGATGGCATCATGAAGTTCTGTAAGAGGTTTCCATTTGTTATCAGATTGAATTGTATTATAGAGCAGCTGATTCCCCATGTAGCAGAATCTGAAATACTTGATGATGCCTGGAATCAATTAGCTTTAAGTGAATGGAAGCGTTGGGGGAAAAGAGAGAATACGTACTACTGTGTTAGCTAGGAGTAGCATGGCACATGGCATTGCCGAGTAAATGAAGATGAAACAATTTATTATTCCCCCTTTGTGTGTGTCCATTATCTACTGATGTTCCCCTTGGCTTTTTCTTATGAATCACAGTGGAAACCTGGATTTCAAACATCCCCAATAGTTCAGGGAATTTTATACTGAGGATTTAGGTTTATCCCATAGGTAATTGGTGAAATTCTGATTTGGATCCATGCTCCAATTCTGGTCTTTAACTTAGATCTCCCTAGGTCAGAAATTGTGAGTTGTCACAGGCTATGCAATTTTTTTTTCCTTCTTGCATTTCTCTTGTCAACAAATCTGTCTTGCATCATCTCGAGAGCATTATTAGGATTAATCCTTAGTTTGTTCCTGCCTCTTCTCTCATCTTTAGTTATTTCTTTCCCTCAGCCCATCTTGATGTACTGCAATTTCCCCTTCTATGATCTTAATGTGTTTCTATATGTCAAGGCTAGGCATCAGCTCCGTGGGTGCTCCGGGGCTGGAGCACCCACATGGAAAAAATGGTGAGTGCTCAGCACCCACCGGCGGCCCTGCCGATCAGCTCCTCCCCTTCCCTCCAGCGCCTCCCACCCGTTGCGATCAGCTGTTCAGCAGCAGGCAGGAGGCAAAGCGAGGGCAAGGCACGCTTCGGGGGGGGGGTTGGAATGGGGCAGAAAAAGGCAGGGCAGGGGTGGAGCAGGGGCAGGAAGAGGAGGGGCAGGAAGAAGTGGGGGAGGATGGGGCCTTGGGAGAAGGGGTGGAGTGGGAGCGGGGTCTGGGGCAGAGTGGGGGTTGAGCACCTCCAGGGAAATGACAGTCGGCACCTGTGCATCTAGAGCCCAGAACTCTCCAGTTCAAAGAAGTGGGAAATTCTGTTCTACATTCACTAGCTTTCCTCTACATTTCCAAATATTATTCACTTCTGTGCTTCTGGTTTTCAAAATTCTGCTTAGACTCGATCTCCCTTCCCTCTCTGAGTATGTGTGTGTTGGACCTGCAATGTGTAATTTCCAGCTTGAGTCGATATACAAGTGCTTGCTCTGATTGAGCTAGAGCGCTAAAAATAGAAGTGTATCTACAATGGCCTGAGAAGCAGGAGGGGCTACATGCCCACATACCTGCCCACGGTAAGGATTGTACTCTGGTCACCTAGCTCGATCCCACTGCTTGCACCACTGCAGCTACACTATTTCTCGCATGCTAGATCTATCTCTGCATTACACCTTCCAGCTCACCTGTAGACATACCCTGAATCTCCTAGCTACCTGTTCAATTCATTCCATCAAACTTGACCTCTTCTTTGTTTCTACCTTTTTATTTTTTGCCCTGTCCATCTCTGCTAGCTGAAGATCTTCCGTGTCCAAACCACCTGTATTATATCCTTTGTTTAAATCTTCCCTTCAGACTGTCCTTTGCTTTTTTTCCTCTTTGGCTTGTGAATAGATGCCTCACAAAGTGGTTTTATGATGTCCTTTATGAAAGATGCCGTATAAAAATAAATTATATTGGGGTTTAAGCAGCTTGTGTTGAATAATTCATGACTCCCACTGCCAGCAGCAAACCCAAAGCAGCTCTTGTTATGTGCCAGTAATGAATCAATCTTCCTTGCAAACTTTCTGCCTCTAGAGCTACAGGCCGCTTGCTCAGAGCATTCCAAAGTGCCTAGTAAAACATACCACATTGCTATATAAAAAGATGTTTATTTTTTGTTTGTTTGTTTATTGATCTGGCTGTTGTCAGTAAGAAGAACTGACTGCAATGCACAACCAGCAAATGAACATAGTCGAGCAGTTTTTATAAATGTTACTTTAAAGTTTCCTGTCTTTTGAAGGCAGGAGGGTTTAAGTTTGCCTTTAGTAGGTTGCTGAATTCTGTCGTCATTCTCCTATAGTGTATTTGTGTGTAATTATCTTGCTCCTAAATTCAGCGGTCACAGTAAACAGAAATGTAGAATAGAAATGAGCATTTCCAGTCTATAATTTACACTCTCACGCTTGCTTGTGACCTTATTGATGACCCTTTTTATTTATTTATTTGTCTTTTTTTTTTTTTTTTGCCTTGTTAATTCCAGTCTCTGAGAATTAAGGCCTGAATAGAAACTGGTTTTCCCTTCCAGTGAAGTTTAAACTATTAATTATAGGAAGGACAGAGGTATATTTGTGTAGATTGGGATCATTAGAAGCCTGCATTTTGAGGTGAATATGTTCTTCATAAAAATAAGCCTCCATTTTCTCTTGTCACTGCAAATTAACCTTCTCATACAGTGATGCTGCTTCAGTGAGGGTTTTGGGGTTTTTTTTGTTTTTATTTTAAATAAAATTTAAGAGCCTGCCTAAGGATTCAGAAGTAACGCAGAAAGAATTTTATATGATTGAAAATGAATGGTGTTGCTGGGGATGCTGAACTGGGAGTCAGGAGACCTGGACTCTATTTCTGGGTCTGCCACTGACCTGCTTTGTCACCTAGGGCAAGTCACTTCACTTGTTTGTGACTCTTTCCTCTGTCTCTGTCTTGTCTATTTAGACTGTAAGCTCTCAAGGGCTTGAGCTGTGTCTCATTATATGTTTGTACAATGCCTAGCAAAATGGGACCCCCGATCCCAGTTGATGTCTGTAGGTGGTAATTGTAATACAAATAAGATGAAAGGGAATTTTCCAGTATGTGTCGTGTTTATTATAATGTTGTGCTTCTTGTACAATTCAAAACACTGTAAAAATACTAACTAATCCACATGACATCCCTTTAAAATGACTGTTTAATTTTTATCTCCATTTTATAGGTGGGATAACAGCTGCACAGAGGGCCAGGTTTTGTGGGGTGCTGCAGCCCCTTTATACTGTTCCAGGATTGGACCCTTGATAGTCTGTCAGTCCATGATAAACTTGTGATAAATAGGAGCTGAATACTACATCATCTATTTTATGGACAGCTACATCTATTTTTTCTTATGACCTAAACTAGATTTCTAACTTGATTACGTTTTCCTCAAAAGTCATTAACCTGCTCCATCTATTCATTCATGCTCCAATATCTGCATGAATAAAAGGCTCCTCTCCAAACATTTGTGCAAAACAAAATCCATTCACACTAATATTTTCAGAAAGGAAAACTAGAAAATTATAGGAACATGGTCAAGAGATTCAAGATTGATAAATATGTTATGTATAATTTTTGCGATTGTTCCACTAGTTGTAATAGTGTGAGGGAAAGGCAAGAGGGGAGGTGCAGAAGTCAATGGTGGAATGCCAGGGGAAAAGTGGGTGTGAAGGTATTTGAAGGAGGAGTTGAGGATGTGCGGCCTATAGGAAAAGGACTGTCATTACAGACTTGGGGCTGGTAAAGGGATGATGAAGACAAGAGTAGATGGTGAC
Organism: Trachemys scripta elegans; assembly: GCF_013100865.1. Taxonomy (NCBI): domain Eukaryota; kingdom Metazoa; phylum Chordata; order Testudines; family Emydidae; genus Trachemys; species Trachemys scripta. Next base: position 112,654,271 of record NC_048298.1, read on the forward strand.
AAGGGAGCAGTGAGGCAAGACGCATGGGTAGAGCATCAGGGCTTGATGGGAAGTGACAAGAGAGGTGTAGGAGTAGGTACAGCCATTCAGAACCCCAATGGTGAGGATGAGGAATTTGAACATTGTGTGGAAAGAGAGAGGGAGGCAGTAAGGGGGCGCTGACGACAGCAGTACAGATATTTTATTATTTCAATATGATAGCTAGTGCTTTTGCACTCTAACTTTCTTACTTCTAAATCTATACTGTATGCTTTAACATTAAGGAATCTTGCAAATGTACAGAAGCACTGTCAAAGGACCTTGCTCTAGGTATTTATTTCGTCAGATGGAAATAGATTTCTCCTTCTGTGACCTTCAATGTGTCTGTCACAAAATGCCACTTCTGCAATTTTACCTTTTGTGCCTGGAAATGGGGAGCTTGTTCTTTTTCCTAATTACACTGTGGGATAGGTGTAGAGCATTTACTCATAGAAGTCAGAAATCCCCAGAAGTTTGAATCCTTTGTAATTATCTCCGACAGCCATGTACTGTGCTAGTTAATGATTTAAAATTAACCTTTGTTTTCTATTCGACACCCCCTTGTGAGACGCAATAGTTCCTAGTATGCTATGTGCGCATTCTATAAGCCCCTATTTCTGTCATAGGTTCATAGGGCCTGTGTTTTGGGGATTAAATCCAATAAATCTGATTTTAGAACACTCTTAGATATGGATACACCCACTTTCCATCTGAATTTCATGCCTTCCCTGATGGTTGGTAAATCTGAAAAGAACCTTCTCATGGGCTGGCTGGCCCTTTGAGGCAAGCTAGGCTTAGCCTTGTCCATGGTTTAGCAGCTACCCCTTAGCCTCACTGATGAGCTGGCAACATAGGACTAATTAGTGACCACAGCTGGGTGTAATAGGGGCTTAATTAGAAAGACTAATCCCAGCTGTGGTGGTGAAACAGGCAGAGCACTCTTTAAATAGAGCTGGGATCCCAGCAGAAGGGGGAAGAGTTTGGAGGGAGGAAGAAGAGGAGTGCCCCACTGGGAAGAGGCTGAGGTACTTACTGGGCTTAGAGTAGCTTCTGGGTAGGAGAGCTCAAGTTAGGGCCTGCAACAAGAGAAAGAGACCCACAAGGAGTAGAGTAAACTTCAGTGGGGGAGGCCCAAGATAAGGGCAGGAGGATCCCCAGAAGTAAACTGCTGAAGTCCATGGTGAAAGGAAGCAGTAGGAGAATCCTGCTGGGAAGAAGTAAGATGAAAGAAGCTCTGCAGAGGCCAGGAGAAGGGGCCCAGAAGCAGTGGCATCTGAGAGGGGCAGCAGAACTAGTGATTTGGATGTTCGATTTAGACCAGGGGTCAGCAATGTTTGGCACACGGCTCGCCAGGGTAAGCACCCTGGCGGGCCGGGCCAGTTTATTTACCTGCTGACGTGGCAGGTTCGGCCGATCGCGGTCCCCACTGGCCGCAGTTCGCCATCCCGGGCCAATGGGGGCGGCGGGAAGCGGTGCGGGTGAGCGATGTGCCAAAAGTTGCCGACCTCTGATTTAGACTTTAAGTTGGACTTTTAGTTATTTTGGATGGGGAATGAAATGTTATATGACTTAGCCGGAGGGCCAAGCCACAGAAGACCCAGAGAGGGAGTGGGGAAAAGATAATGGGCAGGGACTGGCCATCGCAGCCAAGGAAGTGGCCACCAGGGGCAGACAAGAGGCAAAGTCCTCTGCAATGCTCAGTCCAGGCATGAGAGAACACTCCAGAAGTGGGGATCTGCACTACAAACCTGTTTCTCCTACTTGACCCAGGGAGCTCTGGAACAACTTGCCATGCTGAAAAGCAATATAAATATGGAAAATACTCCTTGCTATCATGTTCAGGAGCTTGAATGAGGTAACATGAACCTGACAGAACATGCACTGGAGAGGTAACTGATGGGGCATGTTAACTTGTTCCAATAATCTGTCATTGCAGAAAATCAATACCATTAAACCCCAAAGTTTTTGAATTTGAAGAAATGTTCTGGCTTTTAACTGGGAATTACTGGTGCATTATTTCACCTGATTTTTTTTAAATGATAGCCAATGGAACAATGTTAACTCCACATAAAATTAGAAATAACAGACCAGACCCTCAACCTAGGGGAAGTCTCCTTTGCATTGATCCAACAATGCTAAAAGGACTGAAAGCTACTCTAAAGCTACTCTAAAGAAACACAGGGGGACTGGGGATTCTCCTGACAGGGGAATCCCCCTGCTAGCATGAAGATTATTGGAGCACTCTAGGTGGAGCCAGAGTACCCTGCACTATGGGCAGACCTGTCCCTAGCGAACCATTCCAGTTAATGTAAGGTAGAATAGCCCTGTGGCTGCTTGGGCCCCTGGCTGGTCCTATGATTAGAGGAGGTCGAAAACTGACTTACAGTCACCTTCGCCTTCTCCTCATCAGCTGCACAATTTGAGCTTTGGAACTTGTGAGGATCAGGCCCCATGCTCATTTATGTATATGATTTGCAAATATAGATTACCTTTTCTACCCAGCCTTTAAAAACCAATTAAATACAGCTACAGTTTTTTCATCCAGTATATTCTATTTAGTTATGTATCAAGACATAGAAATATACAAATTATCTACTATTGCGCTGGCCAATATGGTTTCATTATTTTCCTCACAACCGCCTTTATTGTCTGTACCCATCTGTTGCCTCTTGTCCTAGATAGTAAACATCTTGGGGCAGGAGCCATTTTTAATTCTATTTGTACAGTGCCTAGCACAATGGGATCTTGATTCATTAATAGGGCTTCTAGCCAATATTATAAATAAATAATAATACTACATTATGTCCTAGGTACTTTGAATATAACCCATAGTAATTTGAGGTTTATGTACAAATAGGTTCTAAAGAGAGAGTATGGCTTTGAGTGTGGAAAGATCTTTTTATTTCCATCTTTCTTCATTGTCTTTCCTTTACAGAACTTGCATGTTTTAAATCAGAGCTTCAACTCTACTGATGATTCTATTAATCTTTTTCCATCCAGCCCTTAAAAACAAGTCATGGTCAAAACCTCACAATCCTTTATAGATGCAAGACACTGTGTTTGTGTAATACAACCTTGTTTTGGATGCTTAGCAGGAGTTGCTGGAGCCTGGTGGAAAGTGTGTGAGAGAAAAAATAGGAGCTGGGGAGTAATGATTTTTTTTTCTATTTCTCTCCCTTCTTCCCTACCACCTTCCAAATTGCAGTGATTATGCTTTGGGCAGTCATGAGAGTCTTCGCAAGGCAACCACCTCCATTCAGCTTCGTCTACAGAAAGGCACCAGCTATCAGCAAAGTTTGGCTAGAACGGTGTGTCATTTTTTTCTCATTTTTTTTTTTTAAATATGCCTAAGGAAGTGAAATCTCTCCAATCCTTTCATGTAACCATCTGCATTGATAATCAGAAAGGGCTTGTTTGCTTTCTTGAGTGTACTTTCAAATGTAGTTCATCATTAATGTAACATATTCAGAGTCTTTCTGCTTCTCTCCTCTAGTTAGGCTTTCTTTAGCCTTTTGGTAATCCTAGAGAATACCTGAACATGAGAAGAGCAAATGTTACCTTTGTTAGAAGAAGTCAACTTTATTGGAGTTGAACTATAGTCATGATATCAGTTTGTCATTTTTTTTTTTTTCTGGCTGGCCCTTGTCCATTTTTGAAACATATTAAGGGTAAAAATCCATCACAAGATAAATCAGATCCAGTATTTAAGTATTTGATTGTGTGTGCGTGAGAGAAAGAGAATGTATTTCTCCTGAAGAAATAGTCTTATCGCACTTTAAATCTGAAGAGATTCTCATTCCGATTATTTGTGATTCAACTACCTAGGAATGGATTATTGAGCTTTAATGATACTGATCCAGGCTGCTAGACATGAATTTTATTCCCTGTGAGAAATCTTGAATTCCTTCCAAACCAAACTTACACTACAAAGGAGACCTTGATGTTTTAGGTGATTTTGACTGGAGATGGGTTGCCTTTATCCACAGATAGGATATCTGCCTAAAGGAGGTAATTGGAACTACTGGCCCAAATCTGTGAAAATTTGGATCAGACAACAGATTTCTAATATAAAAAATAGGGTTTCTTTTCTTTCCAGTTCTGATATGTGTCCCCTCTAAGATTTGTCAGGTTCTGTGTAATTATCAGTTGCAATATTAAAAAAAAAGCAAAAAAAAAAAAAAAAAGCTGTGAGGCCAAATATAAAATGTTTTAAAATCTTTTCTTTTGACTTCTTTACCTTTTAACAGATAAAAGCACAGGAGACAATGCTATCATGTACAGCAGAGGTTCAAATTATTTACACTTTGCATTATCAGAGTATGCAAAAGTTGTTTTTTTGCAAGTAATTGAAAATACTGTATCTGTAATTGAGAGTCCATTCATAGCAGAAGGACTGATGGTTCAGGAGACAGGAAATATATGATAGAGAGGCTTTCATCACCAAGTCACCATCAGATCGGTGGTGACCAAAAATAATTACTGTCTCACTGATGTCAGGTGATCTGTAGAAAATGAATTGATGGTTTGTGAAGCTTTTATGGAGTGGGGTAAGCAGCGTACGCACACACACACAATCCCTTCTGCTGTGCTGTAGCAGATGTCCGGGGTCTTGCAGTTTGGCTTCCTGTTGTAGGAGGAATTTGTGACACTGAGTCAGGATATATTTAGAGCAGATTGCTTTATTTATACCTACACACCAGTCCTGGGACAGAGGTGGTCACAAATATCATGCAGTTCCTTCTTTCAGAGATCTCAGCTCAATCACCAATGCCTGGCTCCCACGAAGCTACCCTGCCCCAAGAACTGACTCTGTTTAAAAAGACTAAGGGTATGTCTACACTACCCCCCAGATCGGCGGGCAGCGATCAATCCAGCGGGGATCGATTTATCGCGTCTAGTCTAGACGCGATAAATTGACCCCCGAGCATTCTCCCTGTTGACTCCTGTACTCCAGTGCTGCGAAAGGCGCAGGCAGAGTTGATGGCGGAGCAGCAGCAGTCGACTCACCGCAGTGAAGACACCACGGTAAGTCGATCTAAGTACGTCGACTTCAGCTATGTTATTCATGTAGCTGAAGTTGAGTAACTTAGATCCATCCCCTCCCGTAGTGTAGACAAGGGCTCCAACATAGAGCAAACTTCCTTGGACTAGCCATAGCTCCCCAAGAGAATCTACTTTACAAACCTAACAATATATTTTCTTCCAAGGCTAAAAACATGTTTGCACACTAATAAAAAGAAAAACATGTAAGACTCTATGTAAGAGCACCATCTAGTGCTCCTGCTATAACAATACTTACCTATTGCACAGAAGATTTGAGACTTAAGTCACTTTTCTAAAGTGCTCTGGGATCCTGAATTATAGTGAGCTGCCTGGAAAGAGGGTAGGTGTGGAAAATCTGTCATTTTAAAGCCACTAGGTAATTAAATACTGCCCTTTGAAATAAACAGTAGCGTAGTCATGGAGTTGCGGAAGTGAAGATTGTGTAATCTGACGCAAGTTATTCAGAAATACACTGCACGTGTGACTCTTATTGCTTAATTACAAAATTGGCAATCATAGAAATGAAATTGTTGACTAAAAATTCCAAATCATTCTAGTGAAAAATCCACTGGCCTTCCCACCTTGATTCATTTAAATGTCAACAGAGAGGGAAATGGTTCCAGAGGATATCTTCCTTAGGAAAATACAAAGAAGGGTGATAGTGCTTTTTGTAGATATGGGATAATACTTGGACAGCATGACCACTTGCCCAGTACTGCTTACATACAGGTATGCATATGGCAATACCAAATCTGTCCCCAGCCACCACATACCTATTCATTTTCAACTGACATATCAGTCTAAATGCAGAATTGTACCTATAGCTTATAGCTCATAAATGTATTTCTTGAGAGCTACACTTCCTATGGTGACAGGCAGATTCTTCTTCTCATTTGTCAGGTCTTTAACTCGTTCCTAGGTGCCCAAGCCTAGATGCCCAGCTGAGTTAGTGATCATATTGTGTGTTCAGCAGGTTGTCTTTGAGAGGTGATGGGAACAGTGCACTGCAAGTAGGAGGGTGCAACAGATCCAGCATTGTGCGTTCATATTTCACATTGTTAGCTAATCATTTGCAGTCCAGAGATGTTGTGACATTAGACTCCTCAGACCAAATTCACAGCTAATATAAATGCATGCAACTCCAGGGATAAATTTGCTCTATTTTGTTTACCTTGCAACAAATAGGTGCTCTGATATCCCATAATTTTAGTAGTAACCACTTGAGGTAAAGAGTTTAGATTCATATTGAGGCCTATGTCATAATACAGGAAGAAGATCCTTCTACCACTTTCTGAAGATTCATACATCTGGTGAAGAGCTCTTAAAAATCAGTCCCCTTCCCCCCCCCTCCCCAAAACTTTATCAAGCCTATTTAAGTGAAAGGAAGCCAATAAGACACACAGACAAGCAGGAAGTCTTAAGAGCAGCAGACAGAGGAAAAGGAAAGTTTTGTTTAGCACAATGAGAAGTGAGTATGTTTGAGTGTGATCTGACAAGTTTATTTGTAAAACAAGGATGTTATAATCCCTCAGAGGGCCAGTAATAATATTCAGAATTGTTTAGTAAATGCAGCCAAAGACTTTTCTTTTTGTAAAGATGCATTTTTTTCCTTGCATAGGAAGTTGGTATTCTATTATGATGTATTCAGAAGGAAAGAGGAAATTGTCTTGAGCCAAGGAGTGAAAAAGCAAGAAATGTGGCCTCAGATTTTCACTTGAAATCATAGGGGTTTTTTTCAGCCAGTGTATGACCTTTAATTTGGTTTTGTTTTTTGAGAGATTAGTTTTATCAGGCACAACTCTCTTGAATGAAAGCCTTTAGTACCTGAATTTTCTAGATGTTAGATTCTCATTAGACTTCCAAATAAAGCCTGTGTAGAGACCACGGAGTTAACGATTATGCTGTAAAAATATTGAGGCCTAATTATATTGCCTCACAGGACAAAAATTCCCATTGATGTCAATGGGAATTTTGCATGTGAAATAGCAACAAATTCATCATCTTGTAGCGTATGCTACACTTTGAGGTCTTGAGAATGGCAAATATTTTATGTGGGTGGGGAAGGTACAGTATTTTCCTCACAAAATGATGAACCAATTTAGAATAGTGGTAAAATACTCCAGGGGATGGGACGCTGTATTTGTTTTTTGATCTTGTGTTTCACAACTGCCATATTATGTATACAACTTAGGATATTAAAAAGTATTGTTTGAGCAGTGGCTCCAAAATGCATCCACATAAACTGTAATGGATGAAAAACTTACCCCTTGTTGGGGTTTGGTTTTATTTATGTAAAGATCTCCGAATGAGACAGGACAAAATCTAGTCCAAGCCTCCACCACAAGTTTAGTTGCCTTCGGAGTTTCTCTCTGAGGAGTGCTCAGCCCACACCTGCTATTCCCTCTCTCTAGCAAGCCCTTCCCATGTACCTAGCATCTGGAGGGCGGGGGACGGAGTCCAGCAGGATTGAATCCTCACCTGCTATATAGGGATTTTCAGGCAAATGCTACCAACCCTGGAGATCAGTTTTGCTAAAGTGGAATGTACCAGCATCAATGCTGATAACATTGTAGTAGAAGTGTTATGTTAATGCATGTGTAGTTACAATAAACATGTTAAAAATGAAGTCATTGGTACCTGATGGTAAGAGATGCATTTTTTGTTTCCTAAAATATTTTTTGCGTGTTTAAAATACTTTTAGTGATCTAATGATATGGAAGTATTTTCCTATGTTGAATCAGCCCTCATCCTGCAGCAGAGCAAAAATCTTTGTTCCATTAATATGCAAAAGCCTGCTCTTTTGCTGTTCTAATTTGACAGGTCTAAATTAGGCTTAATATACTGCAGTGCACTACGTAGACCAAGAACACAGTAAGTGCAGCTCTTGGCATTTAACACTGCAGAAATAGTTACAACTACCAGGTAGAATTATTACTAACAAACAAAGTAATCTTTAAGCTTTGATATTTTAAGCAGTTCATAACAGTCTTGGAAGATAAATTAGTAGTGATCAGGATGTTAGAAAATATTTGTTGTCTCAAGGCATTTGCTAAACTATCAATAATGTACAGTAGGGAGTCACCAGATAGGCTCACTTTTTACAATATATTCAAGTAAATTATATATTGATCCGCACTTGATGATAACTGACATGAATGTGAGAGCTCCAGGCCTCAGTTACTAATAGCAGCTGAGAACATTAACAGCTGTAGAGCTAGCATAAGTCACAGAACCAAAGGTCTCCTCCAGCCCTAGGGAATCCTTGCAACAATGGACTCACATAAGAAAAGAATGGGTTCTGCTTGCAGGCAGAAAAATGTTAACCAGTGCAGCAGGCTCAGAGGAAGCTATAATTAAACAGACACAGGCTTACTGTATTGCATGCTATTAAGCTTCTTCTGGTATGACCCATCTGGTGGTGAGTTGGGCCCTTCCTCAGACATACTGCGCGCCCTCATATCTAGGGCCTCACCAAATTCATGCACATTTTGGTCAATTTCATGCACATAGGTATTTAAAAATCATAAATGTCACGATTTCAGCTATTTAACCATGACATTTCACAGTGTTGTCACTGTAGAGGTCCTTATCCAAAAAGGAGTTTTTTTGGGGGGGTTGCTGTACTGCTACCCTTACTTCTGCACTGCTGCTGGCGGCAATGCTGCCTTCAGAACTGGGCAACTGCTGGCCAGGAGCTCAGCTCTGAAGGCAGAGCCGCCACCAGCAGCAGCGCAGAAGTGAGGATGGCATGGTATGGTATTGCCACCTTTGCTTCTGCGCTGCTGCCTTCAGAGCTGGGCGGCCGGAGAATGGCGGCTGCTGACTGAGGGCCCAGCTCTGCAGGCCGCAGCGCAGAAGTAAGGGTGGCAATACCGTACCAAGCCATCCTTACTTCTGCACTGCTGCTGGTGGTGGCTCTGCCTTCAGAGCTGGGCTCCCGGCCAGCAGCTGCTGTTCTCCAGCTGCCCAGCTCTGAAGGCAGTGTTGCCACCAGCAGCAGTGCAGAAGTAAGGGTAGGAGTACTGCAAACCCCCCCCCCCCCATAATCTTGCGACTCCCTCCCCCACAACTCCATTTTGGGTCAGGACCCTACAATTACAACACTGTGAAACTTCAGATTTAAATAGCTAAATTCATGAAATTTACAATTTTTAAAATCCTATGTCTGTGAAATTGACCAAAATGGACCACGAATTTGCTAGGGACCTACCTATGTAGCATGTTTTGAATGCCAGGGTCACAGTGGTATGCCCATGGTTGGACTGCCACTTTTGGTCCCAGAGAACCAGCACAGTGTGGTGGGACCACATCATATTGGAAACCTGAAATGATGACCAGCGGCTGCAGAAATTCACAACGAGGAAGGACCTTCCTCGAGTTAGGCAAGAAGCTTGCACCCACCCTCCAGCACCACACCCCTCAATTTCAGAAGCCCGTACCAGTACAGAAATGGGTGTCTATTGCCCTTTGGAAGCTGGCAACACCTGACTGCTACCAATCAGTTGCCAACCACTTTGGGATTGAGAAATCAACTGACGGGGTGGTGGTTCTACAGGTTTACCAGGCTATTAGAACTGAGATCCACCCACAGGTGATTGCCATTACCTAAGTCCTTGAAATTATATTGGGTTTTCAGAGGGGTTTTCTGAACTGTGCAGGGGTCGTTGATGGAACGCACTTCCCTATACTTTGCCCTTTGAAAGGGGCCAGTAAACGCATGAACCACAAAGGCTACTATTCACTGGTTCTCCAAGGCTTAGAGGACCATAGGGGTCAGTTCATGAACACAAATGTTAGGCATACAAGAAAGGTCCATGATGTCAGAGTGCTCAGGAGATCGAGGTTGTGCTGCAGAGGGAAATAAGGGAATTTATTCCCCCCAAAATGAGGTGAGACTATACAGTGTTTTTGTGCCAACACTGATTTTAGGGGACCCTGCATATCTGCTCATACTGTGGCTCATGGAGCCTTACCCCAAAACTGCCAACCCAAGAAAAAGGGAATTCAACTACAGGCTGAGTAGCTGCAGAATGGTGGTGGAGTGCATCTTTGAGCATTTGAAAGCACATTGGTGAAGCCCCCGGACCCATCTGGATGCCAACATGGTTCTGATTATTGTGGCATGCTATGCTTTACATAACTTATGTGAGGCTAAAGGGGACTACTTTGAGTGGACAGAGGACACAACTGCTTTCCAAAGTTTGTATAGGCAACCTGATTTCAACCATGTGCACGCTGCTCCTGGTTCCCAGCAGGCCTGGTGGTGCTAGAAGCTTGCATATAATGAAACAGAGGGGAGCCAGAAGGTGAATTGGGACTGTGCCACAGTCTATTGTGCTGAGGTCAGAATCGTAATGCTGTGGTGCTGCTTGACAAGCTCAGTAGAGCATTTCCATGTACTTCTATTGCGAGATACTTCAGTGGGTTTTGATCCCCTGCAGTTAACAGGGTGAGGATGGACCCTCATTGTTAACAAATTTGGTTGTGGTTTTGTGCGGTGGAGATTGTTAACGCACTTTAATGCCATCATTGAGCAATGTTTTTGTTTCATGTTAACTGCTCTATTTTGGGTTGGTTTGTTGGCGGGGGAGGGGTGGGGGAGAGGGGAGGAGCTTGACGCATTGGTACAGTAATTTATACAGGCTTTGGGAGGGACTTACACATTCCTTCCTTACAATTCTGTCTGATACCATATCTCCGAGCTCTTATCAAGTGCTATGCATGATTGCTCACATGGCATGACTACTCCCATGTTTGCCAGTGATAACTGTTCGGTTGGGGAGCCATAAAGCACTGGGTGTCAGGTATCTTCACTGTTACTTTTGTTTCTTTTGTATTCTTGCTTAATTATCATCAAAGACATAAAGATGTTTCAGTTAACTTGCCTCCTGATTTCCATTGTGGTACTGTGGACAGCAACAGTTATTTCACAGCATACTTCAGGGCCCTATAGTCAGCAGAGATCTGGACTCAGCAGTGAGTCAGAGCTGTCCGTGCAGAACACAGACAATAGCTGCTTGCTGGGGCTGCATGTTGGGAACTACTTTGCTTGAAAGGCAGAGATTCAAGAATTCAAGCATCAAAGGAAGGTGGGAGGCCATTCATGGGGCTGGAAGAAAGAGTAACTCTGATGGGTAGTAGGGTGGCCTGATCAGCAGAATGTGTCCAGGTAAAGATGGTGGGGAAAAGTCTCTCTCTAGGGAGGTTGCAAAAGTATGGTGGATTTTGACCCTGTTTATCAGTAAATATGGCTCCCATTCCATATGTCACCCATATGACTATGATCCCCAATGTATTCCCTAAAAGGAGGAGGAAGCAGATGGTGTGTGCATGGGGATGTGGGGTGGGAGCGTGAAATGTCTTCTACTTGGTGTAGCATGCAGGAGTGGCTTTTCTTGGGAGAATGTCTTCTCCCTATACTGCTGGTTGAGGATACGGGCTTGGATTTCTCCTCTGTCAAATAGGCAAGAACCTGGAGTAACCAAAATATAATCTTAATGTGAAAGATGGGCACCAAACACAATTTCAGATCGAAATATCCTGAAGTTTGGGTGTGCTTGAAATCTATGACAAGCTAGGAATTTTTTCAAGCGGCTCCTATTTTTTTTTTTAAACTCATGCAAGTAACCATAACCTTTCAAAGGCCTTGGCTACACTTACCCGCTAGTTCGACAGCTGGAAATCGAACTTCTGGGTTCGACTTATCGCGTCTAGTCTGGACGCGATAAGTCGAACCCGGAAGTGCTCGCCGTCGACTGCGGTACTCCAGCTCGCCGAGAGGAGTACCGCGGAGTCGACGGGGGAGCCTGCCTGCCGCGTGTGGACCAAGGTAAGTTCGAACTAATTCGAACTAAGGTACTTCGAACTTCAGCTACGTTATTCACGTAGCTGAAGTTGCGTACCTTAGTTCGAATTAGGGGTGTAGTGTAGACCTGGCCAAACTCTTCCTCAATCTGGGGGTGTTAAAAATCCAGAACTGGATTGGAATGTTCTGGCCTCAGCCCTTCTCTGTTTGCAATCAAGTCTTTATTTGAAAATGCTCAAAAATGATGAGGATTTTACTCAAGATGAGCTTCTTACTTTCCAAGGTCAGGTTGGTGGTGTGACCAGCTTCAAAAATTTATCTAAGGGCTCAAGAACATGTAGGCAAGGAGAGGAAGGTTTTCATCAGTCTTCAGTATTGGGCCAAAAATAATGAAAGAACATACTGACATTATGAAGCACCAAACAAATTTGTACCATTTAGTTGCTTCATACCAGCAATTATATAACTCTTTATATGTTCTTTTCTCTACAGCTTGAAGATGACCAAAGTCAGTTTAATGTGAACCAGCTGCTACAATATACATATATTTGGAAGGTGTCCAGGTAAGAATGTTAGTAGCTGCGCTTAATAACCGTATATATTTGCTATCAGCACCTAGATGCCTTGGGGTGTGATTTCATCAACACTTATAAGCTAAGCAGAGCCAGGCTTTGGTTTGTACATGGATGGGAGAACTACCAAGATAACATAGGGTGCAGCATGAACCATTGCTGGCCTTTCAATAAATGCCACTTCTTCCAATGAGTCAGTATTGAGCCAATGTTGCATCACTGTGTTAGTGATCATGATGCTATTGGGGGTGCTTCTGACAGTAATTACTGAAGTCAGTAGATATTGATCTTTGTCATGTGACAGAAACCCTGAGCCAGGCCATGTGACTGGACCAACAATTAAAGCATTTCTGTGCATCAGATTCTGATCACAGTACTGTCTTCGAGATGAAAAGAGAAGCTGATGTCTTGTGCTCCTCTATTCATTAGAAGTCATGCAGAGCCAGGTTGTTTTAACCCTTGTGCTCTGGCTAAATTCTGTCTAAGGTTGGAGATTGCAGCAAGTGAAGTAAGATGAGCTCAACAGGTTTCCCTCCTCCCCCCCCCGCTTCTGGCCTCACTGGTTGTTTGGCAGAATGGTCTGCTTTATTGAACTATATTTTCTCCCGTCCCTTAATGTTGAGCATGTATGTGACATTTTCATTATAGATTCTATCATAAATAAAAGAAACTGTATTTTCTCCAGTTTGCAATAAAATGGCTTTCTGTGCACCTTATAATTTCAGTATAGTTGGCTATAGTGCTCTCTGCCATCTATAGCATTTTTTACAAGCACAATGAGTGTTAACTGTGTAGTTAAACCCTGTTACACCTAGCCTTGTTAAAATAGCAACTCACTACAAATCCATGAGAATGGTGTTATGAAGAGAAAAATTATCATCATACAACATTTATAGCAGTGTTTGGCTCTTAAAATTCTCTCTTTATGAACAGGAGAACTTGAAAATTACAGCTGGGAGGAAAACATTCATGCCCCCCCCACCCCCCCACACACACTTTTTTCCAAAGTTCCCTGGATTGAAGGAGCTGTAATTTTCTCGTGCTGCTGCTCATAAAGAGAGACTTTTCAGAGCCAAATACCAATATAAATACTGTGGTAATGGCTTCACTCTTCATAACATAGTCTTTGTAACCAGGTGCTATTTTAACAAAGGTAGTTATAATAGGGTTCGATATAGCTCTAGGGCTGATGTGTCAAGGACACCCAGATCTCTCATAGAAGATTAGGGTTGAAAGAGACTACAGGAGGTCATTTAGTCCAACCCCCTGTTCAAAGCAGGACCAACCCCAACTAAATCATCCCTGCTAGATCTTTGTCAAGCCGGGCCTTAAAACCTCTAAGGATGGAGATTCCACCAGCTCCCTAGGTAACCCATTCCAGTGCTTCACCACCCTCCTAGTGAGATAGTTTTTCCTAATATTCAACCTAGACCTCTCCCACTGCAACTTGAGACCATTGCCTCTTGTTCTGTCATCTGCCACCACTGAGAACAGCCTAGCTCCATCCTCTTTGGAACCCCCCTTCAGGTATTTGAAGGCTGCTATCAAATCCCCCCTCACTCTTCTCTTCTGCAGACTAAATAAGCCCAGTTCCCTCAGCCGCTCCTCATAAATTATGTGCCCCAACTCCCTAATTAGTTTTGTTGCCCTTCGCTGGACTCTCTCCAAGTTGTTCACATCCTTTCTGTAGTGGGGGACCCAAAACTGGATGCAATACTCCAGACGTGGCCTCACCATTGTTGAATAGAGGGGAATAATCACTTCCCTCGATCTGCTGGCAATGCTCCTACTAATGCAGCCCAATAGCTTCTCATCCACTGTAATTCCCAGGTCCTTTTCTGCAGAACTGCTGCTTAGCCATCAGGTCCCCAGCCTGTAGCAGTGCATGGGATTCTTCCATCCTAAGTGCAGAACTCAGCACTTGTCCTTGTTGAACTTCATCAGATTTCTTTTGGCCCAATCCTCCAATTTCTCTAGGTCACTCTGGACCCTATCCCTACCCTCCAGCGTAACTACCTCGCCCCCCATCTTAGTGTCATCCGCAAACTTGCTGAGGATGCAATCCATCCCATCACCCATCAATGAAGATGTTGAACAAAACTGGCCCCAGGACCAACCCCTGGGGCACTCTGCTTGATACCGGCTGCCAACTAGACATTGAGCTGTTGATCACTACCCATTGAGCCCGATGATCTAGCCAGCTTTCTATCCACCTTGTAGTCCATTCACCCAATCCATACTTTTTTTAACTTGCCGGCAAGAATACTGTGGGAGACTGTATCAAAAGCTTTTCTAAAATCAAGATATATCACATCCACTGCTTTCCCCATATCCACAGAGCTAACTCTCCCTCCACTTTCACTGAGCAACTTTTGAAGGAGTGAGGAATATTTAGCTCGTATATAATAATAGTTAAATCTGGTAGTATTTTTCTTCCATATCGCTCAAAGTGCTTTATAAAGGAAGTTAAACATCACATTTCCCATTTTACAGATGGGGAAAATGAGGCACAGAGAGGCAGGGCTGGCTCTGGCTTTTTTGCCGCCACAGGCAAAAAAGCCTCCCGCCGCCCCGTCCCCCCACCCCTGGCGGGGAGCGCGGCAGGAGAGGGCGCCAAGCCCGGCTGCGGCCCCGCTCTTCCCGGCCGGCCGGAGCGCTGGGGGGGAGGGTGGCGAGCCCGCAGCAGCCCTGCTCTCCCCAGCCGGCCGGAGCGCCGGGAGGAGGGCAGAGAGCCTGGCCGTGGCCCCGCTCTCCCCGGCCGGCCGGAACGCCGGGGGACGGTGGCCCTGCTCTCCCCAGCTGGCCGGAGTGCCGGGGGAGGGCGGCCCCGCTCTTCCCGGCCGGCCGGAGCGCTGGGGGGAGGGTGGCGAGCCCGGCCAGGGCCCCGCTCTCCCCGACCGGCCAGAGCGCCGGGGGAGGGCGGTGAGCCCGCAGCGGCCCCGCTCTCCCCGGCCGGCCGGAGTGCCGGGGGAGGGCGGCCCTGCTCTTTCCGGCCGGCCTGAGTGCCGGGGGGGAGGGCAGTGAGCCCGGCCATGGCCCCGCTCTCCCTGGCCAGCCGGAGCGCAGTGAAATTGTATTCACTTAAACCAGGGCTAATTTTTGCCCATATTTCTCAACATCAAGATGCCGTTAAATACAACATGCTGGTTAACCTGATGGGTGTAGTTAGATACAGTTTTTTATTAGCATATTAATAAATGGTCTTTTGGAAAGGAAACCTGGCAGCACTCCACAAGAAGTTCAGCTGTCAGGAAATTAAAAAATGGAATGCTGTAGTGTATGTAGTATATTACTCTGCATTATCATGTACAAGTTTGAATAGAAATCAACATCTGAGAGTGATTCTCACGTTTTGCTGCCTTATGTTGCAAAACTGTTTGTTGTATATTACCTGATGTGCTAATGTTATTGGATCCCTGGATATATGTTGGTTCTAACATGATATATACATGAGCAAAATAAATTACAGGATCGAGGCAGGAGCAGACTCAGGGGATAGAGATCTACACTAGGTTAATGTGGGTTACATCAGTTTCCCAAGTCCAGACTGAATGGAGTAGAAAAGTAAAGCTACAACATAAATGTTAGAAAGTAAGAGAAATAATTGAAATTTAAATAATTTGAAAAAATTAAATGTGTAAATATTAGAAATATAAGTAATTATTTAAATTTATTATTTCAACACTGTCCCTTTTTTAAAATGTACTTTTCTACACTGATGATCTGGTTCAGAGTTTATAAAATTCAGAATTATTTCAAGTTGTTTTGCAGAGATAGGGCTTGATTATCCATAGATTTCCACCCTATTTTGTGACCTAGACAGCAAAGCACTTAAATCCATCTCTATTCAAAAAAGCATTTAAGCACACACTTAACTTTAAACACACACAGTCAATGGGACTTAAGCGACTGCCTAAAGCTAAGCATATGCTTAAGTGGCTTGCAGAATTGGGGACTTATGTTTGCACAAAGTAGATTTAAAATGTTACCATTCCAATCTGGTGGCATTTTATACCTACTTTTTAGAAGGGTAAGTGACTACATAAGGGTAGTGAAGTGTCAGGTCCAATATTCTTTGAAATCTACATAAGCACTTGTCTTGATTCTGAATTCATATTTACACCAATGTAAAATCACCGTGGCCAATGAAGTTATTCCTGATTTATAGTGTGAGGTAAAAATAATGCCCACTTTCTTTTTCTACCTACCATTAACTGACTGTTGATTTATTTATTTTTTAATTTCCAGGAAGAACCTTGTTACATTTATTATGAAATATGGAGGTCAAGTGGAATATCTATTGCAAAATGAGGTATTTGTTCTCCGCCTGTTTTGCCAGAAAAGCATTAGCTTACTTGTGAAAGTCTCTAATTATTAGATTAACCTGCCTGAAACTGAATTAAAGAGGACTCTTATTTAAAGCTGTTTAACCTGTTTTGGAAAGGGCGTGGAAATTTTAAACTAAAATTAATGACATCTAAATTAAGATAAATGCTACAAGATTAAAACATTCATGGTAACGATTTCCTAGTGTTGGGGAACAACAAAAGGATCCAAGGCTCATTTTGAGTTAGCACCCAAATATTTGGATCTAGTTTTATTATAATCACTTGAGTCTGCAAAATTTGCCCCTCCCCCCAATTCTGCAAACACTTAAACATGTATTTCAGTGGTACTATCACATGCATAAAGTCAGGCATGAGTTTAAGAGTTTTCAGAATCAGGTTTAAACATAAAACTTGAGGGGGGTCCAATTGAACTGTAAATGCCACCAGAAAAGATTAATTTTACCCTTTCACTCCCAACCGTAGGCAGAATCTAACCCCAAAATTAAGATGATTGCTTAAATGACAGATAATCTGATAGGGAATGAAGAAGACAAATAATAGGTTGAGCTGAGATTCTGGAGGTGGTGCAGACTCATCTTATTTTTGGTTAAACTAGTTCTTCCTTCTTTCATTTATAATTTGGGAAATGAAAGAAAGCACAAGACCTTGTTAGATCACAGAATATACTCATGCAGCTGCTTGGAGCTATTACAGTTTGATGCAGTAGAGTTTAACTAGTTGTGTTAAAGTAAGGAATTCTCTTGCAAAAGGTTATGCGCCAGAAAAAAACCCAAAACAAAAATCCACAACCAAACATCTCCATCCTGTTTCAGGGTACTAATCCCCCGCCACCCCAGATTTCAGTTTTTCAAGATTTTTTTGTGCAGTAGATATTTCCATTTTGAATTATGAAAAATTACCAAAAATTCCTGCAAAAAAATTTACCTTTTTTGTGAAAATCCTTGAGACTTTTCTTTTGCGGGACCCCATCATCTGTTCAGTTACAGCGTGGGCTGTGTTTTAGCACAAGGGGATATGTGCAATGCAGCCCCATAATGGCATTCCAAGTCTTGGTGACCATGGGACATAGATCAGCAATTCAGGACCAAAACTACACAGCAATTTTAAACTAGGGCCCTGATCCTGAAAACACATAGGCATTTGCTTAACTTGACACATGTGAGCAGTGTTCCTTTGAACTCAGTGGAACTACTTATGTTTGCGAAGTTAGGCACATGTCTAAGTGTTTACAGGACTGTGGTCTGAGATCCCAATACTGCAGCCTCTTAGACTTTTATTTATGTGAGAAGTTCCATTGAGCTCAGTTATACATGTGTGCTTGCAGTATTGGGACCAAAGCAAAAAAGGTTCTAAACTGGAAAGGAGCTGTGCAAAACATTAATCACACAATTAACTGCACTCCAAGCTACATATCCTGCAATATATACTGCATAGGCAAACCTCTGCACCTATATAAAATCCCTGGGACATCCCTTCTCTTAAGATTTTCACCTGGAGTTCCTGGCAATCAAAGGCTAATCAAACCTAAAGACTAGTCTGGACATCACGCAGTCATTTGTTGCAGTCTACAAATATTTGTAGTTTATCCTAGCGTAAACTCATTCTTAAATTTTAGCATGAGTTAGTTAACAGATGTTAAAAATACACCCATTTTTTTGCAGTGTTGATATGGCCATAGAGTTTACCTCAGGATCAGGGCCTAAGTTTGTGCCTTGTTGAGTTCACAATCCTTTCCTGAACCTACAGTGGTGTTGTCTTTATTCTTCACTGTATTGCTCCAGTTTTATGCCAGTTGTAACTCCACTGTAACACAGCAGAGAATTGAGATGTGTGTGAAATTTTCCATGCACATAAAAACTATTATTATTAGAATTAATTGTTATGGTAGTTGTCCTGAAAAAGTTATGAAGTGGTCATGGAATCTGCCTGTTTAGCTTGCAGCAGTGTAGGAAGTTAGGAGGGTAAGTCCCTCCATGTTCAGTAGAGCACTTAACTTTAAGCCAGTGGGACTTAGGTACTTGCTTAACATTAAGCATGTGGTTAAGTGCTTTGCTGAACTCAGATCTTAGTCTGTCCTCCAGCTCTGGTTTTAAGGTGGGAGATCTCCAGGTCCTTAGTAAATTTGTTTCAGCCATTTACATACCCACATCTTCAAACCCCATAAGTCATGGGTATTTGTTGAAAAACTTAAAAGTCATGGAATCCATGAGTGAGATCCATGGCAGAACTGTAGCCCTCGCTATTATTAATGTACAGTAAATGCCCTACAAGCTAGATGGTGGTTGCTGCTATTACAAAATGAAAATCAGAGATAAAAGTATGACATTTTTGGCACAAGAGATACAGTTTGACCAAACATGTATGGAGCATTTCCACAGAATTAATGCCCTGAATGTTAGCCATTCTCATCGCCCCAATCATCTCTTGTAAGCCTGTAAAGAAACTTTTTGTTTAACTTTTCATAAAGGGGATGTTCCACAGTGGGATGGTGTTTTAATTATAAAAATAATTTAAACATCAAAATATCCTCCAAAAGATATAGTGTTAAATAGTAGTATTTAAATATTTTCAGTAAATAAAACATGTACATTATGTTGACTTTAATTCCTCCTGAATTTTAGGACATTCAGAACAAAAACCTCCCAAAATAGCTATAGAAAAATAAGTCTCTCTCTGATTTAGCCTTGATGGACTGAACAATGTGATATATCTATATCTGGAAAGGGAAGACTCTCCAGGTATTAAATGTCTGTCTGGAAAGAGAGATGAGAGAAAAATCTATCATCAGTCATATCTAGTTTAAAATATTTTTCATATCTTTGTCCTTTAAGGCAATAAGATCAGTGCCTTGGGAGTACCAAGTCCATAAACCATACCTAATTATAACATTTCTTGCTTCACACTTAACGGCACATTATATCATGGAAATGCAAATACTCTTCAAAACTTTCCAACATGCCTTTTTATAGGAATCCACAATGTATTCTGAAAACATTAAAGAAGATATTTTTCCTCCACAGGAAGCATAGCCATCACCCTATTCATGGATTAGCCTTGTGTGTCTGCAATGATAATGTATTACTCTGAAAACTCCTGTGTGTGCGTGTGTCTGTAGAGATAAAGTTCCTTGTGTTACAAATCCATATCCACATGTGGAAAAGAAAAATAGTAATATTCTCCAGGTCCGTACAATAAAAAAGCCCACATAATCCTCTGGCTTTGTCATTGTTAAGGTGGTGACAAAGCTGTCCTATTTTAGCAGCTCCCGCCAGTATAGTTATGTGTACCCTGTACATACAGAGAGGAAAATCTGCAAGCATTTAATTTAAAAATCAACATGATGGTGGGAGGGGAAAGGAGGAAGAAAGGAAAATGCAATAATTTATAAAGGGACAGGTTAGAAAGTGATGGATCAATTTAAGACTGAAAGAAGCTCCAAAGTTTATTAGAGAACACAAATAACCACAATCAATCTCCTTCCCCTTCAATCCTTTTAAAAAGTGTTTTCGTTTTATTTTTCAAAATTCTCTGAGTGTGCCTAATATATCCCTGCTCTAATTAAGTCAGTGGAGTTAGGATACAGTTATCCCAATATATTTATTTATTTCTATTAATGATAGATATTAACCTTCTTGTTACAGTTCAGTTACAGACTTTCAGCTTAGAAATAAAAAAGTTCATCTTAGGGGCAGTTTTTCTCTTTCAGTCATAGAAATGGATGAGTTACAAAAATAACTTTATCAGCACATTAACACACTGTAGCTCACTGAAAGGAATGTTATCAGTGCCGAGGCATAGAGAATATTTTAGGAGGAGAGTTTTTGCTTGCTCAGGGAATGTATTTCAGTCTTTAAGGTAGTCAGTAGTACAAATAAAGAAGGAATCCATGGAAATTATTTTAAATATTCTCCCCAATATAGAGTATGTAGTATTTACAGAGATCCCCTTTTAGATTCCTGGAGTCATAGAGTTTAAAGCCAGAAGGGATGACCAGATCATCTAGTCTGACTGCCTGAATATCACAGGCCACCAACACCACACAGCACTAAAGCCAACAACCAATATTAGACCACCATATTACAGCCCACAGGAGACTAGACTGTTGTGTGCCACAGGCAGAGAGTAGGAAGGAGCACCAGTGCCCGAAGCCCCCACAATGGCAAGTAAATGACTATCTGAAATATACCCAGGTAATCCTGGCAAATGACCCGCACCACAAACTGCAGAGGAAGGCAAAATAAACACCTACGGTCACTGCCTATCTGACCTGGTGGAAAATTCCTTCCCAGCCCCACATATGGTGATGAGTTAGATCCACAGCATGTGGGCAAGAACTAGGCAATCAAGCTCCTGAGAGAGAGACTGATGGCACCAACCCCAGAGCCCTGCTCCCCCTTCAAGTGCCCCATCTCCAGCCATGGCCATCCCTGATGCTTCAGAGGACGGACATAAAACAAACAAAATGAGAATACACTGAGGGAGGGGAAATCCCTTCCTGACCCTGCAGGGGGCTGGTTGAAATCCTGAACAATGAGCTTTTAGGAACAAAACATGTTAACTAGAAGTGAGCCCCAGGGCTCCTGAGCCCTGTGCCTGACCATTACAAGCAACCCTGTCATAAAATCACGTTAATAAATTTGTCCAGCTCTCTCCGCAAGTTGTTTTGCCCTCCCACCTCCTACTGGGAGGCTATTCCTGAATCTCACCCCTCTGATGGTTAGAAACATTCTTCGCATTTCCAGCCAGAATTTGTTCATGACCTGTTTATACCCATTTGTTCTTGTGCCATCATTGCCTCTTAGCTTTAAATAGCTCTTCACCATCCTTGGTATTTATCCCAGATGTATTTGTATAGAGCAACCATATCCCCTCTGTCTTCTTTTTGCAAAAGTAAACAAGTCAAGCTCTTCCAATCTCCTGTTAAACTAGTTCCTCTATTCCCTGGATCATCCTAATAGCTCTTCGCTGCACCTGTCTCAGTTTAAATTTATCTTTCTTGAACATGGGTGACCAGATTTGCACACTGTATTCAAAATGACGTCTTACCAATGCCTTGTAAAATGGCATTAATATTTTTCTCTCTCTCTCCTGGAAATGACTTGCCTCGCTCTTCCTAGGATCGCCTTTGTCTTTTTCACAGCCTCATCACATAGGTGGTTCATAGTAATCCTGTGATCAACCCACACCCCCTGATAATAATTTCTATTATCTTTAAAAATTCAGCTCTCTTCTCAAAGAGAGAGAGATTGTGCCAAACTCATCTTTTAACTTTGGTAAACCCTCATTGCATTATGTCCTCCTTTTTGTTTATCCCATTAATTTAATTGTTTCCTTCATATTTTGTTCTAAAGCCTTGCATACGACTGAGGTTTAGACTAATAAGTTTTTAATTGCCCAAATCACTTTCCCTTTCTTAAGTATAGGTTCAACATTAGCTATTCTCCAGTCATATGATATTAATACATCTGAATATACAGCCGTATTAAAAATCCTTATTCCCAGACCAGCAATTTCATGTGTTCGTTCTTTCAGTATTCTGGGATGTAAATTATTCCTTTATCCCGATTTGAGTGTATTAAACGCTTACGTTTTTGTTTCACCTCAGATGAAATACGTTTTTTATTTCTAGACACTCATTCCCATGAGCCATATTGCC
The DNA here is from genome assembly GCF_013100865.1 of Trachemys scripta elegans. Classification (NCBI taxonomy): domain Eukaryota; kingdom Metazoa; phylum Chordata; order Testudines; family Emydidae; genus Trachemys; species Trachemys scripta. The sequence goes on from NC_048298.1 coordinate 112,676,714, forward strand.
TTCCTGCACATGTTCCATATTATCCTTATTGAAAACAGAGGCAATTTATTTATTTAGTTTTTGTGCCATACCTAGATTATCTTTAATCTTCTTCCCATCCACACTGCATAGTGGTCCAACCTCATCCTTCCTTATTCTCTCTCTATTTATTAAACTACTGAACCTCTTGTTATTTATTTTAATTTCCTTAGCGAGATCTATTTCATCTTAACTTTTTGCAGTTCTCATTTTATTCCTACATTTTCTAATCTCCACAATGTAGTTTTCTTTGCTGATCTGCCCCCTTTTCCATTCCCTCTAGGCTCTCTGCTTACTCCTAATAACCTTTTTGCAGAGGTTATTCATCTATCTGTGTATGGAGCCTTTCCCTACAAGTTTTTCCCCCTTGCTTGTGATGCAAATTTTTTTCACTTTTGATTTGAAGAAATTCCAAGACTCCTCCACATTTAAGTTCCTGAGCTCTTTAGTGCAGTTGACTTCAACTAATGCCTTTCATTTCCCAAAGTCTGCCCCTTTGAAGTAAAAAAATCATAGTTGATGACCTGGTTTTGATTATCCTTCCATTTAATTTAAACTGAATCAACTCATCATCACTTGATTCAAGATTACTTCCTATGACCTTCTATGATGTGTTCACAATTAACAAAACCAAGTCTAAAATAAATTACATCATTTCTTGTTGATTCAGTGGCAATTTGAAGGAAACTGACATCTATTACTTCCAGGAATAAATAATTAGTAGCATTTATTCTTCAATCTATATCCAATATGTTAGTCTCCCATTATAACACAATTTCCAATAGTACTGATCTTTCTAATAATATTTGAAGAGATTTTGACCCAAACAGGTTTTCACTGATGTACAACACTATCCTATCAACTTTACCTTTATTCCTATCGGTCCTAAGCAGCACATACCCTTCAGTACCTGTATTCCAGTTATGAGTGCTTTTCACCAGGTTTCTGAAATCCCTGTAATACCTGGTTTGACCTCCTCATGGACTTTAAGGTCAGAAGGGACCATCATCATCATCTAGTCTGACCTCCGGCACTTTGCAGATCACAGAACCTTACCCACCCACTCCTATAATAGACCCCTAATCTCTAGCTGATTTTCTGAAGTCCTCAAATCATGGTTTAAAGACTTCAAGTTACAGAGAAGTCACCATTTACACTAGTTTAAACCTGCAAGTGACCTGTGCCCCATGCTGCAGAGGAAGGTGAAAAATCCCCAGGGTCTCTGCCAATCTGACCCAGGGGAAAATTCCTTCCCAACCCCAAATATGGTGATCAGTTAGAGCATGTGGGAAAGACCCTGCCCCAGTAGTTCCAGTTCCTCCATTTAATTTACACTTCTCACATTAGTGTACAAACATTTCCATTGTTTCTCTAGGACCTCACCCAGTTTTCTATTTGGATTAGATATAATCCTTTCACTAACTGTAACAACTACTTGTCTACCACTCCACTCAATATTTGTAATTTTTTCTCTGTGCTGTCAATACTCTTACGTTGTGATGTTTCATTGTCCTTTATTATATCTTAATTTAGCTGATTTTCTTCCTCCTGTGTATTGAAACCCAGTCATGGAGATTTCATGAGTCTCTCCCAACCTTCTCCTCTCATCTCCTAGTTAAAAGCCCTTCTTATCTATCATGCCAGCCTTGGTCCCAAAAGTTTAATACTCAAGTGGAGTCCATCAGTTGAGAAGAGTCTCTTCTTTCTGTACTATCTTCCAATGGTCAGTCATTCCAAAACCTTCTTCATAGAACCAATCCTTGAGCCATCTGTTGATTATCATTATCTTGTCATGCCTTCACCCTCCTTCTTTAGGGACCAGAAGAATTCAGCTGAAAATCACCTGAGGTTTCCTCCTCTTTAAGCACCTTACCCAGCTGAGTATACTCATCCTTGAGTCATTCTAGGGGGAATCTAGCAATGTAATTCGTCCCAACATGCAGCACAATCAGTGGACTTATCCATGTTCTCATCAGCTTCACGTCCACACCTCGTATCCTTGGTCCTGGCAGACTGCATACTCTCCTCTGGATCTGGTCTGGTGAGAGACCTGTTGATTCTTCTGAGTATGGAGTCCCCAACCACATAGACCTGTCTCATCCTGGTGTTGGAATAAATCTGTCTTGTGTTCTGTGTCACAGTCCCCTATACATCATCCTCACTTTTCCTTAAACTCCAGTTTCCGGTTTTCTCTGTCATCTCTACCTCTCTTCTTCCTTGCCACTGTATCTTCTACCTGTCTCCTCATTTCCTAGGGCAGCAAACCTGTTACCCAACTCAATTTCATCACCACTAGCTGAATCTCTACCTTGTCCTCATGGTCACATTCTTCCATGGATCACTCTGCTCTTCTTGCAGTCCATCCTCCAGAAACTTTTGTTTGGAAGGTGTCCGCAAATCTTGAGTTGTCTGTACCACCTCCTCTCTCCTGTTCTGTATTATGCCTTCAAATTCCCAACTGAATTCCATCAACTCCAGCAGCATCTCTAATCTCTGCCATGAGTTCTATCAGGTGACATTTCATGCATAAGTAACTTCCATCAGATACCCACTCAAGGATAATATACTCTTTTGGGTCACAAATTCTTAAATACACATCATATATCTGGAACAACTCAGTTTGTGTAAAAGACAGTGTAATTTGGCCAATGGGCTTGTAAAATACAATATTTTAAAAGTCTGGACTTTATCTTCATGAACATTTAATAGATTGGAAATATAATTTTTTTGGAGAAAAATAGGTTGCAAAATACTCAATGTCCTATCCATGTGTCAGAAGTAGTTATTCTAAGGAATCAGTACTTCTAGAAAGGAGGAACATAGCCCTGCAGAATGGCCCATTGATATGAGTAGGAGATAAAAAGTGGTGAGAACTCTGAGGGCTCCTGAAAAGCTTTTGAAGTTTCCAAGTTATCTGGTTCAAGGTCCCACAGAACTTGTTTGTTCAGAATCTGTGTTGTTTTTTTTATGAAACCCAGCTAAACCACCATGTTTTGCCTTAAAATCAATTTTAGAGGCTAAGTTGGTCACAGTTTTCAATCAAAACAAGGAATTAGTCCAAGAAGCTTAGTTTGGATAGGTCAAAAGGTTCTTAGACCTCCACAAAACCTTTGGTGAAACTGGCCTGACTCTTTCAGATATGTAACCAAACACTGAAGCAGGTGATACCTAGCTTGTTAAAGATTTCATTAGGAAAGTTTCACCCTGCTCTATAGGAATCATGTAAGGCTTATAGAGTTTCGCACCTGCTGTCTTGAAGACTTTGCTACTCCTCAGTGGTCTGCAAAATTCCTGGGTTTATGTATGATGTCTTGTCTTTTGTGCCAGATTTATTTTTGGATGCACCCACTGACTTCAGTTTTACTTAGTGATAAGCTTTTTGTGAGGTATTTCTATTAAATGGGTTTTTTCTCCTTGCTGTCAACAGCATAAAGTGGATAAAGTGATTGAAGAAGCTAAAGCAATCTGCAGCGTTCTCTGTTCTGTGGAAACCAGGGCTATTACTGATGCAGTCAAGAAACTCCATTCAGTGCCACTGGGAAAAACACAGGTAAAGGATGCACTGAAACTTTTACAAGGTTGGCCTGAAGTGCTGATGTCTTATTCCCTCTTGGACACCATAACTTAAGTAGGTATCATTCATTTCTTCATTGATCATGATGAAGGGTCAAGGTACTGCCTTGCTACTTATTTTCTCGGAGGTGAATATTAGGAAGAAGCAGCTTAAAAAGAGAAAAGATTGTGAGCAATGAAACGTATGACTAGAAAGCAATAAAAGGTTGGTCTTGTGGGTAAGGTACTGAACTTGGAAATAGGAGAGATGGATTGTGTTCCCAGCTCTGCCATAGACTTCTTGTGTGACCTTGGACAAGTCATGTAGGATTAGGTTAGCGGAGGTTCTGAGCACTCAAAGCTCCATTTTAAGTCAGCATCTGGGGAATGCAGGTACTCTGCACTACTGAAAATCAGGCCATTAATCACTGTGAATTAGTCATGCTAATGTTTTCTCACATTAATGAAATTTCTACTTCAGCGTTTTAAGAAGTTTAAGTTTTCCTCTGTCTTCCCATAAGTGGTCTCTATCCTGCTGTCCTTACTCATTGACTTGAGTTTTCATGTGGAAGGGACTGCAAGATTGGACCCATTCTTGCTGGTTTGCCCAGATCTTAGTTTCATCCACAATCTATCATTTTATCTCCTGCCCAGTACACTTAGTTAAATAACCAAATATCAGAACAAAGTTTTAGCCCATAAATCTTGTGATGTATATAAGAACAACCTTCTTAAGGCAGGGGGGGGAAATGGGTTAGAAGAAGAGTCTGGAGAGACACTAATCTACCCAAAAAGAATTTGTCCGAAGAGGCCTGCTGTCTGGGTTGTGAATACCATGATGATACTCCAAAGCTGTGATTGGGGAAAGCTAATTTAGTTGTTTTGTAGCATTTCACATAGCATGACAGTGATACATGGCACAGATTTTTATGGCATATTACACACATCTGGTTAGTCATTTAAACCTGTGTTCTTCACACTTTCAAACCCCAATAAAATCATCATTCTCTCCAAGTATTTTTATCTGAGTAAACCTGAGTCTGAGGTGTGAAATGGACTTGCCAAAGGGTACATAGTGAGTTAGTAGAAGAACTGGAATTTGAACTCAGAAAATCTTATTTCCTAGCCGTATGTTCAGTCCTCCTAGACTATGCCATAAGAGTGGATAGCTCAATTTTCTCACAGTAAATCAGACCAACTGGTTTCCTTTAATTTCTTCCCTAGCATTTCTTCTGCTTCATTGTTCGTTGTTGTTAAGTCTAGTTTATATAGCACTCCAAATATGTTTGGTGCTTCATTGATAAGTGTTTAAATCGCTGTCATGTGGAGCTTCCAATCTAAATGGGTCTGTGAAATACCATACATCCTCTGGTGTGGTGTTAATTTAAATACAAATATTCACAAGAATATTCTTCTGGTATTTCAGGTGACAAATGCAGTAGAGAAATAAATAAAAGAAACTACATCCGTTTATGACAAGGCTTATTGACTTTCATCTGTAGAGTCCATCTACCATTTCTGGGGACAGAGTTAAAAATCTTCCACATGGACAGAGTATTTTCTTCAGTGCCATGCTCTTAATAAACAGATGGCCGAAGAACCCAGTTCTTTGGGATGGGGAAAAAGCTAATTGTGGGATAAATGTTCCTTTAGAAATGAACTAAAAAGTATAAAAAGGAAGGAGGCTGAGACTGATTTTTTCAAATTGGTACTGCGTTGGGAAATGGATTTCCCTGCCCCAGGCGAAGGGAGATTCCACTTTCCCTTTATTTCATCAGCACCCTTGAACCCAAATCCTAAGAAGCAACCTATATCCAGTTTCGGTCAGGCTTGCCTAACTTGCCAGAATCAGTTTTCAGACATTCCATTTGAAATCAGAAACAGAAATATCCAAATCATGGCCTGCCTTGGACACCTCTAATCAGAAAACTGCATCCTAAATGCAGCAGTGAACTGGGGAGTGTGTGTGGGGGGGGGGGGGCTAAGATTGCAGGTCTTCTTACATGAGTCTTAAATTTCTGTTAGTGAATAAAATCCATTGAGAAAGCTTGGGCTCTGCTTTTTTTCAGGGTCAGTGTTCCAGGTCCTATAAAACTGTAAACTGGATTGTTTGGCGATTCAGCACTTAAGTGAGATAAGCCAAATCATAATCTGATCTGTTCTGTAGCGAGAACTCCAGTTCACATGTTCCTGTAGTGGGTTTCTCTTGTACTCCCAGCACTGGCTCAGTTCATTGCTCTGCCAGAGACATCCTCTGTAATGTTAACCAAGTAACACAGTCTCTCTGTGCCCAAGTTTCCTATACTGAAAATAGGCACAGTAATAATAATAATACTTTTTCTGTCCTGTCTAGTTAAATTGTGAGCTCTTCAGGGCAAGAGCTGCCTCTTATTATTTGCATGCAAAGCACCTATCACAATGGAAACCTGGTCTCAGCTAGGATCTCTAGGTGCCACTGTAAAGCTAGTAATAAATGGTGATGGCCTCGTCTGAACATTAAAAAGAAAGTATCGTGGATTCTTTTCTGATAAAATACTTTCTCCCCAGCCCTGAATAGAACATCTAGATTGATATAAACTTTACAAAGAAGTAGCTTCATGTTGATGAGATTTCTCTTCTATCAACATTTCCTTCAGGCTTGGTTAGCTGACCTAGCTCACGTTCCCTTGAAGCCTTCTTTTGAAGGCTGTCCATGACCTTGAATGAGACCCCCTCCCTCCTTCATGAGACAGAGCTGATTAACAACTGACTTCAAAAAGTCAGCTACCAAATGGTTCCCGTGCCAGCAAATGCCTCTGCTGCTTCTTGTTTCCTACTTTTTTCAGAAATAAGTGCTACAACAGTTGATTAGACTTGGGCAGCCCCTCAAAAGTTCAGGTTTTCTGCAAAAACAGCTGCTTCTCATCCAGAGGCAGCTGAATTATAAATGTAATAAAAGCAGACAAATATTTTCCTGTATGCATAGAAACTCAAGTTCAACTCAGTTTTCTAGTATAATTTCATATATCTATATCTCTGTATGTATAATATGTATTTATGTGCAGGTATGGATAAATGATGAGCCAGATCTTCAGGAGGTATAACTTAGCTCATCATATCTATCACTATATTTAGACTGAATCAGTATTCAGCACTTCGATATTTGATGATGGGTCAATTCCTCTAGTCCTTATTCAAGCAAAACTCACATTGAAGTCATGAGTAGGAGTTTTGGCCCCAAAAAATACAGTGCAGTGTTTTTTGGCTACTGATGACACCTTTTTTTCCCTTGATTCTGAGGGATCTATGGACCACTTACTTATTAAGAACTATTAATTAAGAACTCAATAATAGTGGGGGATTTCAATTATCCCCATATTGACTGGGAACATGTCACCTCAGGACGAAATGCAGACACACAATTTCTCGATACTTTAAATGACTGCTTCTTGGAGCAGCTGATACGGGAAGTCACAAGGGGAGAGGCAACTCTCGATTTAATCCTGAGTAGCGCGCAGGTGCTGGTCCAAGAGGTAACTATAATAGGACCGCTTGGAAATAGTGACCATAATATAATAACATTTAACATCCCTGTGGTGGGAAGAACATCTCAACAACCCAACACTGTGGCATTCAATTTCAGAAAGAGGAACTATGCAAAAATGAGGGGGTTACTTAAACAGAAATTAAAAGGTATAGTGACTAAAGTGAAATCCCTGCAAGCTGCATGGATGCTTTTCAAAGACACCATAATAGAGGTCCAACTTAAATGTATACCCCAAATTAAAAAACACAGTAAAAGAACTAAAGAGATACCATGGCTTAACAACCATGTAAAAGAAGCGGTGAGAGATAAAAAGGCATATTTTAAAAAGTGGAAGTCAAATCCTAGTGAGGTAAATAGAAAGGAGCATAAACACTGCCAAATTAAGTGTAAAAACGTAATAAGAAAAGCCAAAGAGGAGTTTGAAGAACGGCTAGCCAAAAACTCAAATGGTAATAACAAAATGTTTTTAAGTACATCAGAAGAAGGAAGCCTGCTAAACAACCAGTGGGGCCCCTGGATCATTAAGATACAAAAGGAGCGCTTAAAGACGAGAAAGACATTGCAGAGAACCTAAATGGATTCCTTGCTTCAGTCTTCAAGGCTGAGGATGTTAGGGAGATTCCCAAACCTGAGCCAGCCTTTGTAGGTGACAAATCAATCTGTGACAATTCCTCAGAAGTGTCACTAGAGGAGATTTTGGAATTAATTGATAAACTTAACAGTGACAAGTCACCGGGACCAGATGGCATTCACCCAAGAGTTCTGAAAGGACTCAAATATGAAGCTGTGGAACTATTAACTATGGTTTGTAACCTGTCCTTTAAATTGGCTTCTGTACCCAATGACTGGAAGATAGCTAATGTAACGCCAATATTTAAAAAGGGCTCTAGAGGTGATCCTGGCAATTACAGACCAGTAAGTCTAACATCAGTACAAGGCAAATTAGTTGAAACAATAGTAAAGAATAAAATTGTCAGACACATAGAAGAACACAAATTGTTGGGCAAAAGTCAACATGGTTTCTGTAAAGGGAAATCGTGCTTTACTAATCTATTAGAGTTCTTTGACGGGGTCAACAAATATGTGGACAAGGGGGATCCAGTGGACATAGTGTACTTAGATTTCCAGAAAGCCTTTGACAAGGTCCCTCACCAAAGGCTCTTAAGTAAATTAAGTTGTCATGGGATAAAAGGGAAGGTCCTTTCATGGATTGAGAACTGGTTAAAAGACAGGGAACAAAGGGTAGGAATAAATGGTAAATTCTCAGAATGCAGAGTGGTAACTAGTGGTGTTCCCCAAGGGTCAGTTCTAGGACCAATCCTATTCAACTTATTCATAAATGATCTGGAGAAGGGGGTAAAAAGTGAGGTGGCAAAGTTTGCAGATGACACTAAACTGCTCAAGTTTCAGAGTAGCAGCCGTGTTAGTCTGTATCCGCAAAAAGAAGAACAGGAGTACTTGTGGCACCTTAGAGACTAACAAATTTATTAGAGCATAAGCTTTCGTGGACTACAGCCCACTTCTTTGGATGCATATAGATAGTTAAGACCAAAGTAGACTGTTAAGAACTTCAAAAAGATCTCACAAATCTAAGTGATTGGGCAACAAAATGGCAAATGAAATTTAATGTAGATAAATGTAAAGTAATGCACATTGGAAAAAATAACCCCAACTATACATACAATCTGATGGGGGCTAATTTAGCTACAACGAATCAGGAAAAAGATCTTGGAGTCATCGTGGATAGTTCTCTAAAGACGTCCACGCAGTGTGCAGTGGCGGACAAAAAAGCAAACAGGATGTTAGGAATCATTAAAAAGGGGATAGAAAATAAGACGGAGAGTATCTTATTGCCCTTATATAAATCGATGGTACGCCCACATCTTGAATACTGTGTACAGATGTGGTCTCCTCATCTCAAAAAAGATATACTGGCATTAGAAAAGATTCAGAGAAGGGCAACTAAAATGATGAGGGTTTTGGAACGGGTCCCATATGAGGAGAGATTAAAGAGGCTAGGACTTTTCAGCTTGGAAAAGAGGAGACTAAGGGGGGATATGATAGAGGTACATACAATCATTAGTGATGTGGAGAAAGTAAATAAGGAAGAGTTATTTACTTGTTCCCATAATACAAGAACTAGGGGCCACCAAATGAAATTAATGGGCATCAGGTTTAAAATAAATAAAAGGAAGTTCTTCTTCCCACAGCGCACAGTCAACTTGTGGAACTCCTTGCCTGAGGAGGTTGTGAAGTCTAGCACTATAACAGCATTTAAAAGAGAACTGGATAAATTCATGGAGGTTAAGTCCATTAATGGCTATTAGCCAGGATGCGTAAGGAATGGTGTCCTTAGCCTCTGTTTGTCAGAGGGTGGAGATGGATGGCCGGAGAGAGATCACTTGATCATTACCTGTTAGATTCACTCCCTCTGGGGCACCTGGCATTTGCCACTGTCAGTAGACAGGATACTGGGCTAGATGGACCTTTGGTCTGACCCAGTACAGCCGTTCTTATGTTCTTATCTAATATGTCTGGTTTAGGTGTTTCTGTAGTACCTATCAACATAGCTGCCAAAGTAGTGTAGGTTTCCTGCGGGGTTCCATGAGTATAAGTCCCTGTCTACTGAAAGCCTGAAATCAGGATGCATAACTGGTTCAAAGTTCCAATCTAGTGGTGAGTCTTGGGTGCTCCTGGTCATCTTCGACACCAGTGAACTTTCCCTGATAAACCCCTCCAGTGCCATCTTCTGCCGCTCTCTGCAAAGCCACACAGAGCGACCACCTCCCCACTTAACTAGCTACAGCCTCCCTCCTTGTTCCCAATGCAGAGTCAGAAGCCCCAGTACTCACAGCCCCATGCAGCTCTGGGCAGCCGTGATACTGAGTCCAGCTCCGGCCTGTCCTTCTCAGGCGATTCCTCCCTGGCACTGTGCTCCTCCTGGCTCTTGTCCTGAGCTGTCCCCGATCAGCCCTGTCCGTCTCAGGCCTCGGGCAGGTTCTCTCTGCTTCACTTTTCCAGGGCCTCTGGCTGCCTCTCCCTCTCCTTGGAGCTCCAGTGCTGCCCCCTGGAGTTTCCCTCCTTTTTTCTTACTCTCCCCCTCCCCCTTAGGAGAAAGATTTAAAGGGCCATGCTCTCTAAACCCCAAAGGGGTTACATCTATGTTTCAGCTTTATACTTCAGCAATGCATTTATAGCATCTTGGTCAATATTAACATATGAATGGTGCTTATTGCAAATGAGGACTTGGTGGCACAGATGGTTAAAATTAAACTTTAAAGAATCGTCTATTAAATTATTTATGCACATAAATAATTGGTCTGATCTTTCAGAGGTTCTGAGCACCAGGCAGCTCCCAGTGAAGGAAGTGGGCGATGTTGCCTGCTCATCACTTGTAGAAAATCAAGCTTCCAATTTAGCTATCTCGCTAGGAATTGGAAGCCTAACTTTTAGGCACCCCGTTTGCAAAAGTTAATGGGGCTCTGACATCTGTCTACATAGAATAACTTCTAGAAATAGACAAGACACACGCAGGGTGGGGGAGAGAAGATATTGTGATCCCCTAAGCTTTAGAGCCCAAGCACCAGCCTGAGCCACAGAGGCTACACAGCTATTGTTGTGCAAGACCCACAAGGCCGAATCTGTCTCCCTAGGCTCTGAGACTCACTGCTGTGGGCTGTGTAGCTGTACCCTAAGTGACTTGCCTAAGATCATACAGGAAGCTTATGGTACGAATAGGAACCAAACCCTGATCTCCTGAGTCAAATTCCTGTACGTTCCTCTCATGATCTATGCTTCTCTCTTTTGCCCCAACACCAGTTTACCTCGACGCAGTTCCCATAGGAAATCTCTGTGCCTGACCAATATCATCTCTCACAGCAATAAAAGCTGGTGTTCTGTCTTTTCTGCATTATAAATATTCATGATTTTTTCTTGTCTTTTTAGAATTCACTTCAAAACGTAGAAACTCCAGTCAGAGGTAAAGACATTTCTTTTACACATTAATACAAACAATAAACAATTAGCAAAATGCGCATTCTTCAATTTGAATTAATGTTAAAGAATTCATTTCTTAATTTATAGTGTAAACCATTTTCTGTAAGTAAAGCAAATGCAAGTGTTTCAAAGTCTATATAGATCATTATATTGTCTCCAATTCATTTTAGAGATAAAATAGTCATTTTTTTCTCAGATTAGAAAATCTAGTCAGTTATAGTGGGCATTTTAAAAGGCAAAGTGGATTGAGCCCCTTTTAGAGGTTGTCCTTAATCTCCCTTCTCCTGCTGGAAAGAAAGAAATGAAGCACCACAGTGAAGCTGCAAATTTAGGTTTGTCTGTAACATTTCTGTCCCTCTTTATAAACTCTGGTGCTGTTATGCTAGTAATATAATTTAAGTGATTTAGTAAAATGGTAATGGGGGCAAACAACCATCCATCTTTAGTCCTATTTAGTCCCCCTAGTTCAAATCAGACCAGACTAGTAGGGACTGAAAATTGTTACTGCCTGATTGGTGTTTGATGTCTTATGTGAATTAACTAAATGGTCTCAGTTTATTTACTCAGACTGATGTCCATGTTGCAAATATATATAAAAATTTGTATCAATCACTCTTCGTTGCAGTATGATATGAGTTTCTGAGAACTGAATGGATGCAAAGAATGTAAAAGCCCTTCATGTTTAGGGTTTGTTTATACATGAAAGTTGATCCAGAATAAGAGAAACTGTGAATTTAAAGCAGATTGATTATTCCAGATTAGCTCTGTGTATTTTATTCCAAATTAGCTCAATCTGCTTCCAAAATGAATTAACATAATTCAAAATAAGGCACTCCATGGATGGACACTCTTGTTCCTGAATAAATCAGGAATAGCTATTCAGGAAAAGTTTTCTGTATAGACAAGTTTTTAGACATGGTTCTGGTCAGGGCTGGGGTATGGTGACCAGATCAATGGCAGGATAGCTTGTAGCTCTAACCAACTGTACCTGTATTCTGGATTTTAGACTCCAGGTTGGTCATTCCAGCATTTTTCAAATTCATTACAAATAAATAAATAAAATAATAACACAATTGTATAAAGAGCACCTACATCCTCACCTGCAGGAAAGAGCAAAGTGTCCTTGTGCATAGCAGAGAGGTGAGCATGAAAGTACCATGAGCAGGAGGCACCTATGGTCTGTGGAATTCCTCCCCCTTGGAAGAAGTTTTTTATCCCATGAGCTTTGTTCAACTCTAGTTATGGCAACGATTTGCTAAATATGAGAGGAATTAATAGTTGCTAATCCCTCATACACCTTATGCATCTTCTTCCGCACTCTCTTTAAAACACCCTCATGGAAAGAATGTAAACCATTCCTCTGTATAAGGCTATATGCAAGCTTGGGTTTTACTGAATCAGCACTTTCCTCAAAGAAAATCTGTTTGATGTATTGAAGAGCATTATAGATCTCTAACAGATTTTTGCTTATCTGCTGGTCTACACCCTTTTATTTATGCCAGAAAAGTGTCAGTCTTTTTCAGTTGAAGGCTTTTGTATTTGTTCTGGCTACACACTTAATTTCATAAGCATTGCTGAATCCATTCTGCAATGTACCCTTAGGAACTGCACATTACTGATTGCAGTGAGATCCTGTCAGAACTTGTTGGCATCTTAGTATTCAAATAGGTTAAATCCTGGTGATGCTGTTTGCATTGTATTTTTAAGCTATTTTTATTAAACTTTTTTCTGTTATTAATTTTAACTTGTGATGGGGAAAGATGATCATTTCTAGACTTCCCACCTGTCTGCACAACAGCATGTTCCCATAAAATAGTGAATACGATTATTCAAGTCAATAAAGATTTGACATTGTGGGTTTATTATGATCCAGGTTATAGACAGACAGGCCGAGAAGCAAGTTTATACAAAACTCATCCTGTTTGTCTTCTGTGAAGCTGTAATGGATTAATGGTTTGTACAGTATTAGAGTATGGAGGCTTCTAATGAAATTACTACCTGAGTTCATATCTGACAGAATAAGCAGCCTTAATATTTGGTCAGTACTTTGTCAGAGGCATTCCTGAAGACTATCTGTGCACCATAAAGAGGAGTTGTTCAAGTGACTATCTTTCCTCTGTGCTGCTAGAGATGCCATCTTTTGGAGGGAATGTAAAATAGATATCGTCACTGCTTGAGGATTACTGACGTTCTCATGGCACTGCTAAAGATGTAAAGTTTGACAAATTCTTTTTGGAATTTGACAATTATTTCTAGAACTGATCAGAAAATCTTAAGTATTTTCCACAAACATTTTTAAAAGAAACAATACATTTGCTTTATTCAAATTTTCTGTGGAAATTTTCCATTTTTTTAATGAAAAACTGAAAAACCTTTTTTTACCACACCCATTTTTGCCTATTTTTTTTCTTGGTTAAACGAAGTTGAGAAAAAATTATTTTGGATTGAACAATACATTTTGTTTTGATTTTGAGCCTTTTTCACATTGTTGCATTTTTAAATTGAAGGCCATTTCTAAACAAAAAGTCACTTTGATCCAAACAATCACATCTTGGTTTTTCTAAAATGTTTAAACAAAATGGTTCAACTTTCTCTCTTTGTTCATTTTGAAGAAAAAAAAAATTTGGTAAAACCAATACAAACTCAAAACATTTTCGGTGTCACTGAATCTGCAAATTTTGTAGAAAAAAAGTTATGTCTGAAAAAAAATTGCCCACTTCTAAACAGAATATTTTTAGTTTTCAGGGGTTTTCTTTATCATACCCTTTTAATTTCCTACCTTTTGTGATCACTTCAGTGTTCTAAGTAGTACTACAACTTTAATTGTGTCTTAATGAAGTTCTTTGGTTTAGGAATTGTATTCAGGGGGCTTGCTCTTTTTCTTAAAATAGCTAGGTAGATGCAGTTTTAATACTGTGTTCTCCATATTAGCTGTCAGGCGTCACAAGAATGTTAAGCTTTTCTTGTCTGAGATTCCATTCAGCCATTGAAACAATGTTCATGCACTAACTGGAGGGAATGTGTATACAGGAGTACAGAGGGCATATTTAACATAATCTACAACAACAACAACAAAATGCTCACCCTGACAGAAGGCCTAAGACTAAAACAATACATAAAATTATAATATTGGAGCAGAAAGAAAGCAATCTGGTATATGCTAACTTATTTTATTCTTTGTTTTCCAAAGTCTAGAAAGTATATGCTGCAGGTGTAAAAGTCAACACTTTCAGTTACTAAATTGCTTACTTAATTTTGCTTACTGGAGGAGGAATTCTCTCTGTAAAGAGAGTATGTGCAAGGATTAATGTGTTTTGTGGAGAGCATTGCAGAAGCTGAATTTCATCATGTATGGTCTCAGTCCATTTCCCAGTGGGCATGTCCACATCACAGTGGCGGAGAACTTAAACTAAATCATTTCAGACTAGAAATTGCGTGCAAATTTTTAACAGTGAGGGTAATAATTAACCAGTTGAATAATTTATCTTGGGATGAAATGGTTTCCACCATCACCTGAAGTCTTTAAATCAAGTTTGGATGTCGGCTTTAGACCAGACAGAAGTTATGAATATGCAGGAATTACTGGGTCACATTTTCAGCCTGTGTTATGCCATGTTAAAACTAGCTGAGCATAATGGTCTTTTCTGGCATTAAACTCCATGAATCACAAAAAGCAACTGGAGTAGTTGGCTTCATGAACAAATAGTGACATGGTACACCAAAGCCTATGTAACACCTGACTATATAACAAAGATTTTGCCCAGCCATTGTGAGTAATGGACGCTTACAAACCTGCCAAGATATTTGTGTCTCTAGTTTTGTTAATTGAGGTCCTGCTTAATGAATGAAGAGTGGAAAGAAACGGCTGTATCTGTCTTAGAAGCTGCAAAGGGATTTTAAATTGAGGTCCCATAGTAAATAAATCAGAGATGAGTGGGCTTTGGCAGTGCTGTAGCTAGCCATTTTAGCTCCCGGGGCGAGCAAGCACATTTGCACCCCCTACTGTTTTTTCCCTGCCCCATTTTTCCACTCCTGCAGCTTTGCACCCCACTCGGCCCTCTCTGGTTACAGCCCTGGGCTTTGATGTCAAGAAAAAAGTGTACCTGCTACTTTCAGGAGTTAAAAATGAACATCCATCTATTTATACACTGGATTGAATATTACTTTAGGAAGATTCTTGCACTTTAACTCAAAATATATTAAGACACTAAGTAATCACAGTAGAAGATGCACCAGGGGCCATTCTTTTATTTGTTTGGAGCACTCTGCATTCAGTTTAATCTGTAAAGGGACTTATCAGATCTACTCTTCTGCAAAATTAGGTTAGTGCACAGTATAATCTGGTCTATAATAGCCTTGTGAAGTTCTATTCATCAGCTTGCTTGGTGTAGGTAATTTTTCTGTCATGTAAAATATCCATTTTTTTTCACATTCATCACCACAATCATAGTAAGAGTGCATTTTGTGCTTGTACTAGTAAGTTTTCATGGTGATATAGCAAGGCTAGTGTATGTATACATATTGTTCCATCAATGTGACATATTTTAGCTCGAAAGTATGAAGTTTGATCCATCGTCATTCCTTCCGCAGCCACAATATACCTAAGAATATAAACGGATAATTCCATTATCTGGAAGCTCATCCATGTGTCTTCTGATTCTTGTCATTTAAAAAAAGCTTTCCTATTCTGGTTTGGTTAATGTATTCTCATATTATCTTGTTCTGTACATATAATCTGAAACATTGTCCTACAGCTTTCAACGTGTGATTATGTAAGAAACACTGGAGGCCAAAGGGCATGTTTCAACAAACTGAGGGTTGTAGTTGGCATTTTAAAATGCTTCTGAGCTATGTTTCACTGTCTTTTACAAAGAGATGAGAAAAACCTTCTGCAAATTGTAGTTATTATTGGCTTTATCTTGCAGCCATTGACCTCAGTGGGACTGCCTGCAGATAGGAAGGGACTGTCTGTACATACATTCCACTTTGGACAAGTGAAAAGACCTTGACTTCACTAAATAATTGCCTCCAGACAGCTCTTGACTGTATGTTCACAAACTCTCACTCAAATTAATCCATTTGGATCAGATGCATTTATGTATACTATTTTGGCACAAGAGAGCACCTTCTTTGTATTTCTAAATATGCCCCTTTTTCATCAGACCTGTGTTGGAGCTCCTAGGACATGTAGATGTGGTTGAATGTAATTCTGTAGAGCACCGAAGAACACAATGAAAGGCTTAGTATGGAAATTACAAAATTGTTTACAGGAGTGACAGGGACATGAGAGTGGCTTTGAGGATAGGAAAAGGGCCCAGTAAAAGGTGCAGGCAATACAAAAGGAGGATAGATGGAGAAGAGAAATAGTAAAACGAATGAATAGGAAAATGGAGAGCAGACGAGAAAAAGAGCAGAGAGAAGTATAAACAAAAATAGATTGAAGAGGATTGAGAGTTTTGTTAGCCTATCAAACTATAAATTTACTTGTTATTCAGATCCAGAAGAGGCATTCACAACACCATAAGAGGCAGTGTTGTAGCCATTCTTTTCTGGAGCTATGATTTGGAGGCATATTTCAGGGAATGAAAGGCAAAACAAATTGACACCTCCCACATGTAGACAATATATAGGTCCCGGTTCAGCTTAGCATTGACTCATTAACTTCAGTGGGACTTAAGCAGCTGCTTAAATTCAGGCACCTACTTAAGTGCTTTGTTGAATCGAGACCATAGATGGCAAAATACACTCTAACCCATTCATCCGTGCACACTTGTGATTGGACATGCATTGAGATTAATAGAATATAATGAAAAAGTAGTCCAGTTAAACTGTATCCTCTTGTTTCGATGTATGGATAGTCTGAGACAAGAAGGGTGCAATAATTTTGGAGGTACCGCACCTGTGAATAATAGAATTTAGTATATTTTGTATGATATTTATGGATATTTTAGGGTTGATTGCATCTTTCTTTACTTGCTATTCATATCAGGTCTCCATGATCCATTTTGCAACTCTCATACAACAACTTGAATTGTAACGTACAGTCTACATGTTATTTTAGAGACCCCATCTCTGTAATTTTCAGGTCCTGTATGATCAAATGGTCACAGTTATGCTAAGATAAGATCATAGTGGCATGCTTTTAAAATATAGTCAGATAAATTACTGCAGCTGAAATGAGCTTGGGCAATGTAACAATTCACCTAAACATTTCCAGATTTCAAACTCTTAATGGGATAGGGAAAGAATCAAATATTAATTATAGTATGTGGCATGTTTATCCTATAAGATTTTTTTAAATCTTACAAAAATTTACAGAAAGGTTTAGAAATGGATATGACTCTGAATAATATCTGCACGTGCACTAGCTAGAATAAAAGGGATATTGATCCTCTCGCTTCAGGGAAGAAAATTAACTTTGGTTCAGCAGACATTTCCCCTGTGCTACAGTATTAAGCAAGTAGATACGTTATGGATGCTTGGGTCTTCCTCTGCATCATCCACTATTGGCCACTCCTGGAGACGAGTACTGTATAGCAATAGGTGGACTAGCTGTTAGTCTTGGATACCCACATACCTTGGGAAGTAAGGAGGGTTGTGAGGGGAAAGGCAAGGGCAACTGTTGTGTATTTGGTTGTCGTGGTAATAGAATCTTGTGTTGCTATGGCAACTGAGTTAGATTATTAAGGGATAACCCAGCCTGTTTTGGCTGGCTGTTGGTTAGTTCTGTGTGTAGCAATAAATGGCTGCTCCAAGGTTTATAGCTCTCTGTGTCTCCAGTGATTTCTTCCTAAAACTGTTGCCCCCGAGGATATAACAGCAACCCTAGAGTATTTTAAAACATTCTGGCACTAGATTAACCAAGAATACCCAGCACATTGCACTCTGGCTGTCTCCCTTCCTTCATGACATGCCCCCTACACCAAGAAAACTGACATAAAGCCTTTCACACCAGCTCTATTCCAGTCCTGCTTGGGGCTCCAACTTACACTGGGATTCAGGCTGCCCCAAGAAATATGGAGAATACAAATGTGGCTAAAAGTCAGTGGGCATAGAAGCAGAACAACAGAGAATTGGAGCCATTATCTATTTTATGTCTGAATACAAGTGTATTATAGATTAATAAATTACTATACATGTCCTACAATATACATTGCAAAATCACATAGTATTAACATTTAACTTGCACTAGTTCTCAACTCTTATTAACTATGTTGCCAGGTCCCCTGAACTAAATAGTTGCTTAGCTGCAGAAAACATGATAAATATCCCCACAGAGTGGGAATTAAGAGACTGAAATGACGTATCTGAAGTGCCCTGACTTTACAGTGGTTTAAAAAATCTTCCTTTGTAAATGCCTTAGTCTGAAGATATTGTAATAAAGGACTATTGATATACCAGAAAATGAGCTAAGATGGCTTTCAGGAGCACAGATGGCTAATTGGCTTCACTTGGTAGATTGTCATTTTAATTAAATTTTAATAGGCGGAATTTCAAAGCCATAATTGATGTCTTATGATAAATATGCTTCTTTACCAATGACCTATTGCTAACCTTTATTTTCCCCCCCAGTCTTGATAGAGAATGCTGTGACAGAGCTGTCTGCAGCCATCTCCCATCTCATCCATGTTTTCAGCAGCAGCTTTCACACAGATTTTCAGCCTGCAAAAATACTTAGAAGCCCTTCATGTGCAGATGTCGACCTAGCTCCCCACTTTAGCTTCACTGTTTATGCAGCCCACAACATCCCAGCAGCCTGGCTGAAAAGGTAGGAGGTGCCAGCCCTTCTCTTAAGAAGGGCTTCTTTCCCTCACGTGTATTACAGCTAGTTGCAATGCATGGCTGCTGCATGTCAATAAAGATGTTTTGTGTTGCTGTTATGAAAACACTGGTCAAATTCAAGTCTAGGGTAAGCAGCAGCAGCTGTATAATTTTCCAGGAAGCTGCACCCACTTGCACTGAAGAGAGGACCTTTTTGGAGCATTATAGGTAGGGGAGCATAGGTGGAGGACTCAGGAGGCAACCTAGGCATCTGCACCAGACAAGTGTGGGAGGACAATGGTAGGGTGGGTAGCTGCCCTGGCAGGTGTGTGTTAGCGAGAGACCTGCCAAGAGAGAGGGTTGTGGATGAAGGGGGAGAGGGGTTTGCTACCTCCCCACAGAGAGGGGTGTGGCAGGATTCATGTGGGCCCTGCATAATGAGTGGCTCATGGTTCCAGGCCATCTTGCTGAGTCAATGGAGCTGCACCTGCTTACAGCAGGTCTGAATTTGACCTTAACAATGGCATTCATGGTAGATGTATTTAAACCATGATTACCGGGCTACACCTATGCAGGGACAATTTTTGTTTACAGATGATGGTTAAATACATTTGTAGTTTTATAGGCCTGAGTGTATCTGGTACATTAAGCACCACAGAGAAAAACAGAAGGAGACAACTTTAATAAAAGAAAAAAACGAATATAAATAATCTCTGCCACATTATTTATTTGTTCAATTAGTGTCTCTTCAAATGGCTGGTTTTCCTACTTTATTGTAAAGTGAACACTTTCCCCTCACCACACCAAGGCAATCAAGAGAGGGTCAGATGACTGCAATCTGGCAGCGTTATTGTTATAGGGGGACAAGCTGTTTTCCAGATTTTTATTAATGTTTTTCCCATGCACCCACTTTCCCCTGAATTGCAGATGACTAATTAAAACACAATGGGATCATTTGCATTAGAACATTAGCAAAGGAATGTACTATACAGCATTTAGCTATAATTAGCAGTTTAATAAAAATTTCAGAAAATTTGCATTACTGAAGATAATAGATACAGAAGCATAATCACCGCTCTGATTCTGCAGATGGTCGTACTGTTCCCAGTGCATTTTATTTTAAGGATTTACCACTAAGATGTGAAATTATACGTGGCCTAGAGGCCACTGATCATTGAGCTCCATCTCAATATACAGACATATGAGAAAATGAGAATAATTTTTCTTTCTAAATCTCCCTCTCAGATCTTTCCAACATTCAGTTGCTAAAATAGCCTTCCTTTCCTACCACTGCAGCTCTGTAACCTACCTTTCTCTGGTGCCTTTACTGGCTCCCTGCCTCTTTTCACATTCAAATTTCTCATTCTTTCTTCTGAGGTACTGCACAATTCTGACCCTCACATCTCAGCTCTTGTTTCGGCCTGTTTGCAATTTTGTACAGCTATGTTCCTGCTGTTCTTCTCATCTTGTTGCTTCCTTTGTTTGCCTGTCCCATGTCTTCCCGTCTTCCAGCTGCTCCCTCCTCCCCTCACTTCCTACAACAACTTTCCTTGTTCTTGTAAAGAACAAGCTTCACTTCTGTCCTTCTCCTTAAAACTCACTTCTGCTGGCTGGATTCCTGTCACTGGCTTCCACCTCTGTGCTATTGATTCCTCATTCCTAGCCTTACTTTCTTCTTCAAATAGATAATGTACAGAACCTTACAAGTTACAGAACAACATAATGATACAAATTATATATGATTTATTGTCATCCCTTCCCCCTCTTATCCTCTAATTTTATCTGTGCTTTCCATGTTGTCTACCTAATTTAAACTCTGATCCTGCAAAGACTTTAGCATGTGCTAAACTTCATGCACTGTAAGCGATCCTATTGACTTAAATTAAACTATTCACAGCATTTAAAGTTAAGTATACGACTTTCCAGGAAGGAGGCCTTAGAGCTTAAGTTCTTTGGGGGTAGGGACTGTATTTATAAAGCATTCTTACAGTGTTCTATTGCAATTTAAATAATAAAAATACAGGATTCTGTCTTGTCAGTGTTTATCTTTTGTTTCATAATTTTACAATTGCATTTATTAATTGTAGGACTAAAGTATAAATGTCATTGTTGTCATATTTAAAACCAGATGCAATTCCTATTAGTTATAATTAAGTATTGCATTCTTTTTCTTCATGGAATTCTCTCTGCTAACTCCTCATCTTTGTCTGCCTCAGCTGAATAGAAACATGTATAATATAATAATTAATATTCTTGGAAAAAATCAACACTGATTATTTTATAAAGAAGGCAAATATAGGAACCTCAAGTCACCAAACCCCTTCAGATTTGCTGTTCAAATCTGACTTCCTAGCTCTACACTATGCCTATAGTTCTTGTTCAGAATCTCGGAAGAAGACCATGTTTTGCAAGAAGATGGAAACCTTTCAAGAAGAGCAGATATTCTCATACTGCACCATTTTAAGCTCATATTGCATATGATTTCAATGATGATGAATCTGAAACCAAACCACAGCCCTGAAATTGTTTTGAACCCAAAACTTCAACCATAATCTAAACTAAACCAGATGAGTGTCCAATGCTGTCACTGACCAGCATAATAATAAATACACATACAGTAGTAATTGCACATCTCTGTAAGCATTATCGTCTCTTTACAGATGTGGAACCTGGGGCACAAAGAGGTTTACTGTTGCCCAATGTTACACAATGGAGGTCTGATCCTATGCACCTTAAAGTCAATGGCAAAACTCTCATTGATTACAGTGGTAATGGATCAGGCTCAGTCAGTAACATGGCTGGGAACAGAACATAAGAATCCTGACCAACACTCCTCTACTCTAACAATAAAAACAATAATATGTTTTTATTAAAACACTAGCATAAGCCTCAAGGATGAGCCTTTCAGCATTCTGACTAGCTAACCCCAAATTTCTTCCATAAGGTATGTTTAATTATAATTAATATTTTACATTTCTTTTTCTTTGTAGCTACAAACTCTTCTCTTTTTCCTGTTCTTTAACTTATGCTGGGAAGAAAATATGTCAAGTGAAGAACTGCAAAAATATACCAGTTAAAAAGTCTTTTTTTTTCCTGGCAAACTGGAATGAGAAGTAAGTAAGTTTTAATCTTCATTTGAAGGATGCTAGTCTGCCTCATTTTACACAACCAATATTAGATTCTAAAAAATGGAGGGGGTAAAGGCATCTTCACAGGTAGTAATAATGTTCTAAATACGCCAGTATGGTAATATAAAGCTAAGTGCAATGGATAAAAGTTGATACCTGGACATATTCTCTAATCTTTCATTATCCTGCATTTAGGGCACCAATTGTGGGCCAAAAGGACCCTCTGTGCATGGATGTTCCTTTTTCTGCAAGTAGAATCTCCACAGATTCTAGTGATCAGTAAGTGAAGGGGTGGGGAGCAAGGAGTGGACAAGCCAGCAGAAGGAGGGAGATGGGTCACGCTGGGAGCCTGGCTTATGGGGACCCTTCTGGGACTGAGCATAAACTAAAGGGAAATGTAAATGCAGCCCCAGGCTGTATTTGTGGTGGTCAGTAATCCCTCTGTATCCAAGGTGCTTGAAAGAGATTCTTTTTATTCAGTGAGACAGTTTCCAACTGCCTCTGCCTATGAGAGCATAGGTCTCTGCAGGGCTCCTCCCTGAGACTTTCTGCCTGGAAAGCTAAACCACTTAAAGGTACAGTTCCCAATACTACAAATTTCACTTTCCAGCACAGGGATGTCCATGCTGGGGAACCACCTTTAAAGGGGTGGGGGAGAGAGGGGGAGGAAGAGCTTTGGGACAAAAGTCAGCCAGGAGTCCTTGGTGTAACAGATGCAAGGGATCTGCGCTGCAAGGGAGCAGGGAGTGAGCTTCAGTTTTATACAGAAACATAAGGCCTCTGCAGTGATGGCCCTTCCTCTTCCCCCCTCCCCATCCCCCTCCCTGAGAGGATCCATGGGGTTTGCGGGCTGGACCCTCAGTTTCTTCAGTTTCTTCAGCCCATCTCTGCAATGGAAGAAAGAAAGACATTCAGGGAGTTTCCTGGTTGCTGTGTAAGTGTGTTCATACAGGGACAAGTTTTCACTAGTGTCTGCCTTCCGATAATCATGTGCAGCTCCCATTGAAGCTGAAGGACAGTTTTTAACTTCTTGACCTGAAAAATTAAACATAACTTTGTCATTAAATAATCTTTTTTAAAAAATCATTCCCTCCTGTACAGCCTTTTCTCTTTATTATTACAACTGTCTGTGTACAATGATATCAGTTAAAAAGTCAACAGTTACCTTACTGTGGTATGTAAAAGAATGTGGTCTGATAGAGTTAAGTCCAAGTTTCTGCCTACCCTTGTGCAGGTGCTCAGGAGAAAGTAATGATGTTGGGCACTATAGGCTAATCAGGCTCCCCAGCAGAAAAGCATAAACCCCATAGAAGTAGCTGTTTTGGAGGACAGAAGGGGAAGTCATTTGGAGCAACACAGATTCCACACTCAGTTACTATAGAGCTGAGATGGTAATGCAGAGTAGGGTTTTTCTTCGTATTTCTCATGTCAGACCCTCTAATTTTGTTGCTGTAATTATCCTACTGGATCACAAAATCTTTAGTAGGAGTGTGGGCAGCCTGACTGGCTTACGTTTTGTATTTTATATCAGCTAAACCTTTTCAGCAGTTTACATCTTATTACCTATTCAAAATGATGTCTAAGACACTACCATATAACGAATGTTGGCAAATGTTGACTTTTCAATGGTGACCACTGAAGTTATACATTTAAGTAAAGTTTGGTTTGACAAACGCAATCATCTGACATGGGTCATGTAATTACAATTGTGTTGTATGATTTTTGTCTCTTGCTTGATTTTTGGTGTTGAATATTTTATTGTCGTTCAGGGCTGAAGGAGAGAACTACAGTGCTCACTGTTTGAATCTTTACAATGCTGGTTAACGTAGGCAATTGTTCTCTTTATGGTGTACAATTCTTTTTCTGTATTTATTTTCAATGGTTGTCACCATTTGAGTACCATTTTCTTTTTAAGATCATTGCTTATCTGGAATACAAAGGAAACGATTTGCTGATGTGAGTTTAAGTCTAAGGATCAGATATATGTGAAAGGAAGAAAAGAATAAAATAGAGTTGTTCTTTTATTAAAAGAAAGCTGATTCTGATTTGCATTGTGGCCTTCCAGAGATTTCTGATAAGCAGCAGTTCATTTTCAGTCAGTTCAAAAAAAGTAAGGAGGAATATACAGCTAGGGAAGTATCAGGTGAATATGTGTCTTGTGGGTATTCTTGGCTGCCTAAGGGCTTGTCTATACTTACCGCGCTGGTTCGGCGGCAGGCAATCGAACTTCTGGGTTCGATTTATCGCGTCTAGTCTGCATGCGATAAATCGAACTCAGAAGTGCTCCCCGTCGACTCCGGTAATCCTGCTCGCCGCGAGGAGTACGCGGAGTCAACGGGGGAGCCTGCCTGCTGGGTCTGGACAGCGGTAAGTTCGAACTAAGGTATGTCGACTTCAGCTACGTTATTCACGTAGCTGAAGTTGCGTACCTTAGTTCGATTTGGGGGTTTAGTGTAGACCAAGCCTAAGAAGTGGTCACCTTTCTAATATGCATCCCAGGAAATCTGTATTTATAGGAGAAGGTTATAGGAGTTCTGTAGGGAAGTATGTAATCTGGGTCTTTCAGGGTACACAGCAATAGACTGACTCTCAGGGTACGTCTACACAGTAAAGAAAAACCCATGGTTGGCCAGGCCAGCTGGCTCAGGCTGCGGAGCTGTTTCACTGCTGTTTGGATATCTGGACTCAAGCTGGAGCCCCGGCTTGAAGGACCCTGCAGAGTGGGAGGGTCCCAGAGCTCAGTCTCCAGCCTGAGCTTGGAAGTCTACACAGCAGTGAAACAGCTCCACAACCCAAGCCCTGCAAGCCTGGGTCAGCTGGCCTGGGTCAGCTGGCCTGGGCCAGCTGCGAGTTTTTCTTTGCTGTGTAGACATATCCTTAGGGCACGTCTACAGTGGCAAAGTTATAATGCCGGCAGTTACAGCGCCGCTCAGAGAGCGCTGAAGGGAAACCGCTGTTGTGTGTTCACACTATCAGCTGCCTGCGCGATAGCGTGTTCACACTTGCAGCACTTGCAGCGGTATTTGGAGCGTTGCACTCTGGGAAGCTATCCCACAGAGAACCTCTTTCTTTTCTGCTGCTAAGACTTGTGGGAAGGCGGAGGGGGTCACGGGGCATCCTGGGTCCTGTCCCAATGACCCGTGATGCATTGCTTCGCATCCCAGAAATCCCCATGCTTCTGTCCGCATTTGGCGCCATCTTTCAGTGGTTTATGTATTGCGTGCCCTGCCTCTTTGGGCTGCAGGAATGGATCCTGGACTGCTGACCAGTATGCTGCTCGCTCTGACCAACACAAAGACAAGAAGAGTGCGACATTGATCTCTCCATGCATAGTAGCTACAACATGGGATTGCTTGTGGCATTCACGGAAGTGCTGACCACAGTGGAATGCCGCTTTTGGGCTCGGGAAACAAGCACTGAGTGGTGGAATCACATCATGATGCATGTCTGGGATGATGAGCAGTGGCTGCGGAACTTTCAGATGAGGAAAGCCACATTCATTGGACTGTGTGATGAGCTCGCCCCAGCCCTGTGACGCAAGGACACGAGAATGAAAGTTACCCTGTCGCTGGAGAAGCGTGTGGCGATTGCATTGTGGAAGCTGGCTACTCCAGACAGCTACTGATTGGTCGCTAACCAGTTCGGAGTGGGAAAGTCGACTGTTGGACTCGTGTTGATGGAAGCGTGCAGGACCATTAATCGCATCCTGCTCCAAAAGACTGTGACTCTGGGCAATGTGCGTGAGTTTATGGATGGCTTTGTGGAAATGGGCTTCCCCCACTGCAGAGGGTGATAGATAGCATGCACATTCCAATTCTGGCACCAAACCACCTAGCCACCGAGTACATTAATCGTAAAGGGTATTTCTCAATGATTCTCTGATGCTTGTGGATCACCATGGGCATTTCACAGACATTAACACAGGCTGGTCTGGAAAGGTGCATGACGCACGCGTGTTTCAGAACACCGGCCTGTTCAAGAAGCTGCAAGCAGGGACTTTCTTCCCGGACCAGAAGCTCACCGTAGGGGAAGTCAAAATGCCCATTGTGATCCTGGGAGATCCTGCCTACCCCTTAATGCCATGGCTTATGAAACCATACACAGGGCAACTTGACAGAAGCAAGGAGCAGTTCAACAACAGGCTGAACAAGGGCAGAATGACTGTTGAGTGTGCTTTTGGCCATTTAAAAGCCCTCTGGCAGTGACTTTATTGGAAGCTGGACCTGGCTGATGACAATATTCCTATGCTTATAGCCGCGTGCTGTATGCGGCGTAATATTTGTGAAGGGAAGGGTGAAAGCTTCACTCAGGGCTGATATATATGAAGTTATATAGATTAGAATAGCTCATGAAAGAGGTAGTGTACCATTCATTTTCTGTTGGGATATATTTCCTTTGCTGCCTTATACGTAGAGCTAATTTCACTCTTACTTATTTATGTGCTGGTTTTTAATTGGCCTTTTCTTTTTAAAAGGAGACATGAGTGACAATGGGGCCGTTAGGAAGAGATGCTAAAAAGTCACTTGGATTTATGTCCAGCAACAGCTCAATCAGCTGATGGAGGAATTTTGTGCTGACAGCTAATCGGATATAGCTGACACCAATGAGGCTCATTACTTTAGATTAGAAAGGACTGAGTTATCAATATGGGCAAGAGAGATGGAAATGGAGGGAAAGATTTTGCTGAGTAGAGGCCCAGACAAGGAGTTCCTAAGGAAGGTGTGTGTATATATATGGTTTGTATTTTGGAGTGCTCTAAACATAGGGAGGGGCGGCAGCTCAAGACTTAGACACTTGACAAATATTTTGGCTAAACCAGAAACCCGAACGGAGGTTTTTTGTGTTTGAACCTGAGCTGCTTGTGAAGTCTCACTTTCTTTGCTTGTTGCCTCCCTCTTTCCCACCTTTTGTCTGGAATGTCTGTTCAGATTTTAGTTTCTTTGAGGCAAAACCTAATAGAATAGGGCTCCAGTTTTCATTATGGTCTTTGGGTGCTACTGTTGTATACATTTTAATTATCCTGTGCACTGAATGAGACAGGGATCCTGTATGTGATCATGTAATTAGAGACTGCACCATAATGAATGTACACAGTCAAACGTCATTCTGGCATTTCCTATTTTTTGAGTGATTGTCTTAACAACCTTAATGTTTGCAGTGTTGTGGCAGTGTGGGTAAGGAAATATATTTTACTCAACCACATAGAGCTGTTTTTCGGGTCTCCAGTGTAAGCTCGAAAGCGTCTCTCTTTCACCAACAGAAGTTGGTCCAGTAAAAGATTGTGTCACCCACCTTCAACCTTAATAATGTTCTTTTAATTTAGCTTTTTGTGTTTAACTTCCTAGGTTTTTAAAAAACAAACTAAATAAAAATAATTTCATCATGTTGATACTCACATGAATTATAAGTAGCACTGGAGCCTTTAGAGCCACTACACAGACCTCTGCACTTAATGGTGTAACTGATAGCAATAGTAGGTTGTCATCCTTTATATGCATTGGCATTATATGGGTATGAGACATACTTTGCCAGTGGGTTTCACAGATATTTGCTGACACCAGAGGAACGGTGAGACTCTGAAATCTTGATTTCCATTCCAGGCTCTGGAGGAGTGTGTCCTCTAGTGGGCACAGATTTTTCTGTTTGTTTTCCCCTTCTGTCCCATCTCTACCAACCTGTCTCTGTCAGTCCAGTCTCTTCCTTAGTCCTGGCTACTTGCCCTAGTCTACTTGCCCAGGCAGTCCTAATCACCCTTTTCACTGCAGCTGTTAGATCTGTCTCTTTTCCTCCCCTGCCACAATTCGCCCACCATGATCACCACTGGTTGCTAATCCTAGTCTTCGTCCAGCCGGTCCTAATTTCCTCCCCTTCCCATAGCTCCTTATTTGATCTCATTGTTCCTACCAGCCAATTGTCTCCCATTCCCATTTCTCACTGGCTCTGTCTTCTCACTGAGCTTGTAATCCTAGTACCCTTGTCCAACCATTCTCAGATCCCCTTCATCTCCCATTCACATTTTCTCTCCTTGATTCCTTGTCCCAATCTACTCTTTTCCCTCCCCCGATCTCCATTTGACTCAGACAGCTTCTTTCTCCGTGCTGCCTGAGTGCCACCCAGATGATCACTGACAGCACAGAAGAAACACAGTGAGAGCAGCTATTACAAGGGAAAGTCATTCTGGGCCTATATACCCCTAGACTGGGCTTGGGCCATGATTCTGCAACCTCATAATGTGAATGGAACCCATTGAAGTCAGGATCTAAGGCCTCGGATTGTAAATTCTTCATAGGGCCTTGTGATCTGCTTGCACAGTTTATATGTTTTATGGTGGTTTATATATATATGAACAACAAGATGCAATCTACTCCTAGACCATCTGAATTGAAAGTAATGTCAAATGTCACATTTCCTCCTAGGTCTAAAATAAGGCTTCGTATTTGGCCTATACCTTCTAAAGTTCGAGCTATGATCTCAAATAGTCAGAGTTGAACTCCTTTCAAATTACTAGCAGTTGAAGGTTGCAGCATGTCATGGTTACAAGGCAAGCTGTGACTTGGGCCCTTTTACAATCCCTCTCAAGTGCACCTCTCAGGTGACAGGTTTTGCTTTCTTCATCTCTTGCAAGGGTAGAGCCCTGCAGTTCAACCACTCTTAGACTGGATCTCTGGATTTCAGAACTCCCCCACCCCTCTTTCCCAACTGTGTTAACACAACAGGCCCAACTGCATTTGGCATCTGCAAGAAACTTTTCTCCAGAAGGCTTTGACAAGCAGCTGACTGGAATGACTCAAAACAGCTTGTTCAAAACAAATGTATTGTTTATTCACCCAGAGGTACATTGAAATAAAAGAATAGAGTAAAACAACAGAAGTCCTACATGCCTTGACTTATCATTTCCCTGGCAGCTTGAGCAAGCCTCACTAACACAGGCCCATCCCATAGGGCCTGTGTATTGGTTCCTCTGAGTGTCCCCTCAAGCAGTGGCTAATGGCTGAATTCCCTCTCTCTCTCTAGAGAGGAAGTTTTTAACTGTTCAGTGTCCCAGTGATCTTACACTCTGAACCATGGCAAACCAGCTGTATAATTTGCATGGAGTCTGGAAATAGCATCTTCCTAATTAATAGCCTACCCAATGTTATCTTAACACCCTGGAAGTTGTTTATGCAAAGGTGATTTATCTCTGACCGTTGTTTTGTTTCCTATTTGTTGTTCTTAATAGTCCCCTTTTATTTAATCTTCATCATCAGACAATAATATCAAGCAGGTAAACTGAAGTACACAGAATATTTATAAGTAATACAGTTATCTCCCATGTTCTGTACACACCCTATATCACTGGAAATTTTCCAGATAGACAATAAGGTCTTGGATTTGACCTATGGCTTCAGTCTCATGATGATCTAGCCGTTCTTAAAGTCTGCACTTAATATAGCTTAATATAGCCTACTTTTAGTAGTGCTATGTATTTTGTCATGACAAAGTCCAAGTGAAGCCTCCAGCAAAAGAGAAGTAGAGAATCTGTATCTTGTAATATGAGGGATATTTTTTCCACTTGGTTACAAGACTAATGAGGCTTCCTGGCATTAGCAAAGATGTTTGCCCGGTTTATGAGTAATCTTTTATCTCCTGTATAATAAAGTGCAGGGCATTTTTTCCCACCTTGCATCAGATCTTTTAAGATGTTGAAGGTTGAGTACCCATGTTTTAGGGTCACTTTGTTCAGGATGAATGGAATTGATGGGCTGTAAATGAAAAGACACGAAATAACTGATTTGGAGATGTGTGAAATAGACTGCTTTCCCAATCACTTTTTTTAAATTCACTAAGCTTTGGAAGAAAGAACAAAATATAGTGCATTGTCTGAAAACTGTAAATAGGGACATTTGGGGAGACAGGGGGATGCATCTTAATTTCTTTGGAATGAGACTGCTCTTTAAACTGAATGAGTGGAATATAGATGTTTTGCTTTATTAAAAGGAGGGTGTGGGGGGGGGAGGAGGGAAATCAGTTGTTCAAGTATACCTTCAGTCAAGTTATGCCAGATTTATAACAATGTAACTGACAGTGGAATTTTACCCTAAGTATAAGTTCCACATAATCCCTCCACCTTACCCCTGCTAGTTCTAATCCTAATGTTTTCCAGACTGTTAAATTATTTCAGTGGAGCTTCCTAGATTTGTTTCCAGAATGACAATACACATTTTTGAGAACACCTACAACTACATCATTTCATTAAATGGTCTAGAATGCTGAAAAATTCACTCTGTTTAATTTAGATTTATATCCTAAGTTTTTAATATTGAAGCGGGTTCAGATCTTCATTTTCTAAAATGCTTGTATTACCTCTGCAAAATAGTTCTTTTAACCCTGGATTCTGAATATTGATTTTGTTTGCGTAGAAAATGTAATTAATCTCAATATCTGTTTGCAAAATCTGGCTTTGCACCAAATGTTTTCAGTGAAAATAAAAGACGTGCTTTTGAATATGAACGTTCACTTCAGGAAAAATAAAGTAATACCTTGTAGGTCTCTGAACTAATGACTCAAATGTTTTTACACAGGTATGAAAAAAATATCAATTATTAGGATTTGTGCGAATTAAAATTGTAAACCAGTTTATAAAACCTACGTAACTAATTGAATCGATTAATCTACTTGTTAATGGGCAATACATACCTGAAATGGACACTAGTTTCTACAACTTTACTTGCTTAAAAAATTGACATGCATTGGATTTAAAACCGCATCAGCCTTTAAGCTATGTTTGAAAAAAAATTACACATTGATTATACATGCATAAATTAGAGAATGGCATCATATCTTAGAATTTGTTAAGACACACACACACACACAAACACTCACTCACTCACTCACTCTCCCATTGACTTCAATAGGATTTGTGCATATATGCCTGAGGGGAGAAATTAGCCCATTACCACTAGTTTATAATCCATTTTTCATTCAGTGTTTATTCTAATGTACTTTCGTATTAACGGGATGGCCTTTGCTTGCAACAACCAAACTAGTCCTGCCCTTCTCTTCTCTAGTGTTTGATCATTTGGATGGACAAGATTTTATATGCCTTTTCTCATGTAATGTGACCTCAGGTTAACTGTTGGCAATGCTTATAATAGATCTGTCAGATGCATTTTCCCTCAAGGAATTGCAGTTTATTGCTTAGTAAGGTGTGTTGTGAGATACAGTAAAACTTGAAAAGCAGTAACTGCAAATAACAATGTTAAAGTATGTTAGATTTCTTAAAATTGTGATTTTTCTTTCAGAATCAACTTTCCTCTACAAATAAAATCTCTTCCCAATGAAACAATATTGATAATAAAACTATTTGGCTTAAACTGTGCGTCTAAAAATACGGAAATACTGGCTTGGACATGTTTCCCCTTGTATCAAAAACAGTAAGTACATTTTTGTATGATAATGTTTTTTTTAAATAGCGTTCTTTAATTAAGTGCTATACTCTGCATGATAGGGAGATC
The DNA here is from genome assembly GCF_013100865.1 of Trachemys scripta elegans. Lineage (NCBI taxonomy): Eukaryota > Metazoa > Chordata > Testudines > Emydidae > Trachemys > Trachemys scripta. Next base: position 112,708,189 of record NC_048298.1, read on the forward strand.
TGAAAGGAATATACAAACAAATGAACACTAATTTGAGCAGCTAAACAGAACGTTATTGCAATCAGGACTGAAACAGTCACTTTCAATAATTCTTCCACCTTTCCATACAGAGCTCTTTCAAGTCCTGATTTTCCTGAACCCCTTTGGATTGGGCTTCTCTGACTGTCCACTGGGTTACCCTAGAAAATGCCCCTCATGCTGAAGGGCCTTGTTGCCTTCCCCTACCCTCACTAAACTACCCTCTCATTCAGACTATTTTCTTTCTGGATCTGCTTTCCTGTTCCCTCGCCCCCCGACCCTTTCCACACACTTACTTCTCACACTTCCCAGAATGGTGCTGCTAGTGGGACTACAGTGAACAGTTTCTCTGTTCCCTCCCCATAGTTTAGAAACTTCCCTCACATTTTAACTTTCCCTTTTTACCCAACACTCAGTTTAACATTATTTTAAAGATGCTTGTCGGTTATGAATACCTCTGTAACTCTATGTAAATAAAGACCTAGGGTGAAATATTCAAAAGTGAGTAAGTTGTATTTTATCTTTGACTTGGGCTAAGGCCAGCTTTTTAACGATATTTGTACTCTGACTTTAAGACCAGAAGAGACCATCATGATCATCTGTCTGACCATCTGCACATTGCAGGCCACAGAATCTCACCCACCCACTCCTGTAATAGACCCCTAATCTCTAGCTGAGTTACTGAAGTCCTCAAACCATGGTTTAAAGACCTCAAGTTACAGAGAATTCATCATTTACACTAGTTTAAATCTGCAAGTGACCCATGCTGCAGAGGAAGGTAAAAATCCCCCAGGGTCTCTGCCGTGAACCCTCTCCTGGAGCTAGGTGCCTAATCCAGGTCAGACCTTTCTCACAAAAAATGAGAAGAAAGAGGTGGAGCCCCTCCTTATACACAATAACCCAGTGGTTAGAGAACTCACCCAGGTTCCAATGTCCACTCTGCCTGATTCAGAGCATGAATTTGAATCCAGAGTGCCCACCTTCTGGGTAACTGCCTTACTCACTGGGCTACAGAGTCATTTTCACTCTCCGGCCCAATGACTATATAAGTACACCTCTACCTCGATATAACGCTGTCCTCGGGAGCCAAAATATCTTAATATTAATAATATTAATGTGTTATAGGTGAAACGGCGTTATATTGAACTTGCTTTGATCCACCGGAGTGTGCAGCCCCGCTCCCCCAGAGCACTGCTTTACTGCATTATATCAGAATTCGTGTTATATCGGGTCGTGTTATATCGGGGTAGAGGTGTATTTCGGACAAAGTGCAACCCACCCCAAAATACCCTCGCACCTGGGGGTTAGGGTGCTCTACTGGAAGGTCAGAGACCTAGTTGGTGTAGATTAGGGGTGTTCTGAGCACGTCTACCAGATCAGGCTCTGCAGGCAAGATGGTGGGGGGACAACTAGCTTGTAAATTCTCCAGGGACTTAGGTGTAAGTTCGGAGCTGAGCAGCTTGGCAGTGTCAGGTCTTAGGCAGTTTTGTGAGTGCCAGCAGCAGAAATTTAGGCACCGTGGGGAATTTAGGTACCGACTGGGTTAGGCAGCAGCTGAGCAGTGGTGCCAGTGGCACCTAAATGTTGGAATTAGGTGCTAAAGTGGCAGTTAGACACTCTTAAGAACTAATTCCTATGGACTTTGAAAGAATGTTAGGCCCTTAAGTAACTTGGGTGCTCTTGAAAATTTTACCTCTCTATTAAAAATATGGCCTTATTGTTTCATGGTGCTACATAACTAGGGCTCTACCAAATTCATGGCCATGAAAAACACATCACAGGTCATGAATGCTGGTCTCCCCCCTGTGAAATCTGGCCTTTTGTATGCTTTTACCCTATACTATACAGATTTCACGGGGGAGACCAGCATTTCTCAAATTGGGGTTCCTGAGAAACCCCAATTGCCAACCTTACTGCTGTGCTGCCTTCAGACCTGGGAGGTCGGAAAGCGGCGGCTGTTGGTTGGGCGTCCAACTGTGAAGGCAGCGCCCCGCCAGCAGCAGCGCAGAAGTAAGGGTGGCAATACCACACCATGACATCCTTACTTCTGCGGTGCTGCTGGTGGCGGCTCTGTCTTCAGAGCTGGGCTCCCGGCCAGCAGCCGCTGCTCTCCAGCTGCCCAGCTGTGAAGGCAGCGCTGCACCAGTAGCAGTGCAGAAGTAAGGGGAGCAGTAGTGTAACCCCTCTTCCCCCCACACAAATACCTTGCGACTCCCCCACAACTCCTTTTTGGGTCAGGACCCCTACAATTACAACACCATGAAATTTCAGATTTAAATAGCTGAAATTAGAAAATTTACTATTTTTAAAATCCTATGACCATGAAATTGACCAAAATGGACCATGAATTTGGTAGTGCCCTATACATAACCAGTATACATAAGTAAGGAAATACAAGAATACTTTCCATTACAGCTATTTCAGTATGTTATAGATCCTAGCTCAAATGACCCATCAAAGGAGAAATTAAAGCTAGGTGTAGGAGGAGGAATACTTTAGAATCTGTGTGTTTGACATTCACCAATCTGTTAGCTATGTCATTTACTATTAGGAGAAACTACTAATATAGAGAAGCATAGGTGCTTTTCCCTCCTCTAGCCAACTACAGCTCCACAAAATTGGTTACTTACTATGATTTGAATTGATAGCCCAATTTAAAACCAAAAGTACCCTTGAAATTCAGTCAGAAAAGTGAAACTTTAAAATATCTGAACACTCAATCAGTCTGCTTTACTGTTCCATTAGAGCCATACCTGAATATTTTGTAGTTGGAGTAAAATACAGTCTCTGAAAGGTCAAATACCTACAAAGTAACAGAAATAAGATTTTGGGGAATTATGCCACTTTGACACACATGATTCTGACAAAGAAATCTGATTGGCTAATCGGAAGTGTTCCAGTCCAGGAAATTAAGGGACAATAATTGCAGTGTGTGTTGAGCTGCTTCTCCTTACTATTTTTCCCCATTCAAAACATCGATCATTTAATCTTTAATTTTTGTTCACAAATTTTATGCAGAAAATTTTAACAGTCCTGTAATACAGAAATATAGACATACGATAAGCAAGAATAGTGATAAACTATGGGCTAAATTCTACTCTCATCTTCACTGATGTGACTCTACAGTGACTCTAATGATTTCAGTGGAGTAATTTTTGAATCACAGTAGTATAAATGAGTACTTAGAAACACACACCAGTGATGCATTGCCCCAGGTTACTGGGAGTGTCTCATATGAACTCAATGAGACAAGATATTAAAGAGTTCCAATGAGCGTTTCATAATATGCTACAGTGCAGAATTAAGGTTGTTTGGGTGCCCTGACTCTGCATTTCTATACCTTAATGTGTTTGGATTTCTTTTTAAGTTTAAAGTCAACTATGAATTTCTTTGGGTTTATAATAGACGGTTTGGGGATAATTGCAACATTTCTATCATGTATTTTATCTTTAACCATTGATATGTCTTTTCAACCTAACTCCATTTTAACATAGTTTTCATCTGGAAATATAAATAATAAAACTGCTAATCATGGCCCCAGACTTTTCTAACCAATAACCCTAATATTCATGCTGCTTGCCCTTCTATGACAATTGGCAGTATATGGAATATAATTACCAAAAGGGAACTGGATGGTGGAGTTAAAGATCACTTGTTAAACTCGAGAAGCTGTTCAGTAAGTATTTGCAATGACCGTGCCAAGTCTCCTCCTTGCACATCAGGAAAATCTGTTTGTCTCTTGAGCTAAATAGTTTAGAGTTCCAAACCTAATTAAGGCATCAGAAATCCATCATTTTGGGCAATTTGGGAGAGGTAATGTCTCCCACAGTGCTCATTGCTCTGAGTTCACCGCTTCTAACAACACAGCTTATTTTGAAGTGGTATTTCCAAATCAGAGAGAGCAGGCAACATCATTTTCTTTTGCTGGTCTCAGCGAGCGAAGTCCCCCATGTGACTTCAGGGCACAAGGTTGAACTTGTAACTTAATGGAGCTTGAGCTGTCCTTAAACTCTGTCTTGTCTTGTAACGCAATGAGCCTGGGAGTTTACTTCAGCTCCTGTTATAAACAAGAGTAGGAAATCTGTTGAAGGTATTCTCACTTGTCATTGGTCTGTGTAAATAAATAAATAGATATATAGCACAGTTTGTTCACATTCCATCCATATTCTATTGTTAAAGAAACTTTCTCATACAGATAGTGAGACAATAGATAGACAATGTTAGTGAAGTTGTTGGCTATCAACGCTCTAGTTGTTGGCCCTTTCCTTTTCAGAATCATCCCACCGTGCTATACCACCTGCTCTTCCTGCCATTTGCATCATTCTTCTATGTATAAAGAAATGCCCAGTTATTGCTGTCCTGTCTCCAGACTTTGTTCTAGGGACCTGCAATCCATGTAACTGCACCATAATTCTGTGGGGGCTCCAGGGGAAACTGGGCTTTAAATGATGTGTAGTTTCTGTATTCTTGTGGAGCCCTCTTCCCCAGGTTACAGGGTGTTTCATATGACTTTGGGCTTGTCCTTTAAAGAGTTTGACTTAGTGATGTAAACACACTGATTCAGTGCAACCAAATAAAGTAATACAGTAATTTGTGTCATTCATTCATTCATTCCACACACACTCTCTCTGATTTGGAAATACCACTTCAAAATAAGCTGTGTTGTTAGAAGCGGTGAACTCAGAGCAATGAGCACTGTGGGAGACATTACCTCTCCCAAATTGCCCAAAATGATGGATTTCTGATGCCTTAATTAGGTTTGGAACTCTAAACTATTTAGCTCAAGAGACAAACAGATTTTCCTGATGTGCAAGGAGGAGACTTGGCACGGTCATTGCAAATACTTACTGAACAGCTTCTCGAGTTTAACAAGTGATCTTTAACTCCACCATCCAGTTCCCTTTTGGTAATTATATTCCATATACTGCCAATTGTCATAGAAGGGCAAGCAGCATGAATATTAGGGTTATTGGTTAGAAAAGTCTGGGGCCATGATTAGCAGTTTTATTATTTATATTTCCAGATGAAAACTATGTTAAAATGGAGTTAGGTTGAAAAGACATATCAATGGTTAAAGATAAAATACATGATAGAAATGTTGCAATTATCCCCAAACCGTCTATTATAAACCCAAAGAAATTCATAGTTGACTTTAAACTTAAAAAGAAATCCAAACACATTAAGGTATAGAAATGCAGAGTCAGGGCACCCAAACAACCTTAATTCTGCACTGTAGCATATTATGAAACGCTCATTGGAACTCTTTAATATCTTGTCTCATTGAGTTCATATGAGACACTCCCAGTAACCTGGGGCAATGCATCACTGGTGTGTGTTTCTAAGTACTCATTTATACTACTGTGATTCAAAAATTACTCCACTGAAATCATTAGAGTCACTGTAGAGTCACATCAGTGAAGATGAGAGTAGAATTTAGCCCATAGTTTATCACTATTCTTGCTTATCGTATGTCTATATTTCTGTATTACAGGACTGTTAAAATTTTCTGCATAAAATTTGTGAACAAAAATTAAAGATTAAATGATCGATGTTTTGAATGGGGAAAAATAGTAAGGAGAAGCAGCTCAACACACACTGCAATTATTGTCCCTTAATTTCCTGGACTGGAACACTTCCGATTAGCCAATCAGATTTCTTTGTCAGAATCATGTGTGTCAAAGTGGCATAATTCCCCAAAATCTTATTTCTGTTACTTTGTAGGTATTTGACCTTTCAGAGACTGTATTTTACTCCAACTACAAAATATTCAGGTATGGCTCTAATGGAACAGTAAAGCAGACTGATTGAGTGTTCAGATATTTTAAAGTTTCACTTTTCTGACTGAATTTCAAGGGTACTTTTGGTTTTAAATTGGGCTATCAATTCAAATCATAGTAAGTAACCAATTTTGTGGAGCTGTAGTTGGCTAGAGGAGGGAAAAGCACCTATGCTTCTCTATATTAGTAGTTTCTCCTAATAGTAAATGACATAGCTAACAGATTGGTGAATGTCAAACACACAGATTCTAAAGTATTCCTCCTCCTACACCTAGCTTTAATTTCTCCTTTGATGGGTCATTTGAGCTAGGATCTATAACATACTGAAATAGCTGTAATGGAAAGTATTCTTGTATTTCCTTACTTATGTATACTGGTTATGTATAGGGCACTACCAAATTCATGGTCCATTTTGGTCAATTTCATGGTCATAGGATTTTAAAAATAGTAAATTTTCTAATTTCAGCTATTTAAATCTGAAATTTCATGGTGTTGTAATTGTAGGGGTCCTGACCCAAAAAGGAGTTGTGGGGGAGTCGCAAGGTATTTGTGTGGGGGGAAGAGGGGTTACACTACTGCTCCCCTTACTTCTGCACTGCTACTGGTGCAGCGCTGCCTTCACAGCTGGGCAGCTGGAGAGCAGCGGCTGCTGGCCGGGAGCCCAGCTCTGAAGACAGAGCCGCCACCAGCAGCACCGCAGAAGTAAGGATGTCATGGTGTGGTATTGCCACCCTTACTTCTGCGCTGCTGCTGGCGGGGCGCTGCCTTCACAGTTGGACGCCCAACCAACAGCCGCCGCTTTCCGACCTCCCAGGTCTGAAGGCAGCACAGCAGTAAGGTTGGCAATTGGGGTTTCTCAGGAACCCCAATTTGAGAAATGCTGGTCTCCCCCGTGAAATCTGTATAGTATAGGGTAAAAGCATACAAAAGGCCAGATTTCACAGGGGGGAGACCAGCATTCATGACCTGTGATGTGTTTTTCATGGCCATGAATTTGGTAGAGCCCTAGTTATGTAGCACCATGAAACAATAAGGCCATATTTTTAATAGAGAGGTAAAATTTTCAAGAGCACCCAAGTTACTTAAGGGCCTAACATTCTTTCAAAGTCCATAGGAATTAGTTCTTAAGAGTGTCTAACTGCCACTTTAGCACCTAATTCCAACATTTAGGTGCCACTGGCACCACTGCTCAGCTGCTGCCTAACCCAGTCGGTACCTAAATTCCCCACGGTGCCTAAATTTCTGCTGCTGGCACTCACAAAACTGCCTAAGACCTGACACTGCCAAGCTGCTCAGCTCCGAACTTACACCTAAGTCCCTGGAGAATTTACAAGCTAGTTGTCCCCCCACCATCTTGCCTGCAGAGCCTGATCTGGTAGACGTGCTCAGAACACCCCTAATCTACACCAACTAGGTCTCTGACCTTCCAGTAGAGCACCCTAACCCCCAGGTGCGAGGGTATTTTGGGGTGGGTTGCACTTTGTCCGAAATACACCTCTACCCCGATATAACACGACCCGATATAACACGAATTCTGATATAATGCAGTAAAGCAGTGCTCTGGGGGAGCGGGGCTGCACACTCCGGTGGATCAAAGCAAGTTCAATATAACGCCGTTTCACCTATAACACATTAATATTATTAATATTAAGATATTTTGGCTCCCGAGGACAGCGTTATATCGAGGTAGAGGTGTACTTATATAGTCATTGGGCCGGAGAGTGAAAATGACTCTGTAGCCCAGTGAGTAAGGCAGTTACCCAGAAGGTGGGCACTCTGGATTCAAATTCATGCTCTGAATCAGGCAGAGTGGACATCGGAACCTGGGTGAGTTCTCTAACCACTGGGTTATTGTGTATAAGGAGGGGCTCCACCTCTTTCTTCTCATTTTTTGTGAGAAAGGTCTGACCTGGATTAGGCACCTAGCTCCAGGAGAGGGTTCACGGCAGAGACCCTGGGGGATTTTTACCTTCCTCTGCAGCATGGGTCACTTGCAGATTTAAACTAGTGTAAATGATGAATTCTCTGTAACTTGAGGTCTTTAAACCATGGTTTGAGGACTTCAGTAACTCAGCTAGAGATGTCATCACTAAGTGTGTGGGGGGGGAGAGGGAGAGGGAGGGAGAGAGAGAGAGAGAGAGAGCTTTTTTGTATGTGTGTCATAAATACTACATAGTTATCCAACCACATACACTGGTTCCTTTTTTTCCAATTCTACACTATTCAAGCAGCCTTGCTGCTCTATATATTGTAATCACTATCTCCTGATCAAACAAAAATATCTCCTCCTCTGCTTCCTCTCTACTTTATGCTTCTGTTATTCTGCTTTGTGTTCCTCCTACCTTGCTGACCAGTTCTTTAGCTTCTCATTTGCTACCATATCATCCTTTCTCACCTCCCATTCTTCTCCCTAATGCATGCACCCACATCTGGCAAAATTCAGCGTTTGATCTACAGATAGGTCAGGGCCAGAAAGTTCTGATTTAGATTCCGATCTTAGCTCCGCAGGCCTATCTGCGTTCTTTCCTTGATCCGCTCTTCTCCTTTCATACTGTCTCTGGGTGATTTTATTGACTCCCATGGTTTTAACTGCCACTTATAAGCAGATGATTCCCAGATATTTAACCTTGAATTCTGCCTTCTTTCCAATCTCACATCTTCCAATGTGTCTCAGAAATCTCTTTTTGGATGTCCCCTGCTATCTCATAATCAGCCACTCCAAATCAGAACTATTACGTTTCTTCTCTGTGGGCTGGTCATGTTTTGTAATCTCCTCTTCTTTTATCCCTTCGCGAGCTTTCTAGCTTCTTACTACATCAAGTTCAAGCTTCTTGTTGCTTCCTTCAGCACCAGGTATAAACTTGCCCTACTTACTCTGCTCTTGCTTCCTCCTATTCACCTTCATGTTGCTCTCAGTTTTCTCCTTACTGCTCTATTGTCTCATTTCCTCTACTGCCCCTGGCATTTAAACCAGTCCCCAGCTCTCATTCATCAGGCGCCTGCATGCTCATTCTTCAAAAATCTCCTTAAAAATTTTTTTTATCAAATCTTTCCTACCTTGTTTTCCTACCTTGTTGCCCCATCCTCCTTTGCCCTCACAGTTGCCCCATTCCTGGTCTTATCTCTCTCAAAGGTTTCCAGGTCAGGAACCACAGCTCTATGGATTTTTTTAAAGTACCTTTGTAGTGCAATATAAATGATTAGTGATAATAAAAGGGGGTGAGGGTAGTTTGGCCACCAGGTCCATTCAACCCTTGGCTGTTCATCTGAGACTGTTAACAATAGTACCAATTAATGCTGATTATGGTGAGTTGTTGTGATCTGAACACCTGCCCTTTAGCAAAGAGCTGAAGAGCAGCGACTCATTTCATAAAGTTCACCCAAGTAAACCTCAGCTGGAAACACCTTTCAGTCACTATTGATCTGATTCGAATTCAAACTAGTGGCCTTAAAGGTGAACAGCTTCATATTTCACAACTAGTTTTCCCCTAATATCCTGTTGTTCACATCAGTGTTCTTTGTTCCCCATACACCTGCAGCTGCAAAACAAACTTTTGAAAATCATTTGTCTTTGATCCTCCTGAATTTTGCTCTCTCAATGAAATAGTGTTTGCACTAACAATACCAAATATCTTCAGAAGTAAAAAAACAAACTGTACTTTTACTCTGAATGGTGGCTGCAAAGATGACATTGCAGGGTTCCCATGTTTCTTGTCTCAATGACTCTATAGCAATTTAGTTCAGTTTGCAATTCAGAATATTCCTTTTTTGTCAGCGCTGCAAACTCTCACTGGGATCAGAAAACCCATCTGTGTTCTTATATCCTCACCACTGCTAAAGATTCTGTGTTCTGAACTCAAGTATCTATTTTGTTGATGCTCTAGTAGGCAGAAAGGAATTTAGTTCATTCTCCCACAGCTGTATTGATTGTGCAGTGCTAATAGTAGTGAAAATTTGCCTGTCACTAAAAATAATTATTTAGGAGTAGAAAAAAATGTTGAATATGTCCTTTTATACATAATTTTGATTTCTGATCTTAACCCAAACAGCCACTAAGATGTGAGTACATTAAAAGGCAAAACAGATACACTATATCTTAATTCAAGTGAGTAGATTAATTATGATTAGGACTTGCACCTATGTCTTTCCAAATGTACTCAGGCACTGCAGAATGAATTATATTGACCTGCAGTTTTCTTATCTGAAGACAGTGTGCGTGCATGTTTCTGATCAGACTTTTGTTTGTGAATGTAGTGCTCAGACAGGTGCTAGAGGCCATAATCTTCTCTTTATCCACTGAACAGATTGAGTGAGGAAGCTTGCACTATCTCCTTCCTCCTAGAGGGACCATTTCTATGGGTGCCTCAGTCCTCCTGCCCCTTCAGTCCTCCAGACTGATACTACTAAATAGGGTGCTTAACTATGGCCAGTTGTGGTGGTGGATATTTTCTATCCATCTTAGATACCTATATGCCCCCCTTACCATAGCATCTGTGCACCTCAAAGTAGTTATTCTCCCAACATCCCTGTAAGGTAGGGAAATAGTATTAGCCCCATTTTACAGATGGGGAACTGAAGGACAAAGAGACTGTGACTACCCAAGATCAAACAGGAAGTCTGTGTTGGAGCACAGAACTGAACTGGTGTCTTCTGTATTGCCCCAACCAGTGGACCAGGACTGACAATTTACCAAACTCGTTTCTTAACGGCTACTGAGGGCAGCAACTTTCAGACATTACTGACCTAGACCAGATTTGAACTACCAGACTAGGGTTTGTGGCCTGTCCCATTCATAGAGTCATAGAATCCAAGCCCAGAAAAGACCATTGTGATGGTCTAGTCTGGCCTCCTGTGTAACATGTATCATAAAACTTCCCCAAAGGACTTCCTAGAGAGCATACCATGTTTTAAAAATTGTCGTGATGGAGAATCCGCTATGACTCTTGGTAAATTGTTCCAGTGATTAATTACTCTCACTATTAAAAATGTATGCTTTATTTCCAGTCTGAATTTATCTAGTTTGAACTTCCAGTTGTTGGATTATGTTATACTCTTTTCTGATAGATTGGAGAGTCTGTTATTAAATATTTGTTACCCATGTAGATACTTATTCCCCGAGTCATTGATTTCAATGTTTCTGATATAATTTCAATCAAGCCTGTCTGGTTTATCTCCAGTACTGATGCGGTATTATGTCTACGTATATTGAAATTTGCAGAAAGTTCATTCATGGAACCGTGCTGCTTAGTATGGCATTGTACAGTGAGCCTCCAACAACCATGATAGCTCCAGGCATTTGTGACACTAGTCTGCCAGCGCTAGTAACACTGCAGGTAAGGATTGCTTTTCGAGAAAGCAAAGCAAGGACTTGTCGTCAAATAACTTGCAGTAAATGATTGATTACATGGTTCTTCCTGATCCCACAGTTTAAAAGTCATAAGAGACCTCTGCTTGTATGCTATCAGCCTTTTTAATTGTGGGGGAGTAAAATTCTACATAACAGCAATTATACACCAACTTGCTAAATCAGATACAGGCTGTGGGGGTTAGGCACTGAGTAGATTACTTTTTCTTCCATGTTCCTTGACACAAATTGCTGACCTGGTACCCTACTCACAGCTGCGTTTCTGTCCCACTTGTATCCAGTATACCACTGAATTACTTATCTTTATACACATCGCAGACAACTAACAATTAACTGAGTCTGCAGAAAGGTCTGTGGGGAAGGAGCTACAAAGTGCATCTGTATTTATACCACTCTTAATCCATGACCAAATGCCAGGCTGCCACTGATGTCACTGTGAGCTCTGCGTGTAGACCAAGGGCAGTATATGGCCTCCAAATATTGAAAAGACATTTTGTCTGTCCCCAGTGTTGTCCTGTTTGCAGATTGAACTGGTAATTTTAAAGGCACAACCAATTGCTTTTCATATTCAAAAACCAAATGATGGTTATTAGCAAATGAAGCACAAAGGCAAGTAATGTGAATAAATGAGGCTGGCCAAAAAATGCCCTATTTTTTTAATAAGTAAGTGAACAAGAGTTTCTAGTTGGAATAATACAGTCAAAGACAGCTCCTTAAAATAGCTTTCTCTGTATTAATAATAAAAGGAAGGTGAGGCAGTAGAGGGCTACTAATTTAAAATCTGTCTCTCCGCTCTAAGAAACAGCAGAGAAGAATTTTCCACTCCCCTCCCATACTCAATTATGCCTGTAAATATGACAGTAGGAGACACTGAACATCCTGGAAAAGCTGCCTTAAAAAGCTCTTTTGATGTGACTGGTGTGTGCTATAATTTCCAGGAGTACTATATTCTGAGAGTCCATTTATTGGTGGTGGTTTTTTGTTAATAGTTTGTGAGAATGAGTATGCACATATATATTGGTTAGAGAGACTGCTTTTCTGGTCCTGCTGTGAATGTCTCTTAATACATTATGATGTAATTTCTATGATACGCAAATTGAACTGGATTAAAAAACTGAATTTTCATCTAACCCGCCACTCAAACCCAAAACACTTTTGAGCTTCGAAAAAGTTTGGTTAGCAGCTTTCCCCCCATTTTATTACATTAAATAATGAAACGACACTTCCCAGACCAAGCTGGAAGTGAAAGTGATGAAAAATCATGAGAGGCTGTTCTTGAGCCCTTAACAGGCCAATCAGAAACAAGGGATTACCAGAAACAGCCTGCTCTACTGAATTTTCCAGCCTACTATTGCAAAACCAAGAACTTCAGATACATATCAAAACTTGGGGATGCTATTGATTCAAATTGAATAGAACCTCCCAAAAAAAAACCATTTTTGAGGTTTTTTCCCCATAACTTGATGAAGCTAAAAATGGGCCTGTGCCAACCCCTGTCTCCTTCCCTCAGAATGAAGACCTCCCAACTCTGGGGAAATTAATATCCAGTCTGAACTTTGCAGCTTGGTCCCTGTCTCTTAGAATCCAAATCAATATGCAGACTCTGAACCCCTCCTCCCCCACACTATTCTGGAGAATTGCTGATCTGGATTGAAACTTTGCAGCTCAGGCCCATCTCTAGTTTAAAAACAGGGAGGGAGAAGCCTCTGACCTGGAGTCCCATGCAGACCTAATGAGCTCCGATACACTGGGTAAAAGCCTGGTCCCATTAAATTTAAAGGCAAAACTCTCATTGACTTAAATGGGGCCAGGCTTGTCACCCAATAGTTTTGAGTAAAATTCATTCATACAATAAACGCCTCTTTGCAATTATTCTGTCTCCCTTTCCCCCTTATTGTTCACATTTCCTCTACATATTTAGGACACGCAGATATCTGAGAAACCTTTTATACAAATTTATATGTAAGACATCTATTTTTTTTTATAGGTTGACTTTCCAGAAACTAATTTGGAGTTTATTAAATCTGAGCCTGAAGAGAAAAGAGATGACCTTGAAGAGCCAGCTAAAGAGTGCTTGAAGCATGTAGCAAGACTTTCACAGAAACATTCTCTCTTGCTGTAAGTGCACCCAAGTCTTCCTGCTTACATCTGGCATGCTGTGCATAACGCCATCAATCACTCTTAAATGTGTTCAATTCTTGAAAAGCTAAATTTCCCACCTATATAGCCTGATTTCATTCATTTGATGAAGTAATACTTCTAGCTGAGAGGAAAAGGTGGCAATGAAGCTAAAAAAAGCCCCCTGAAGGTGAGAATGCCTTTCTATAGCTTAGAACACTTGTCTCTATTCTTTTATCTTTTCTGGTTTCCTTGGCACTAGACACAAACTGCTGATTTGAAGCGCAAACATTTGTCTCGAGCTATATAATTTCCAATAATAATAGTATTAGCAATTAAAAAAAATAGGATAAAAACCAACACCAGTAAATAATCATGATAAACCCATACTATTAGGCCATCGTACTCACCAAGTGGCACACAAGCATTAGAAAGGAAATCTGTATCATGTTCCTCAGTAAACAAGGAAACAATTATGCAGAATTTAGCTTTCACAGCAGGCGTATAAAGAATAAGTAAAACAAAACATGTTGTATCATCAACTCAGGCAGATTGGTAACCCTAGACATATGTAGGTTATATTATCAAGTAGCATTATGTACTGTCTAAAATAACAATTATAGCGAGAACCACAGTGGGGTTAGTGGTATCAGTGCTTGCATTATACAAGTCACTAATGCTTGTTCATTAATCCTTCACCACAGGCTAAAGATGTCATAGTAATGTAGTAAATATAAAGTCTCTTTTTAAACTTCCCAATAATGTTTTGTTATACACATGTAAAGGAGGAAGTTTTCTTTACTAATTTTATTTTTTGGGGGAAAAGATATTTATTGAGTTATACATTTCTGTTGGCTACAATAAACTGCTAGTATATTTAATGTCTTTTCTCATTTCTAAAGAGACAGGGTGTGATTTAAGTTTCTTTGCTTTCAATCACTGGGGGCTGTTAAGCAGTATTGGGGCTGGTCAGTACTTGGAGGAGAGTCTTTTAAGGAAAACATAGTTGCTGTGAGAAGTGACATTGGTGGTTCAGTAGGCAATCATTACTTCCAAGTTAGTACAGAACCAAAACTATTTCAGTATGGTGCTCAGGGTTGTCAACTTCTGGAGGGGACATTCTTTTGATAAGATTTATAAGTGAGATCATGAACACTCATGACGAGACACAATCAGAAGGGTCATTTTAAATGGTCCATTTCTCTCTCTCACACACACACATGCACACACACACACACCCCTTATAGCTTCATTTCTATATATTTTTTTAAAACCGGTACTAATTTTTTAAAAGCTTTAACTGTTTGGTTTTTTTTCTTTTTCGGTTCCATTAATAAAAGTTCAAAGGTGGTTTTTTTTGTTTGTTTTTTTGGTTTTTTTACGGTGGTTGTTGCAATCAGAGTAAGCCAGACCACGCTTAACTGCTTAATGTTGTAATTGTGAAGAAGGGTTGGTTAACATCTTATCCCTTGTGGGGCCCAAGAAATCTCCTTATCAACACAGCAATCCTCGGATGCTATATATGTTCAAAGTATTATTGTCACCTAGACTGAACATCTTTTCAGACATAAACTTTTATTATGACGGATAAACCTAAAACCTTTACCCCGATCAAATCTTTAAAGTCAGCCATTAAACAAGACAGTAACCCAGCAAAACAAGATAGGAAAGAGAAGGGTGCCCTGTCACTGAAGAGGAATGGGGTAGATACAAGAAAGCATTGGTATTTTATCTAGCCATTTTTAAGCTTTAGCTGATTTAATCTGAACAGACTGTCATGTTCAGGAGATGCTGTTGGGAAACTAGAAAATCTCTTAAAGTCAACATGCAAGAGGTATCCTCTAATTGCACTGTCTCACTGAATGCTGTCGGAGGGTAAAGGAACACATGACAGACCGTCAAAAAGCTAAAGCTTTATCTCCTCTGCAGTGTGTGGCGTGCACACTCCCTGCACACAAAAACAAGGATTGCTGGCTGCTATTATTGTGAGCACTCTGTGAATTGTTGAGCTACACTAAGGAGATCATGGATCATGCTGCCACTACTTGTATCTGAAGCTTAAAATAAATTTTGTTTATTCTAATAATTTGCTTAAAACTACTACTACTAAAAAATAACAGTAGGTAAAATGTCTCTTTCGTGGCCCATGTCACTATAATATCTGAGCATCTCACACAATTATGAATTTATTCTCCTCACACCCCTCTGAGGTAAGGAAAGCAAATCGTCTTTCCTCACAACACTAAACCCCATGTTTATTGTTTGTACTGCCATCACCTATTCCAAATGCCTGGCAAATTCAAAACTGATTGAAGGAAACCTTTTTTCACATAATGCACAATTAACCTAAGGAACTCATTGCCATGAGATATTACCAAAGCCAAAAACTCAGCAGGATTCAGAAAGGGATAAGCTATTTATTTGGCTAAGAAAAAGTTGTTCTAGCAAATCATGGGGGGAAGTGTTTAGAAATGGAAGCAAGCATTCATGTTTCAGGGCTTGATTCAACTTCCAACTATTGGGAGTGAGTAGAAAATTTCCCTGAAGGCAGGTTATCCCATTACTATCCACAGCAGGGATTTTTGAACCTTCCTGTGATACCTTTGATGCTGGTTACTGTCCAAGGCAGGATGCTGGACAAGATAGATGAAATCATGGGTCTGATCTAGTGTGGCACCTCCTATGTTCTTTCAGAGCCTTAGCGATATTTATAATGTTAATTATGAATGTTGTCTATTTGTAATTTATTGTACATTTTTAAGGCTTGTTTTTAGAGCTTGAATTTAAACTAGGATTGCCTGTTTACATTAGCAATTCTATCTTGATGAAGTTTTTGTTTGTTTGTGACGATACTGAACCCTAAGATTTAATGACGCTATTTGTTTTATGAACCAAGAAAAGGCATATGAATTGTTGGCGCGTTGAAGGACATACGGTACACATTAACCTGGTGTTCTTTTCATTGGCTTACTGATTTCTGCAATATTGGGGGATGCCAAGGCATTTGATTAATAGGACATTTGCCCCTCTCTGTGAGGTAGGTGGCACTACACCCATTCTGCAGATGAGTAAAATGATGCACAGCAGGCCAGACTGGTTCCTTGAAAGAGGCTTGGAAAGTGAAAGGAACTTTCTTCCTACCTTTCCTCTTTGCACACCCTGTTCAAGGACCAAGAAACAAGCGTGTGTGTGTGTGTCTGAGAGAGAGAGAGAGTAAAAAGGCCACATGTTTTCTAAGTCTCATATCCTAGAATGTATATGAATGTTCTCACCTGAGTTGATCAGTGGTGGGGAGCAGGGGAGTGAAAGTTGACTAGCTGTGTTATAATCAGTAGTTGTCACCACAGTTAATTAGAGATGCTATAGACTATGACAGTAATTTCTCTGGCCAAAACTGCACGCACTGAAAAACAACTGTAGAGAAAAAGAGAGCGAGCACGCAAGCTTGGCAAAGTGAAATATCTGTATGTGCATCTCTTTTGAGAGTTCATCTTTATATGTCCCAAGGCTGACAGATCAAGATTATAAATATCACTTCTTCTTAAGAGCTGATGCACAGAAAATGATATCCCATCCCAAGGAGAACAAGTAGCTAGAAAGCAGTGCCCTCTCTTTACAATAGTTTGCTGCTACATAGGGCTCTAGGTGGTTTTAATTTCAAACTGAATTTCTAATCTTCTCTTCCAGGTTGTTGGAGCAAGAGAGAAGATTTTTATGGTTTTATCGTTCCTACTGCAATAATGAAAACTGTTCCCTTTCTTTGGTACTGGGCAGTGCCCCCAGTTGGGATCGAAAGAGCATATCAGAAATGTACACGGTGTTGAGGGAATGGAGCTTTTCTAACCCTTTGGAGGCACTTGGGCTTCTAACTTTCAGGTAAGAGAAAATTAACAAAGTCAGAAAATAAGAATAAACAGACTCCGAGTCTGCTGATTGATTCAGCACATTGAGTTGCTCAGTATAATACCAAGCTTTGGTTCATTGACTGTCTGCTTTCAGCTTTGCCTCTGTATCAAAATGAAGATGTAATTGGAACTCTTGAGCTGACCTTCAGTTGAAGGCGCTGGCCCTGCCTTCTTGGCTGAGAAGTTCGCTATTTTCCAGGATAATGAAAAGCATATTTCATTCTATATGATGGATTTATTCAGTTTCTAGTAACAGGTGATCAGTCAGATACTTAGCACTTATACAGCACTTTGCATCTTAACACTGCTGTACAGACATAAAGTGAGTAATGGAGATGGGGCTAAACTATGCTCCTAGATAAGGGATGGGCAAACTACGGCCTGAAGGCCACATCTGGCCCTTCAGACATTTTAATCCGGCCCTTGGGCTCCCACCGGGGAGCAGGGTCCAGGGCTTGCCCTGCTCCAGCCGGGGAGTCGGGTCGGGGTCTTGCCCCGCTCTGCGTGTGCTGTGGCTCTGCGCGGCTCCTGGAAGCAGAGGCATGTCCCCCCTCCAGCTCCAACGCATAGGGGCAGCCAGGAATCTCCACACGCTACCCCCTCCCCAAGTGCCGCCCCTGCAGCTCCCATTGGCCTGGAACCATGGCCAATGGGAGCTGCAGGGGCGGTGCCTACAGACAGGGCAGCGCACAGAGCCACCTGGCTACCCCTCTGTGTAGGAGCCGGAGGTGGGACCATGCCTCTGCTTCCAGGAGCTGCTTGAGGCAAGTGCCATCTGCACCCCCTGATCCGCCTCCCGCCCTCCCAACCCCTCAGTCGCAGCCTGGAGCACCCTCCGGCACCCCCAGCCCCACTCCAGAGCCCACACCTCAGCTGGAGCCCTCGCCCTCCCCCCCCCCGCACCCCAACCCCCAATTTCGTGAGCATTCATGGCCTGCCATACAATTTCCATAGCAGATTAGCCCTCGGGCCAAAACGTTTGCCCAATCCTGTCCTAGATCAAGATGCTACCTCAAAGTGTACATCTAGAACTGACCTTTGCTACTGGCCCCTCTTTCCATAATAGAAACATCACAAACTTTGGGGCAATTGAGAACTGGCTTCTAATGTTGCACTCTCATTGACTTTCAGTGAGAGCTGGATGCCTTTTGTGCATCAGAAAGTGTCTCTGCTGTTGAGGGTATCTTTTAACCTGTGACATACATAATCTCCAACAAAAAGAACCCGTCTCAGCAAATGTATTTTCTCAAGTTATTTTGGGGGAGGGGGTTGTTTTAAGAAATTTGCATGTGAAAATGTCACATAATTGGACAAAATGAGGGTGCAAATGATACATTGTCAAGCCCTTGCTTGTCTGGGTGTTGAGCTTTCTATGATTAAACCTGCAAATCCTGCTTTGCAAACTGACTTACTAGCTATAAACCATGTCTTTATAAAAGAAATTAAAAGGAGAGGTTTTGGAGACTTCACCTAATCCCTTTGCCCAGTGAGTAAGGACTTCATACCCTCATTACTCATTTTCAAAACCAGATACTTAAATATATATATTTAAAAATAACCACAGATGATCATTGCCTTCCAGCATTATTCTTATCCCCCCTTCTGTGGTTTAGGTTTGAATCCAAAGTATTAAGCTTCCCCACGTACATACGAACATCTCCTATGGAAATGTAATGGGAGTTCTGCATGCAAAGATCTTAAAGGATTAGGTCCTTAGTGCATGGAAAGCCTTTTGGAACATTTCTGATTGTGCTCAGGCAGTGTATGTGTGCATACCATGTTTGCCATCATTGCAATATTTTTATGCTTTCATGACTTACCAGAGCACCCTTTTATTTCATGTTGGAACAAATACAATGACAAGCACCACACTGATGTTCTCTCTCTAGACTGGCAAAAGTCTTAATGGTGATTTAGGGGACACGCCAAGCTTCAAAAACAGAACCTGTTAACTAGTTCTGGCTACACCTACAGTTGGCATTTCTGGAGACAAAGGGCTCAATTCTTCCTTGAAGCTCCAGCTCTGCATTGGGTGTGGTATGCAGTTTTATAGCACCGTCAGGTGCTCCAATTGCCTGGTGACTCACATTGCCTGAAAGCCTTTCACAGAGCACAGTTGCTATGCCACACTTTTATGATATGTCTTCACTGCAGTCCTGATGTGTGGTTGCAGCAAATAGAGGCACACCCGAGCTAACTTTGATCTAGCTAGATGAAAGCTAGCTTGAGTAACAATAATATGTTAGCTGTTGCAGCACAGTTGGCAGTACAGTCTATCCTCCTGAGTACAATCCCACCCAGAACCCTGGGTACATACTCGACCATGTCATAGCCACGGCTGCTGTGACTACATTGTTGTTGTTACTCAAGCTAGCTTTTGTATAGCTAGATCAAAACTAGTCCAGGTATTCCTACAGGATCCACAATCGCACCTTCCAATTGCGGCACACCCTTACAGGGTGCAATGTACACGCCACTCTGAGTCTGGCCCGTTCCAGGTTGGCATGGAAGGGTGGGCTGAAGTCATAACTCAGACTCCTCCAATGCAGCCTGTGGAATGGCTGGCCAAGACTAAATACTTGTGCTTGGGATTTGAGGGGGAAGGTTCCCCTAATTACAATCTTCACAGGAGACGTGCGCACTCTAGTTTATATTTTACAAACATGTTAACAATAGAGACCGGGGATCTCAATAGAGGTCTCCTTTTCTTTAAATATTCTGACTTTAAATATTTAATGTCCCTAGCATGTTGCATGTGTGTTTAAGACCAGCTGGGAAGCTGTATTTGGGGACTAGGCGGAGTACACTGCTCTCTAAATGTCCATTTTAAAAGGACCAGTTTCAGTGATGGCTGAACTGCTGGAGCGGGGTGGGGGTTCAGCTGGCTGGGATTGTGATGTCTTGTTTTTAACCTATTAAATAATTATCAGTTAAGTAGCAGCAGTGGCTGTATTGCTAACTTAGTTTCACATTCGCACTCTGATCTTCAATCAGTTTGGACTGTAGGTGCATTGACTAAGATGTTTGTGAAGGCTTGCTCTACTCTGGTCTGCTTGGCTCTGGCAGTTTTTACCCTCTGCTCCTGATTTCTCAGAGCAACAAAATGTCCTCCTAATTTCTTTTGACTAGAGGTTAAACTACAAAAGGATGTCATATGCAAACAAAAGGTGAGGTATGTGTAACAGAAATGCTTCTTATCTCAGCGTGTGTTTTCTCGTGTGATCCAATAATAAGTATTCTCCATTTAATTAAAAAGTTGTTTCATGAGGACTGGAAAGCTCAGGGCTTGATAATGGGATCTTTGATCTCTGGGTTGCTAGTTCAAATGTAGTCCAGTGTGATGGTAACCAGAAGTCATTACCATCTGATGATTGTTCAGTGGCTTGTGTACATGAAATGAGTTGGCTGGTCTCTGCCTGGATAAATTTCTACATCACAGAAGTGCCACAGCACCTGTCACTATTTGGCATGTTTATTCTCAGTCTCATCCAAGAAACTATGGGTCAAGCTTTTCAGAAGTGACTGGTAATTTTGGGTGCTTCAGTTTTTGGTTGCTGTAGTTTTGGGGTGCTCAATTTGAGACATCTTAAGGGACCTGATTTTCTGCGGGTGGGTGCTCAGCACTTTCTGAAACACAGGCTGGGTACCCAAAAATCTCTAGTCACTTTTGAAAGCCTTGGGCTAAAGAGACTAAATTACCTGTAGGGCATGGCCTTCTCAGAGCAAGGTAAAAGGACGTTTCCTGAGCACTAAGCTCACTTTTGCTAAGGGGAAGAGGAAGGAAGAGAAGTCACAGAGACAACATCCAATTGTCTTGATTGCAAGAAGTCAGTACATCCTATGTGATTTAGTGTGAGTTGCAGATGCTCTGTGCCACTCAGGATCAAGCCCCAATGTTCAGAGCACATAATACAGCTCTCTCTGCAATATGGTGTAACTTTAAAATTAGCTGTTCACAAGCCAGTTAAGTGTATGTTTTAATAGATGCATCTCATTCTTCTGGCATGCCTCTCCCTTTGCTGACTATCTTCTCTACTTTACAAGCAGGCAGACTAATAATAAGCTAGTCATTTATGTACTAGAAAAGGAGAACTTTCATAAACTGGAAACATATTCATGCTACATTTCACAGATAAATTTAGTAGCAGTCTTGCATCCAATACATGCATCAAGCATGGATTCTTAGGGCCTCCCAGGAGCCAGTCCTTAAAAACCAATTTAAAAAACATTGAAGAGCTCTTTAATGAAGGAAGGAGGGTAGAGAGCAGAATAAGATTTTACGCTCTTAGTTTTACCTCTAATTTCAGGGAAGGTTGATTACAAACTACAGTCTGAAAAATATAAATTTTTCCCAAGGCAATGGGTAGAAAGCTGGTCCCTCCTCCCCTGCACTGCTTGCTGCCGTCCTATGCATTTCCACCTCCATTTTCATCATTGGCTTCCCTTACTTACCTTCCTTGGGAGAATGCCAAGATTTTAGTTGAACTCTAACTTCTCTGCATGGCACACCAGTCAGGGAAATGATACAGGCACAGTTACTGGGGTGATGAAGAAAAGCCAAATGCAGTGTTATAAATGCCATCATATACGTGGCGGGCACACTTATATGCTATATACATGTAGGGCAGGTGCACCTAAAAATTGTCAGGTTATTTTGCTTTTCAGATTACATAATGTGTTCTGCTATATTTTGTGTATATATGAACACATTAGCTAACCTGAAAAAGAAAATAACTAGATAACAATTTTGAGTGTACATAAAATATCAGAGCTTCACAGCACCCAGCAACGGCTCCCCACAGAAGATCTAGTACCAACCTGCTTTTTACCACATACCTGCAATGCAATTCCAGCCATGTGATGTATTGCAGCTAGGCAGCCCTGATACCTAAAATTAAAAAATAACATCAGAAGAACAACATAGCAAATTCTCCAGCACAGTCCAAGCTTTGTGCCAGCACTGGAGAGTTGACATTTGTCGACAAAGGTTCAGTGGGGTGGAGAGAGAAAGTAGATGGTATAAGAGAGAGAAACAGATTTTCCTGCCAAACTATAGGTCCTTGCAGTTGTGCAGCCCAAGGACTAAAATCCAGGTCGGGGGAGCCTAGGGTGGCTGAGATTCCCACAGTGCCACCAAGAAACCGTGCAAAGGTACAGCCAGAGAGCATCATGGAGGGTAAGCACTGCAGGAAGTACCGTCCATGAGACTAAGAGTGATAGTATCCTGCGGCCCTGTGATCGGCCAAGTGCCCCTACTTAATCCCTGTGGTTGTCCCAGGAAGTTTCCTGGGTATCTACACAGACCTTGGCCTGCTGCAGTGCCAGATTTTGCTTTGTCTCCTGATCTCTGACTGCAGCCTGACTTCAACCCTGACCCCTGCCCCTCGAGTCTAACCCAGTATTCCCTCTGATATCTGGTCTTTGACCCCAGTCTGACTCTGATTCTGACTCTTGTTTATGGGACCTGGCCCTGCGATTCCTCCAACTCCTGCCTGTTGACTCCTGTTCCTAGTGGACAGACCTCAGCCCAGCTGTGACCTACTAGGCCAGGCCACCTCCACCCTACTTGCTTACAACAGGAGAGTAAGGAGGAGTATGAACCCCTCTTATATCCCTCTGCATGCTAAGAGGATCTTGACTTCAGGCACACGGGGTAAGAGGGTTTATGTTCCTGCTTACACCATTCCCAGAATAGGTGGGCAGAGAGGGGTGGGAAATGGACAGACCTGGCTACTTGTTGACCAGAGTTGCTGAGCCAACACTTTTTCTAGACCGGAAGTAAGTTGTTACCACCCATGCTCAAAGAGGAAGCAGGATTAGAATTGATAGGGCTTTGAGTCTTCTCTACTAGGCTTTATGGGTCCCTGCAGAGTGAGCTGCCAGGCATATTGTTTTAATCGCCAGCTGCTTTGGGAAAGAGGTTCTGATTGCTCTCAAAAAGAACCTTAGGCTAGTGGGGTTGCAGTGCCTCAACAATAACAGATGGAAGAGAGGATGGCCAGTCTCCTTCAGATACTAAAGGGGGTAGAAAGAACAGGAGTACTCATGGCACCTTAGAGACTAACAAATTTATTAGAGCATAAGCTTTCGTGGACTACAGCCCACTTCTTCGGATGCATATAGAGTGGAATAAATATTGAGGAGATATATATACACACATACAGAGAGCATAAACAGCTGGGAGTTGTCTTACCAACTCTGAGAGGCCAATTAAGTAAGAGAAAAAAAACTTTTGAAGTGATAATCAAGATAGCCCAGTACAGACAGTTTGATAAGAAGTGTGAGAATACTTACAAGGGGGAGATAGATTCAATGTTTGTAATGGCTCAGCCATTCCCAGTCCTTATTCAATCCTGAGTTGATTGTATCTAGTTTGCATGTCAATTCCAGCTCAGCAGTCTCTCGTTGGAGTCTGTTTTTGAAGTTTTTCTGTTGTAATATACCCACCCGCAGGTCTGTCATTGAATGACCAGACAGGTTAAAGTGTTCTCCCACTGGTTTTTGAGTATTATGATTCCTGATGTCAGATTAATGTCCATTAATTCTTTTGTGTAGAGACTGTCCGGTTTGGCCAATATACATGGCAGAGGGGCATTGCTGGCACATGATGGCATATACCACATTGGTAGATGTGCAGGTGAACGAGCCCCTGATGGTATGGCTGATGTGATTAGGTCCTATGATGATGTCACTTGAATAGATATGTGGACAGAGTTTGCATTGGGCTTTGTTACAAGGATAGGTTCCTGGGTCAGTGGTTTTGTTCAGTGATGTGTGGTTGCTGGTGAGTATTTGCTTTAGGTTGGGGGGTTGTCTGTAAGCGAGGACAGGTCTGTTTCCCAAGATCTGTGAGAGTAAAGGATCAGCTTTGAGGATAGGTTGTAGATCTCTGATGATGCGCTGGAGAGGTTTTAGTTGGGGGCTGAAGGTGACAGCTAGTGGTGTTCTGTTATTTTCTTTTATTGGGCCTGTCTTGTAGGAGGTGACTTCTGGGTACTCGTCTGGCTCTGTCAATCTGTTTTTTCACTTCAGCAGGTGGGTATTGTAGTTTTAAGAATGCTTGATAGAGATCTTTTAGGTGCTTGTCTCTATCTGAGGGATTGGAGCAAATGCGGTTATAACTTAGAGCTTGGCTGTAGACAATGGATCGTGTGGTGTGTCCTGTTTTTTTTGCGGCTATAGACTAACATGGCTGCTACTCTGAAACCTGGCATTATAAAGGGGGTAGGATGTTATTGGAAGGCCTTGAAGATACCAGTGCTGGATAAGGGCCCCTGATGTTTGGTCGGGCAGTGGGGTGTGGGTAAGAAAGGGAGAGTGTTTGGGATTAGATACGTCTCTGGAGATTTGAATTCCTGATCTTGAACATCCAAATGAACATTAAGAAGTCAGTTTGTGGACAGCCTCTCTCCTTCTCTGCCGCTGGATTTATTTTGTGAATACCATAGTTACATGAACCCTACAATATGCTGGGATCCCCAGTTTTTGCCCCTGTGACTATTAGAGATTATCCTTGTAAAGAGTATAAGGGAGAGATGTTAACACGATTGTCCTGGAAAAATAACAGTATCCTTAAACTTCCCTGTTTCTCTTCTTAGTCACAATATCCTTCTTCACCTCCTGATTGGAACCTGATGTTTAGTGTTTATTACTTTACTAGATATAGTGGCTAATGTGTCTCATCCCAAATGTGACTGCACTATAGAGCTGGGTAAAGTTAAGTGTAGTCTAATTGGTAAAAGTGTATTGAGACTTATGAAAGTCACTTCACAAACAATAGTAAGAATATGTGGTGCAAATCCAGATTGACTTCAGTGGAATTGCTTCAAATTGACCCAGATATAATTAGGAGTAGAATCTGCCTGGTTCCCTCCACATCAATAGCAGAATGCCCAATGAAATAATTAAGAAGCAGTTGGATTGTATCTTGTCTGTTGAATCTCTTTTTGATTCTTCAAATTATTGTATATGTATGTATGGAGTAGAATAAGCACAGGCTTATCTGCCATGTAAACAGAGATGTTACTACACATCATTTGGTAGTTGTATTTAGATTTACAGGACAGACAAACTATAAAGGCATGAAACTGCTATGTATTAATGTTTTAATAGACAACACTCTACAATAAGTAGCAGAACATTACTGAAGTATTCAATAGTCTTTTCAGTATCTTTAACTTTGATTAAACCTTTTGGTGGCAAGCACACATAGTTACAATGGAAAACTGTTCTGGGTGACTTGCAGTCTTTGTGCACAGATATGCAAAGGTAGGCAGAAAGCTAAACACCTAAGGACCGCCTGAAGGTTGTGTAGGTAAGATGGGAGGGCATTTGTTGTCCTCTGGAAAAATAGAAGATCCTAGCCCATGGATGTTTTCAAATGGAAAAGCCTTATTAGAAAATTTATTCCTACCCTGCCTCCTCTATCAATCATAGAAATGTAGGGCTGTAAGGGATCTCGAGAGGTCATCTAGTCCATCCTCTGGCACTGAGTCAGGACCAAGTATAACTACCTCATCCCTGGCAAATGTTTGTCTAACCTGTTTTTGAAAACATCCAAACCTCCACAGCCCCCCACGGAAGCCTGTTCCAGAGCTTAACTCTCCTTACAGTTAGAAAGTTTTTCCTAATATCTAACTGAAATCTCTCTTGCTGCAAATTAAGCTAATTTCTTCTTGTCCTACTTTCAGTGGTCCTGGAGAACAATTCATCACCATCCTCTTTATGACAGCCCTTAACATATATGAACACTGTTATCAGGTCCACTCTCTCGGTCTTCTTCTCTGAAAGCTATGCATGCCCAATTTTTTTAACCTTTCCTCATAGGTCAGGTTTTCTCAACTTTTTATCATTTTTGTTACTCTCCTATGAATGCTCTCCAGTTTGTCCATGTCCTTATTAAAGTGTTGTGCCCAGAATTGAACACAATACTCCACCTGAGGCCTCACCAGTGTCAAGCAGAGTGGGACACACAACCTCCCGTGTCTTACATATGAAACTCCAGGTAATTCACCCCAAAATTATATTAGCCCTTTTTCAACTGTGCATCATGTGGTTGGTTCATATTCAATTTGTGATCCACTATAACTCCCCCAGATACTTTTGAGCAGTACTACTGCCTAGCCAGTTATTCCCCCATTTTGTTGTTTGGCATTTGATTCTTTTCTTAAGTGTAGTACTTTTCACTTGTCTTTACTCAATCTCATCTTGATGATTTCAGACCAATTCTCCAGTTTTCAAGGTCATTTTGAATTCTAATCCTCTCCTCCAAAGTGTTTGCAACCTCTCCCATCTTGGTGTCATCTGCAAATTTTCTTCACTCCATTATCTAAGTCATTAATGAAAATATTGAATAGTAGTGAACCCAGGACAGACCCCTGCAGGATCTCACTAGATATGTCCCCCCAGTTTGACAGCAAACCATTGATAAATACTTTTCACTATTGTATTTCTATCAGTTTTGCACCACATTTTCCTAGTTTGCATATGAGAATGTCATGGGGGTGTATGAGTCAAAAGCCTTTACTAAAATCAAGATATATCACATCTACAGCTTCCCCTCCCAACCAGTAAGCCAGTAACCCTATCAAAAAAAGAAATTGGGTTGGTTTGGCATGACTTGTTCTTGACACATCCATATTGACTATTCCTTATAACCCTATTATCCTCTACGTGCATACAAATTGATTGTTTAGTAATTTTTCCAGTATCTTCCCAGGTGTGAAAGTCAAGCTGACTGGTCTCTAATTTCCTCGGGTCTTCTTTGTTCCCCTTTTTAAAGATAGGTACTATGTTTTTTTTCTCCTCCAGTCTTCTTCTCCAGTCACCCTGGCACTCCGATCACAAGGCATATTATAACCAAGTGGCGGATGATGTCGAATTTGGCTTAGTCAGGGGCAACTTGAAGCCAACATTCTGCACAATTCGCAACCTCAGCGGTCAAGAGGTAGTCACTACAAACGACAGCCAAGGCTATCCATGTAAATCAGATGATGACATTCTCTCATACTGGGTGAAACATTATCACAATGTCCTAAACCATTCTCCAGCTGCCGCTTGTTCAGAGCTGGATGATCTGGCAGTCACTGTGGTTCCAGATCCAGACATTTGTACTGATGCACCAACATTGGATGAAGTGAAGTGGGCCATTTCTAAACTGAAAAATGGATGCGCAGCTGGTGCTGATGGCATCCCGTCAGAGCTGCTAAAATGTGCTATTGATCCTGTAGCACAATCACTTCTGGTCACCTTTCATCTGGTGTGGAGAACTGGAACCCTGCCAACCTCCTGGAAAGATGGTATTGTGATCTCTCTCTCTATAAGGGCAAGGGACCACACACTGAATGTAAAAGCTACAGGTCGATCACCTTGTTCTCTGTTCCAGGGAAGGTATTTGTGCATGTTTTGCTGGCACGCCTGGAGCCTTTGCTACATCG
Organism: Trachemys scripta elegans; assembly: GCF_013100865.1. Taxonomy (NCBI): domain Eukaryota; kingdom Metazoa; phylum Chordata; order Testudines; family Emydidae; genus Trachemys; species Trachemys scripta. Next base: position 112,735,808 of record NC_048298.1, read on the forward strand.
GAAGCATTGTCCCCAACAGTCAGGCTTTACAAGGAACAGGTCCACATTAGATGCCATTTTGGCCCTTCGCTTGTGGTCAGAGATACATCGTGAGTTCAGGAAGCCCCTGCACATAGCCTATGTTGAACTTAAGGTTGCATTTGATTCAGTAGACCGTGTCGCATTATGGAAGGCCTTAAAGGGCGTAGGTGTCCCTAATACTCTGCTGGACTTGATTAGAGAGCTGCATAATGGAACTACTGGCAGTGTTCATCTGGGGAACCTGATGTCAGTGCCTTAAATGAGTATCTGGTGTTAGGCAGGGATTCACTTTTTTGTCGGGCAATGGATTTTGTAATGCAACATTCCATCCAGTCCATAGGCATTGAGATCGGTGATCTCTCACTCACAGACCTTGACTACGCTGATGACATTGTTCTTTTACTACAGAGCCTCGACAGGTTTCATGAGGCATTCCAGCATATGAGGAGGAGTCAGCTAAGATTGGTCTCCATGGTCTTTGTGGTCAAAGACAAACAGCAAAATCTAGGACAAGGTCCACCTGTGACTCCAATCTCTTTGAACAACGAAACTGTCGAATCAGTTTCCAGCTTTTGCTATCTGGGTTCTATACTTACCAGCTCCTTCAATTCTCACATGGAGGTTCTCCATTGGATTAGCATCGCTGCATCTGCCATGGGCCGTTTACAACAGATATGGAATCATCATCATCGTAGTATGACAACCAAGTTCTGGATTTATTCGAGCTGTATCCTTCTCATACAGTTGTACAGCTGCGAAACATGGACACTATGCTGCTCAGACTGGACAAAGCTGGAGGCTTTCCACACAAAATGCCAACATCGTATATTGGGCATAAAGTAGAATGACTTCATTTGTAATGCAGATGTTTATGGTCGCTTGGGTGTACAGATTACTGGGGCCATTGTCCACAAGCAGCACCTTACATTTTTCTGACATGTTGCAAGGATGCCACAAGACATTCCCGTGAACGCTGTTCTCTGGGTGGCATGTAACATTCGGGATAAAATTCCACCAACCGAAGGGTGGACGCAGCCCAGAGGCAGACCCCCTATTACATGAGTTCATCAAGTCTGTTCCGATGTCGGACTCTCAGACCGTCAAGCCTTTGCGATTGCACAAGAATGGACCAAATGGCGAATGAGCGCTATGGCTGTCTGTCTGGCTAAGCCTTGAAGAAGTAGTAGTAGTCTTCTGGGATGTCACCCATCACCATGAGTTCTGAAAGATATGATAATGGTTCCAACATTGTTTCAGCTAATTCCTTAGATACCTAAGATGCATTTCATCAGGTCCTGCCGACATGAATACATCTAACATTCCTAAATATTCTTTAACCTGTTTTTTTCCCTATTTTGGATTGTGTTCTTTCCCCCTTGTTGTTAATAATTGTGTTAAGTATCTGGTCACCATTAACCTTTTTAATGCGTATTTTACTTCAAGAAGGCAGAGGTGTTTAGTGTAGACTGATGTTGTCCATTATTAGCTCTCCTTCCTCGCCAAGTAGAAGACCTATGCTTTCCTTCATATTTCTCTTATTCCTAATGTATTTATAGAACCTCATCTTATTTGCTTTTTATGTTCTTGCTAGGTGTAACTCATTTTGTGCCTTAGCCTTTCTGATTTTGTCCCTACATGCTTGTGCTATTCTTTTGTACACATCCTTAGCAATCTGTCCATGCTTCCAGTTTTTGTAGGATTGTAATAATTTTCAGGTCATTGAAGAGCTCTGGATGGGGCCATATTGACCTCTTACTATTCTTCCTATCTTTTCATCACATTGGAATAGTTTGCTATTGTGCCTTTAATATTGTCCCTTGGAGAAACTGCCAGCACTCCCTGAACTCCTTTTCCCTTATGTTTTCTTCCCATGGACTTTACCTATTAGTTCTCTGAGTTTGTTAAAGTCTGCTTTTTTGAAGTCTATTATCCTTATTCTGCTGCTCTCACTCTATCTGTTCTTTAGAATCCTAAAATCATCATTTCATGATGATTTTCACCCAAATGCTTTCCACCTTCAGATTCCCTATCAATTCCTCCCTGTTAGTCAGAATCCAGTCTAAAATGACTGTCCATCTAGTTACTTCCTCCACCTTCTGAAACCAAAAATTGTCCTTAAAACATCCAAGAACTTATTGGACATATTGTATTTTGCTATATTACTTTTCAATGCAGGATATAATTCCCAGTAGTGGAAATATCATATATTAAACTGATGTATGCTTGATCTTAGGATATGTCTACACTAGGAGCACTTTATTACTTTAGAAATATTGTCATACTCTACCAGCAAAGCACTCCTAGTGTGGAAGCAGCAATACCAGCACGAATGCATTTGTACCAGTATAGTAAAACCATGCCCTATGAATGAAACAAGCTATTCCAATAAAAGCCCAGCTTTACCAATATAATTGTGTTTGTGCTAGAGACTTCTGCCAGCACAGCTGTGGCATTCAGGGGTCTCAACTCTTCACACCGCTGACTGACGTATCAATGCCAGGAAAAGTTTGTACTATGGACATAACGTTAGTCAAAAGGCCACAAAAATATGTAAAAAATTGAAGTACAAATGCAGTGACTAAATTCTGCCCTTTTAAAGATCTATGGGCTAAATTAATACCTATGTAACTCAATAGTGAATTTTGCCCCTTGAGCCCAACTTGAAAACGTTGGGTCATATGTATCTCTCAATCTATGGGAGCTGCATATGCAGTCTGAGGGTCAATATTAGGGTTGTCTAGCTGATCTCTATGCAGAGCTTGGAAACAGCCAGTATGCACCCATACACTATAAGTGGCGCTTTTTAAAACTACTGTAATGTTTTGTAGAATTTCAGATTTTGGGGGCTTTTTTTAAAAGCAAGTCCCAAGCTGTTAAGGGAAACTGGGACTGGGCATTGAGATTGGGGAAGCCTAGGACTGCCTGGGAAAGGAGATGGGGACTGGGAGCCGTGGGGACAAGGGGCAACTGAGATCAGATGATGGTCTCAGGAAGGAGACAGTGACTGGCAGAAGAAGGGAGTGGAGGATGAGGGGAGACAGATCTGACATTGAGCTGTGGTGCGGGGTGAGAACTGCACCTGGCAGGGCAAAGAGTCAAGACAAAAAGCAAGAGATGCAGTGTGGGAAGACTGAGATTAGATGAGGAGTCTGGTACTGAAAGTCAGTGTGGATGGAAAACATGGGGAAGAAAAAGATGACTAGTAGGCACCATGGTGGATGGGGACCCATGAGAGAGGAAACTGGGACAGGCTGGGCATGATGTCTGGGGACCACATGAGGGAAACTGTGAATGGCTGGACAGGGAGATAGAGAGCCACTGGAAGAAGACGGAGTGATTGGGGTGGGGTGGAGGAGATTAGAACAAGAGCTGGTTGGGGACTTTTCAACAATATTTTTTTTGTTGGGAAATGACAGTTTGTTGAAATTGCAACTTATTGTGGGAACATACCAGTTTCAATGAAACATCTGGCCACAGGTCAAGAGAGAGACCAACCCCAGAACTGATCAAGTGGCAGAGGTCTGGATTTAGAAGTTCCAATCCTGTTGATGAACTGTGTGGGTGTCGATATGATACCATGTGATGGAATTTGTTTTCAGTTTGCTTTTTTTGAAAAAACCTAAGAAATTACACACACAACCTACATTATTCTGGTTGCAAAGTCAAGCATTCAAATGTTGAAATGTCAGAACTAAGATTGCCTGTGCAACCTTAATTTGACACCCTGGTGTAAGTGCATTGTGATAAACTCTTTAGTTACATTAATGAAAAGAACATTATTAAAGTTGCAAAGTCAAACACTCAAAGTTAGGAAATGCCAGAATTAAGGCATTACAATGGAAATAATAGTAAAAAATAAAATGTCCCTTTCACCATTTATTTATACTGCTTGTTTACTTTCTGTACTGCATTTAGTCCAGACAATGAAGCTAGACTGGTGAGTTTAATTTTCGAATTTTCATGTATTAGCCCAAAGCTGCTTCAATATTTTGTTTACAGACCTGCAGAGGCATGTTGAAATGATAATATTTTAAAACAACTAGTTTGCATTGTAAAACAAAAAAAAATCTAAACTTGTGGGGGGGAAATTCTGTTCTTGTTAAGTTCTGTAAATCTCCAGTCTCAATCTATTTATAAATATAAAAAAGCACAACAATAAAGCTTAATTTTGTAACCTAAATCTTAGTTCCGTATCCATTTAAGTATTTGTTTACACTTCTGTGTGCCTTTGTAGGCATTTATAAAGCACTCAGCAACATGGTATCCTACACTTCTTGAAGGCCTGAGGCTCTAAGAATCAATGTATTGATTATACTGGTCTGGAAGTGTAGCTGTCTACATTTCTGACAAATATTATATTCTTCATTTCATGGCTCAGATTTGCAATACTATGTGGGAGAACATAGCAGAATGTAAATTGTTTATACAAAATGAGAGCTGGGCTTACAGCACTGCATGGCATATGGTAAACTTCTCATAGGTGGCATGCCCCTGCCAGAAAGGTGGCACATGAGATGCCTCTCTCTTCACTAAAAGGAACATCATATGCTATAAAATACTCCAACCTCTACAGTAAAATATTTCCATCCTATTTACCTAACAAATATGTATGAGGTCTCCAACATATTTTATTTGAGATCATACATTTAAAATTAAGACTATTTTATCTGTTACAAATGAAAACTAAACATATGCATTAGTTGTAATCATTGATTCCTAGATCTAAAAGTCTCCAGGGAATGTCACAAATTCACATGAAGTCTCAGCAGTGCTAGGTTTTTTATTTGGATCAGATTTAGCTGAATGATGTGGCTCGAGACACATTTCTTTTCCGGATACCCATATGAGGAGAATCAAGAACAGTTCTTCCTTCCAAAGCAAATTACAATTTGCTTACTCAGCTTAAAAACCTGTTTCAGATGTCAGTGTAAAGTCTGAAAGGAGATACAACTACATTAAGGGATGTTATAAACAGGAACGTGGTCAATTATTTTCAGTAGTCAGTCAGGAAAGAATAAAACATTATGCGTTTAAAGCAGCAGTATGGACATTTAGGAGAAATACTAGGGGAAATCTTATAACTATAAGAATACTCCAAGTAACAGTACAAGCTACCAAGGAAAGATTGTTGGAGTCTCCTATGCTACAAAATGCTGTTAAAGAGTAGATTTGACACCCATGGTTTATGTATTACCTTTTACCAGTAGCACTGCTTATATGCAAGCCAACTACAAATATATGGAAAGGCAGAGTCCTTGCCGTGAAGTACTACCTGAAAAGATAATGAAGAAATAGAACAAAAGTAGGAGAAAGGAGTATATCATCCTAGTAATGTGGTCAAGGTGATTGGAGGATCAGGAATAATTTAGGGATGACTGAAATCAGTCCTGACACAATGCTTGAAGATTTACTAGAGGACTCAGGGCTTATCTACTTGGTGAGTTACTGCACAGTAAGCCTGACTGTGAATCTGCAGCATACAAACTTGCCATATAGTAACTCATTATGTGGACAAGCCCTTGCTAAAGGACCCCTCTCACCTAAATGGTTTACATGGCTAGAAGAAGCTGGAATTTCTAGTAATGCAAAGGATAGGTTTATAAAATCATGACTGGTGTGGCGAAAGTAAATAAGGAAGTGTTGTTTACTTCTTCTCATAGCACAAGAACTAGGGGTCACCAAATGAAATTAATAGGCAGCAGCTTTAAAACAAAAGGAATTTTTTTTCACACAATGCACGGTCATCCTTTGGAACTCTTTGCCAGGGGATGTTGTGAAGACCAAGACTATAACAGGGTTCAAAAAATAACTAGGTAAGTTCATAGAGTATAGGTCCATCAGGATGGACAGGGATGGTGTCCCTAGGCTCTGTTTGCCAGAGATGGGAATGGGCGACAGGGGATGAATCACTTGATGATTACCTGTTCTGTTCATTCCCTCTATGGCACCTGGCACTGGCCACTGTCGGCAGATAGGATTCTGGGCGAGATGGATCGTTGGTCTGATCCAGTAGGGCCATTCTTAGGTTCTTAAGTTTCACATAGGGTTTCTGACCCAAATCGTAATGTTTTTAAGAAGTAGAATATAAGAATGCTACCTAAGCATTGCATAATACTGATTGAGTTTTTCATTGTGGAGCTGATGTTTCTAAGGATGTTCGATGTTCATCCTAATCTAAATAATCCTGAAATACAGATAAATAGAAAAAGAATCAGCACCACTAAATGCTCTATCTGTGGGCCCCAAACAGCCCAGAAATTCAAGAGCAGGGATGGTTGTTACTGTTTGGATTGAACAAGTTGTCACTTGGTTAACAAGATTGGTCTATTACTCATTCCCTCAGAAAGGTTCTGCTTGACCTCAAACTGACCTTCATATAGACAAGCTGAAGGAAACCGTTTAGTAACTGAGAGCAATACAGAAACTCATCCAAAAACAGAGTGGTAAGATCCATGTTTGCTGAAGCAAGCTGCCCTCTAGATTTTTACTGCAGTGTGTACGCCTTTCAGTGCACTGTGACACTAAACATATCTCCTTAAAATAATTTAGAAAACATAGACACATTTCACACTACAGCTCTTAGCAAATTAGTTTTAAGGAATCAAACCATTAGCAGTTGGATTTTCTGGAACTGTTCAAATAAGAAGGTTTCTTGTTCTTCGTCTGGCTGGGGAGAAACCAGAATTTTGTCATCAGAACATTTCACATCTTCGAGCACTGACTGCTCCCAAGGACAAGTGGTAACTGAATAATAACATTTTCTGCTTGACTTGGTGCCTGTATAGAACATATTTCACTCTCCAGTAACCTGTTGAACCAGGAGAGAGGGGAAAGGGAGGTACTGATTCCCATACTATCTGTGCAAGTTTGGCTCACACCCCTTTGGAGCAATTGCGTAGTTTGATGATAGAATGATAAGGGGATTTGTGATCTTCATTCAAATACATTTTTTCTAAATAACTATGTAAAAATTAAAGTAGCAGCTTCAAATTCGTAGTATGTTGCCTGACATTAAAAAATAATTAACTCTTGTAAAATAGACCAATTTGGGACTAAAATGATCATTTATTTATAAAACACCCCCTCCCTGCTCAACAGGGCATTCTGAGCACTACACAAACAATTACAGACAATATTAGAAACCTCATCAAATATGCACCATAAAGATAAACAAAATATTAAAAAGCCAAACACAGTGGTATAATTAAAAAAGAGTTTGGAAGGGATGTGAATGCAATGCAGAAGCCAGGGCTTTCTAACAGGTCCAAAATATAATCCTTCCATTTTTTTTAATTATTTGAATACACACAGCAATTTGATTATCAAAGTGTGTAGGGTTTTCTGGTTTATTATTTTTTAAATTTGATTATACTTAAAAGTACTTCTCTAGAATTCCAGGATACCCAGACACTTCTGCACAAAAATGCCTATGCAAGTTCTTCAGTCTCTCTCAGTTGTGGAAATTTTATTACTCTCCCAGTGACCATTGCTTCTCTGTTGTTGTTGTCTTTCATGTTTTAGTTTTCATTTATTTTCAAGTGAATTGAATGCCCCCATTGACAACTTGGAAGAGTGAAGTCCTCTGTTGATGTACAGAAAGGACATAGCATGGGCATCAGCAATGCCAGCTTCCACACTGCCTCTGCCAATTTACACCTGGCCTGGCCTGAAAGGAATCCCCTTTGGATTAGATGATAGCTCAGTCTCCAGGCCCTGTAAGCCCTTGTCATCCATATCTAGAGTGCCAAATAGACGAGACTGTTGCTGAGATTTTTCAAAGGAGCCTAACAGAGTTAGGCTCTGAAGTAGGACTGAAATCCAGTGGAAGTTGCACACCAAAACTCCCAGTGATAGTGTCTGTTTAGAAGTGGTAGGGTTTTGTTGTTTTCTGTGATGCAGATGCTTGACCTGAAGGGACTGAATTGAGCCTATCAACTCATTTCAATGTGTCCCCTGAACATATGATGGTAATGATGCTAATGACTTCGGACAGAGTTGAGCAAATTCTCTGGACGTGAAAAGCTGCATAGCCCATTACTAATTTGCTGAATAGAGCTTGTCAAAAATTACAATTACTTTTTGCAGGATATTTCAAAAGATTTTTTTTTTAATTCCCTGTAAGAAATTCTTCAGTTTTTGAAAGTGTAAGCTGAATTCTACAGATTTTTTTTTCAATTTCTGGTTTATTAATGAAAAACTGGAAACTTTTCTGCTAAAATTGTTGGTTTTGATCAAAAAGTCGTATTTCACCAGAACGTTTTTTGATGAAGACATTCTGACCAGCTCTACTCCTGAGCCATGAAGTTTGTCCTGAATAGAGTTGGTTGAAAATTTTCCAGTGGAACAGTTTTTTCATTGGAAAATGATGTTTCATCAAAATCTAAACTTTCCAAGGGAATATGTTAATTTCCATGAAATTACATTTTGGAAAAAAATTTGAAAAAAAAGCATTTTGCTTTTTCATTTTGAAAAATGAAATTTGAATTTGAAAAAAAAACAGTCATTTTGAAATGACTGTTTCCACATTCTATATTGTATTATACATCAATTATAATATAATAAAATGTCAAAATCAAAATGAATCAACAGTTATTTTCTAAAAATTTATTCCAATGGAAATTTCAAAAGTTTTTGTCTTTTAATTCTGATTCCGAACAAAAACAAATTTTGAAATGTTGGAATTCCCCATGCAGCCAGTCCTGAAAAAGAGCTGCAGAAAGCTCAGAATTTGCTTCATATACTAGTCTATAACTACAGGACTGAATTGTTAATTATAGCTTAACTGAAAAGAGGTACATGGAGATCAATGTAATGTTTTTTCACAGTAAGGTATAGTAAAAATCTATGCAATTTAAGTTATCAGTCATGTGTGTTTGACACCTATTACTGTAAAGCAAATTGATCTTCCTCTCCCATTTCTTTAGCATTTTGTATTGCTGAGAGTCATGAGAATTGTAATGTATCAGAAGCAGCTCAATAATGCCTAATGATCTCTATTTGTTTTGCGCTAGTTTTCCAGATCAAGACATTCGCAGAACTGCAGTCCAACAAATGGAAAATCTGTCAAATGATGAATTGTTAGAATACCTCCCACAGCTGGTTCAGGTAACGAAAAAATGGATAGCCAAGGAAGTTCTCTAGCCAGATCAATGACTTCATTAAATACTTTTAATTCTTTCAGTTTGATTGATGCATTAGTGGAAGAATAAGCAAGAAAGTCAGATCAGCTGATGCAATGATTGAGTTAACTACAGGGGTGAACTATAGATTGTGCTCAACTCAAGAGAATGTGGTTTGCTTCTTGGCATTACTGATTGGAATTTTGTGTCCTGCAAACAGGCCTTTCCTCTGGGGGGGGGGGGAATATAGCATCTGAAAAAAAAAGAAAAGAAAAGGAGTTACGACTAATAGCAGACACCATCAAATCAAAGGCTGGTAGTGGCATGGCTGCTCTGCAAGAAAAGTAGTGTTTGGCATCACAATGAGTTATTTACTTTTAGATATCTATGCAAAGTAGCCAAATACAATTGATTTAAGGATGGGGGAAAGATGCCGCCAATGTGGACTGAAGAGAGCGATTTGCAGGTTGAATAATCTTTCATTATATACACTGTCTTTCTTCATAAATGATCCCAAAACACTTTATAAGCTGTAGGACAGAATGTCCCAACTATTTTCTCAAGAGTTTGCAACCATGGCTCAGTAGATATTTTCTTGGGGTCCAGGAAGAGATGACTGTCCCCAAAACATTGTCCTTCCTCCATGCAATCTTTTATAAATGCCTCTCCTCCTGCTCCTATGGGGTCAGTTTATGTTGGGGTGTGTGCTTGTGGGAGGGCGTGGACGAGGGAAACCCAGGAAGGAGCCACTTTCAATGGCATGTAATAATTAAAAAGAACAGGAGTACTTGTGGCACCTTAGAGACTAACAAATTTATTTGAGCATAAGCTTTCGTGGGCTACAGCCCACTTCATCGGATGCATAGAATGGAACATACAGTTATATGCTGGGCAGCGTGGGGAGAGCAGCTGGCTCTGGCCAGGTGTCGTGGCTGTGAGCTCCTGCTGCTAGTAAGGGAGCGGCGGGGCTGGGTAAGGGAGTGGGGAGTATTGGGGGGCAGTCAGGGAGGAGGGGGCGGTTGGATGGGGCGGAGGTTCTGGGGGTGGTGGTCAGGGGATGGGGAACAGGGAGGGTTGGGAGTGGGAGTCCTGGGGGGCTGGTCAGGGAGCAGGGGGGGTTGGATAAAGGGATGGGATCCCAGGGGGCAGTTAGGGATGGGGGGTTCCGGGAGGGGGTGGTCAGGGGATGAGGAGCAGAAGGAGGTTGGATAAGGGATTGGAGTCCCGGGGGGCTGTTGGGGGATGGGGGTGTGGATAGGGGTCAGGGCAGTCGGGACAGGGAGCAGGGAGGTTGAATAGGGGGTGGGGGTCCTGGGAAGGGGCAGTCAGGGGACAAGAAGCAGGGGGTGTTGGATGGGTTGGAGGTTCTGAGGGGGACAGTCAGGGGGCGGGAAGTGGGAGGGGGCGGACTTGTCTATGCCCACTGCGTTTTTGGGAATGTTCTGCTTCTTTTGGGTTATCACATTTAAAATACATACATAAATCAATAAAACCTTTGTCATGACATTTTTGTTTTAAAGAGAACGCAACAGAAACAGCATGTAAGTGAATGTGGTTTCTATGTCTGTTAAGGTGATCAAGTTTGAGTGGAGTCTTGAAAGCCCTCTTGTGAAACTTCTGCTATGCCGCTCTCTGCAGAGCATCCAAGTAACTCATCAACTTTACTGGTAAGATCATCTAATATATCAGATTATCAATTTCATTGATTGTTACAGTGAGCTTTGTCCACTATGTTTACAGCACATTCTCGCTATGTTCAAGATCAAGTCAATTGGGAAAATAGTTTTACTTTCCTGATAATCATTTCAGCACTGGGTATGAGTGAACCAACTTAAATAAAAGAACCACCTACCTGATCCTGCATCCAGGCCTTTAACATGGGTTTTATTCTTAAATCTTTAGTTCACTTTCCACAATCTTGAACTTTCTAGTTTCAGCCAGAAATGGTAGTCTGAAATATTGCCAAAAAATATTTCCAAGCACACTGAGAGCAGGACATATTGGCTGTTTCATGAAGGAACCTGCTCTTCAGAGCTTACCAACCAGACCTCAAAAATTCAAACTTTTGGATGCATATCAAAGGCAAATCGCTGAACACTTTCCCATTACTAGTCATCATACATTATTGAAGGCTGGGTCCTAAAAGTTCACACTACATAGAGAAATCTTTATGCTTCATATACTCTCCTACCTTTTTCCTGCATGTTGACTAGATTTTCAAAGTGAAAAACTGGGAGCCAGGATTTTTGCATCCTGGGTAGGATTGAGTCCATCCAGCCTCAGAACCTGCCAACCTACCCAAACCACTAGGCTCAGAAAAATCCCTCCCAAATGACCACGGGACCAGCAAGAGCCAGCCTTTGCTTGAAACTCTCCTCCATCCTTTCTCCAATTCACTTGATTGTTCCTTCTCCAGGATCAGAGATCTGTCATCTCTCCATGGAATATCAGGTAGTGACCCGTAGAACACAGTTTGAGAACCTCTGCCATAGCGACGTAACAGTATCTGTTGCAGAGCCAACAGCTGTTGCATTATTGACTGAGGCTTAGCTTTACCAGCCCCAATACCAACTAGCTCTGTTTTGTGGTATTGTAGTAACCCCAAACCTGCCAGCCAGAACATGAATCCTTGTGTTTTATATACGGTAATGGAGAAGGGGAAAGAATTCTGTATTAAGCATTAACTAGGTAGGGGATTTTTGACTAATTTCCCACTAAGCTGATCTGTAACCATGCAACTTGCTCACTTGTGTAGTAGTGTGAGGGCTTCTATCCTCTGTTGTGGGCAGCCACTGGAAGGTGACATTATCATACATGTACAGGTCTGACATGCCATCCAGTAGAGGGCAAATATATATGAACAGACAGCCAATCATAGTATCTGGGATATCTGTCATCGGGGCATGGTTAGGCCTTTGCCCTGGAGGAGGTTCTCATATATAGGCCAATCTGATAAGTTATGTGGCTGTGGCGGGGGAGAGAGGAGGGGGAAGAGTTGCTGTAAGTGATGGTGTACATTACAGAGACTAATAATAGTGTTTTAGAACCAGTTACTAGGTTACGAGCTGGAAGTAACCATAGCTTGATATCTTCTAATGTACTGTCTGAAGTTAAATGTTTGTATTAATCTATGTGCATATAATATGGAACAGGGTGTCCAACTGTTCTTATTGATTATGGAGATGTAATACATCATAATGTGACTGCAGCTGTCTTTTGCTGGCTAGATATTCTGTGTAAAAGCCATTGCAAGTTTATCTCATGTGGTAGTTTATCTCAGCCTCTGTTTGCCAGAAGCTGGGAATGAGCGACAGGGGGTGGATCACGTGGTGATTATCTGTTCTGTTCATTCCCTCTGGGGCACCTGGCACTGGCCACTGTCGAAAGACCGGGTACTGGGCTACATGGACCTTTGGTCTGACCCAGTAGGGTCATTCTTATGTAATGATTATTCTACATGCTAGATTTGTCAGTTCAGTGGTTTCTAATTAAAAGGATGGCCTTTCCATCAGCTCTGCAAATCCTGGTATCTGAAAGTCAAGCTGGTTCTTTTTGCCTGCACAGTAATTCCATTGAATTACATGCCTCCAGACAAAGACTATACAGCTGAAATGTAATAATTCTGTTGATGATGTGCAAGACAGAGAATCTAGATCTTTCTCACACCTGTATGAGCTCAGCAAGTACTAATAGGAATAAAAGATGGTGAACAAGAAGATAGGGATAAGAATACAGAAAGAGAGATGATCTGTCAAATAAGGAGATGCCTTTTTTATGTAGTCACCTTTCTGATCATACATGCAGTTTAACTGAGACTTTTGCCATTGCATCTTATAACTTAGCTACACTGGAGGGAAGTTTATTTAAATAATGATATACAATGAATCCGTAAGTTGGCCCAATAAATCGACGGCAGCTCTGGAGGTCTGGATTTCTACATTGACAAGGCTCCCAAGCACAGTGAGGCACATCATCAGCTGGTGTAAATTGTCATAGCTCCACTGAAGTCAGCAGAGCTATAATATTTTATACCCGCTTATGATCTTCTCCAGTATAGCCTTGCTACTGAATTTTCACTTTGTAATGTAGATCTATGAAGTGCCTCTTCTGTCCCTGTCTTCTGCAAACTTTTTGTACACAACCAAATCGCCTTCAACTCTTACATAATCTGCAGGAGATAATCTTCCTTATGTGCAGCAGCAGCTACTCCATCCATGATAATGGTGCAGTGCAGAATCCCTCTCTGGAAGAATTGAGTTCTATGTAGTCGGATTTATAATGAAGAAAAACTAAACAAAAACCAAAGCAAATTGAAGATTTTTGTATTATCGTGGTTCTCCCTGTATTCCAACTAGTAGCAGCAGCCTGTTCATGTCATCAAACAATTTGATTGCTTCTCAAGGACTTTTTACCTATCTCTGTGTGCTAGTAATTAGAGATATCATCAACCACTGAGAGTAAAGGCTTTAAATGTTTTGATTATCCTGTCATGCGCTGATTGCAGATGTGAGGTGCAGTTCACCATGAGCCTTTAAGTTTCATATTTGAAAGATTCACATGAGTCTGCGGTAACTTCTCATAAGTAGTAAGCCCTGAGTTGCCATTTATCTAATATTAACTGTTGTGTCCAAGGATGACACATGCCACTGAAAAATATCCTCGGAGCTAAAACATGATATGCAACTTCCTAATCAAGGAGGGGGGATTCTTAACCAACTTTTAAAATTAAAATAAAGTTAGTATACTTATTCAAGTAACCAAAAAAAGAGGCTTACATTTTGCTTTATGCTATTACAGTACCAAAATGTAGATTCTCTAGTGATATTGTGGACTGATTAATTTGCAATAAAGTCTCACCACTTTGCAATACATAGAAGTGCCTTCCTCTATGGATGTGGTATCTTTTTAGAGTGGGGTTTCCATCTCTCTGAAACATCTGGTACTTGCAATTGTCAGAGACGGAATGCTGCACTGGAGTGATCATTTGTCTGCCAATTCTCATTTTTCTGTCTTAATGGAGATCTAAAAACAGACAACTACATAAAATCAATTCAGAGTCTACACTGGCTGCTGTCGGGGTGCACTATGATGAATGCCCCAGTGTTGAAAAGTCTTTTGGTGATGGAGATTACCACTCGCCAAAGAGGTCCTCCAGAAGCCAGTATTGCCCCAAAAGTGGGCAATGCTTGCTGAACTTGGCAGGGCTTCAGGTTCATTTATCTAGTAGAAATTAAAAATTCACCCATTAAGTTAAGAGGTTCTCCGATTGTCTACGTACAACAGGCAGAGTTGGAAGTGCAATGTTACTGAGCATTTGAGATTTTTCAGCTTTCCCATTTAGCAGCTTAGTAACACCAATCAAAGTGTGTGTGCCCCAGCATGTGACCTGCTGAAAACCTTACTCCTTGCTTCCCCAACCGCTACCCCTTCTGCATAAATCACACCAATTGCACCTGCTTTTCCTCCATTCTGGACACATTGGTGGAGATGTTCATTCTGCTTCATATGAAGGAAATGTCCTACTTCCATTTTCACTAGTAAAATATGACATTTTACATTACTATAAAATATTTTTCTTCTAGAATGAAAAACTATGAGTAGTTTTCCAGGTAATACATTTTGTGCAGAATATTATGCTTTGTATTAATAATGGCTTTTCTCTCCTTTGCAAATGAATTCCAGTCCCACTAAAAGTAATTAAAAACAAAGTTATTCTTCCATTTATCTCTACATTTTAAAGAAAATAGATAATATCTTATTGTCTAAATGTTTAATTCTGGCTCTTTGAGCTGATTTCCAAATTAGCAATCAAGTAATGTCTTAGAAGCAAGTACTGGTAAAAACAAACTTTATGAGCAAGATATCTATCTTTTATTATAGTAATTGGCATTCTACTGTTAAATATTTCAATATAGTTTACAATACACTCTTCCAGAATTTTTTTTATCAAGGGAGATTTTAAGAAAACCCAGAAATCCAGTGATGCTTTTTCATGACCCAAGTGGAGAATTCAGCTGAACAAACCTTCCATGTTTCACAAATCTCTTCCAAGTCCAAACACTTGTTCCCACAGCTGGGTAATGCGACTAAGTTCTTTAAATGGCAAACTAAACAAAACATCGCTCAGTCATATGGCTTTTTTAACAACAGTTGAGCTGCGAAAAATAAAATTGACATTATTTCCCTGCACCTCCCCTCCGCAAGGTAAGACGATGAGGCTGCCCAATTATAATGGGCCAACTCATCATCTGTTAATATTAATGCTGGAGAGTAAATCACTGGACTTTTCTTTCCATAAAAGTGAATTATCAGCTTATCTGACCATTTTAAAAAAAAGTTCTGGAATAATAATTGGCAAAAGGTGACAAATGTGCAAACACTTTGCTGCCATGTTGGTTTTAAGATTATTGGGCCAAGTGCTCAGCTGGTGTAAATCACTATAGCTCAGTTGACTGTGCCATGCCAGCTTATACTGGCTGTGGGGCCTTAACCCCACCAGTTGGAACGAGGGGGTAATTTGCTCTACCTCCACCACTTTTTCTAACAATCAATAATTATTTTGCCCACTTTTTTTCAGGAACGAGGTCATGAATGTTGTCAGTTACCACCCCCCTAAATATTTAAACTTCTCACTTCTCCATTTTAAAGGAATCCTTTTCATGGAGCATAAAAATTGCCCTTGAGTAGAGGCACTGTCCAGATGCTACTTACTTACATAAACCCTATTTTGAGGGCTTAAGGCTTGTCTACATGGGGACACTCAGGAAAATTAATCTGAATTAATTCAAGGTGTGAATCTAAAGTGGAGTAATTAAACTGCATTAAAACCCTGGGTGGACAGTTTCAGAATTAAAGTGACCTTAATTGTGGTTCGCTTAGTTCCCTTGGATGGAGGAAAGGCCAGGCCAAATGTGAATGAGTGGCATTGTGATTTGGCCCCTGCGGTCTCAATGCCATTCAGATTTAACCCAGTCATCCCTGGGTCATGAGCAGGAGGTGGTGAGGGACAGCTGGGCCAAATGTGAGTAAGTCATGTTGTGACCTGATGCATAGGGTTGCAACACCACTTGAATTTTGCTTGGCTGCCCTTCTGTCATGACAGAAGAACGGCTGGACCAAAGTTCCAGTTCCAATCAGGGGCCGGAGGATGGGGGACTGGGCCCTCTGGGAACAAACGCCTCATTTCCCCCCAATTCAGTATGATCAAATACTTTTCCTGCATGAAATGAAACTGTCACACAGTGCATGCCTTATTCATTTAACCTTTAGCTACACAGTAAAAGATGAAAAAAATCCATGTCTATTGATTCCCTTGCATTAACCTCCTGAGATTGATTTCCATGCATTAAATTTGGAAGTAATACTTCTAGTTTCTTCACCAGTACTTTAAGCTATAATTTAAAGTCATTATTGAATAAAGGAGTAGATTGATAAGATTTAAGATTCTATGGATTTTACCCTTGTTAGAGAAGAATTGAAATTCTAGCTTCTCTGTAGGACATATGCAATTTACTTCTCCAATGCCTCTGCATGAAACTTCATCATAAAAGGAATTCATTTACTGTTAAACAACTTTACAAATTCTGCTTGGACACCATCTGGGTCCAGACTTTTTCCTCACTTCAGTTCAGAAACCTGTATCCAAATTTTTGCTTTCTCAATGTGGCTGATTCAAAAGAAAAAAATCTTGGAGAATTCTTATTAAAAATCAGCAGATGGGATTCAGATTTCAAAATCAGCCTTAGCCATTTCTGCCAAATATAAGACTTTACAAGGTTCTGAATTCTCCCTTCCATTATCATTAAGTTCCAAGTGGTCGTGACCATGCACCAGATTGACAGCTGTGAAGCTTCATGCTTGCCACCGATTTCTACAATGTCTTGTTCTTCTGTCAACTGTAACTGTCTCTGCATCAAAAATCAAACTCTTACTGATTAAAAAGGTATTGTAACAAGTGTATGAAGTGAGGGCCCTGGGGCATCCTTGCCCCATCCAACATCTTTTAAACTTTCTTTGTGGTTTGAGGCTTATTTACTAGTATGAGTCTCTGGGAGTCAAGACCAATGGAGTGAGCTGTGCTGTCTCTTGGAGCTGTGGTGGGAAGAGCAGATGCTTGGTTAGCTCCTGCAGGGTGCAAGAAGCAGAGTGGTCCATAGCAACTTCCTCTAAGAGCAGAAAGAAGCTGAGTGATCCCTGATAGACCCTGCTGCCTCCAGAAAATGATTCTCTTTATATTCCTGCGACTCTTACATGTGTCATTTTCACACAGGACTTTTATCCAGCTTGTACTCAGCACTTTGCATTTGGAGGCTTTATCTACTCTTTTGTCTAGCAACCTGCTGATCAGTTTCCTACTTGTATGGAGCATCTTTGCTTGTGTCTGTTTTCACAGGTGGAAATTGTACCATACGATTGCAGTAGTTGGCTGGGTCAGCATGTGGCTAGAAACATGTTTCTACAGGTCGTTGCTTTCCACAGTGGAATTGAATATTTGGAAGAAATGTTGTAGCCACTAGGGTTATGTCTACACTACAAAGAAAAACCTGGGGCTGACCCTTGCCAGCTGATTCAGGTCCCCAGGCCTCAGGCTGCGGAGCTGTTGAATTGCAGTGTAGACTTCTGGGCAGCCTGAACACTGGGACCCTCCTATCTTGGGCTCCAAGCCCAGAAGTCTACACTGCAATTAAACAGCCCCTTAACCCGAGCCCCATGAGCCCAATTCAGCTGGCACAGGCCAGACATTGGGTGTCTAATTGCAGTGTATACATACCCTAAGATCGGTGACTGTTACTTGGAGGTAAGCTATAAGAACAGGTTTCATTGTAGTGGAATATTATGAATGTTCTTGTATTCTTAGAGCAAAGAAAGAAAAGTCCTCCTGGAGGCTGAATGTACTTTTGTGGCTTATTATCTATCCTGAATTTTATTTCACGTAATCAGATAAGTTGTTGAAACTTTATAGAATTTTCTGGCTTGTAACATTCTTCAACTAGACAGTGACTCTGTGTCATGAAAAGAGGAGAGTGTCACCATTCTCTTGCATGTACCCACTAGCTAGAGGCACAGAAATATATGAGCAAAAGAGGAATTTGGGGTGCAATCCTGCCTCAATGAAGCCAAAGGGAATATAATAGAACCTCAGAGTTACAAACACCAGAATTACAACCTGACCAATCAACCACACACCTCATTTGGAACTGGAAGTATGCAATCAGGCAGCAACAGAGACCAAAAAAAATAAACTATAAAAGCAAATACAGTACAGTACTGTTAAATGTAAATTACTAAAAAAAAAAAAGGGAAAGCATCATTTTTCTTCTGCATAGTAAAGTTTCAAAGCTGTATTAAGTCCATGTTCAGCTGTAAACTTTTGAAATAATCACCATAATGTTTTGTTCAGAGTTACAAACACTTCGGAGTTACAACCTACCACTATTTCCGAAGTGTTCGTAACTCTGAGGTTCTACTGTAATACCATTGACTTCAGCGGGGTTAGAATTTTGCCCTCTGCCTCCAGTTTTATATTAAGGAAATTTCTGTTGTGGAAGGAAAGAGAGGTATATCTAAGACTTTACCAAAGTGTAACAGAGCCTTTTGGAACAGAATCAGTAGGAAGTTTTTTGACTGTTGGCTAAATTCTCTAGCAGCAGGGAAGCTGGCCCTCAATGCTTTACTTTTCAAAATCATTAGCTTGCCGTTTAATTCACATCTTCAAATTTGGGATGAAATACATGATAGATTGCTTCATATTTTGTCAAGGGAAATATATTTTTCACTGTCACTTAATATTGATCTACACTCATCATATTTTAATTCCAGTATCCTCAGGAAGGAATAAATCAAGCAGAGTCATGGTTCTGTAATGTCCCAAAACTATTTAAACACTAAGCACACCTTTCCCACTCACTTTCTCCCTCCCACAAACTCTCCCACACAGGAAATCAAAGGCTGCCAAGTGTGCTAATTTTTAGCCAACTTTTAAGTATCCTCTCTGTAAGAGGCAGAGGCAGTCTGAGCCATAGAACCTTTATTTTGCATTAATTAAATTTATATTAATGACCCCAATCCAGCATTGCACTTAAACATGTACCTAACCTTAAGCATGGGACTAGTCCCTTAAAATTATGCATGTGCTTTGTTGGATTAGGGCCAGTATAAGACATGTACCAAAAAGACAGTATTGGACTCTAGATCCAGGTTAGGTTTAGGCTGAAATTCACCTTCAAGATCTAATCAAAATTATGGCTCAAGTTCAGGGTTGGATTTGATGGTGCCAAAATCTAATGAGCCAGTCTTGTAAAACATCAGATTCATCTGAACTGGGAATCCTTGAAGTAACCCTCTTCCTGATTTGAATGTGACCCAGAACCAAAATTTTAGGGTCAAGTTCAGATCCAGATCAAAGCATTTGAATGTGAACCTCTCAACCACTATCACCTCTTAATTTGGATTTGGTTATGGTTGATCTCTAATTATATTTGCAATAATGCCATTAGCCCACTGGTGTTTTGAGGCAGTAATCAGATTACCTCATTGTGAATCTGCTTCTCATTATTATCCACTCAGTTTGGATTATTGCCTTGGAAAATAGAGGGATAATTATATTATTACTTAATTTATGGGTTATCAATCTTCTCAGACTCCTGTTTTACTAAGAGTAAACATCAACCAAAACAAAGACATTTACTGTGAATGTAAAAGAGCCGGCCACCTTCTGAGTGCTCTGTCATGGCCAGAGGTTACTCTGCCTCTGTTTCCCCATGTCAGAGATTTTTTTAAACAATATCCACACCTCCAGTCCAAAGATAACTGAAACACCTCTTTCTGGGGGTCCAATTTATTCTGTCCAATGGATACACATTGGCTCACCAAGCCCCATCCCCAGTTCAGTCTCTCTCTCTCCCTTAGATAGGGAATCCCCAGCCCTCGTTCCTGGATCTGGATATTCAGTGTCTCTCTCTCCTTTATTAGGGAGTCACCCAGCCATCCTTCCCAGATCTGGGTTCCAGCTTTACCTAGCTGGAGTCTTTCCCCAGCCTGTAGTCTTTGCCACAGCTTCCTGAACTACCCCCTCACTCCTCTATCTTCCTGCTGTACTTATAGGGGACACCTGCCCTCCATCAGGCCCCCTCAAAGTTGTTAATGAGGGAGAGGTGAGCTGGAGCCACCCATAGCCTCTTTCATTCATTCAGGCACATCTGCATCTGCCCCCGTGTGTCCCTGCACTCCCCATCCCCATGTGTCCCTGCACCCCCTTCCCCTGTCCCCATGTATCCCTGCACTCCCTGTTCCCATGTGTCCATGCACCCCCCTCCCCATGTGATCCTGCACCCCCACTCAGCCACCCCTGTCCCTGTGTCCCTGCATCCCACTCCCATTCAGCCCCCGCCCCACTCTGTCCCCCCCACTACCCTTCTTAACCCCAGTCTGTGACACACACACACCCCCAGCAGCCCCATGTGTCCCATTCTGTCTATCCACCCATATCCTGTGCCTTCTGACCTAGCACCACGAGAAGGTGTGAGGAGCACAGCCTGTTCTCTTCCCTATCCACAGCTGGGGCTGCTCCTGCCCAGGAGTAGCCGCTCTTTGTTTTGGCACCAAAGCAGCTTCTGGTGGGTGAATGGCATAACTGCAGCACCTCTCTGGAAGAGATTTTTCTGCAGAGAGAAAAAAAATTCTGCTCTGGACATGAATTCTGTGTGTGCGCTGTGGTTCAGAGTTCCCCCAGGAGTACTGCATGGCTGTATCTATGGATTGATAACAGGATATAGAACATTTCACCTTTAAGTGAAGGGTTTGAGTCCAGCATATGTTGACAGCAACTGACAGTAATTACCAACTAACCAACTGGCCTCTGTGTAATAAATTGATTCTCTTGGTCTGCTTCCATATAAAAATATCAATATAGTTGGAATTAACTAGCAGGCTTACTGGGACTCTCAGCAGAGAATTGAAGGACTGAAGGGCCTCCTTCACCCCCTACAGATGGTCCTTCGAAGTCTAGTTTGAGGCATATAATTGAGTATTCCAAAGCAGCATAAAATAACTTGTACTACTCTTGTCTATACTGTTCCATGAGTGGAGGACTAAGGACCTGATCCAAAGCTCTTCGAAGTCAGTGGAAGACTTTCCAGTGACTTCACTGGACTTTGAATGGAGGCTTTAGTTTCTGGAGCTCAAAGTGTGACAATTTTACCAATACTAAAATTAACTTTTTTAATTTAAAGAGTTTTGAACAGAACATTCATTGACCCAAGAACAAACTTTTACAGGTACTGCATTCTTCTCTTTTCAAATTAAACTATTCCCATGGGGGAAAAACCCAACTTTATATCTTCTTGAAAGCTAAGTTTGAACAGGAAAAAAATTGATACAATATCACAAAGAAACAGTAACAAAAATAAAATATTAACCGTAAAAAGGTCCCAAAAAACCCAAGATATTTTGACAAAGACACCTTCAAAATCCCATGTTGACATCTTTATTTCTAATAGTTCCTGCTTTTGTGCCATTAATTCCAGGTTTGGCACACAGATTGTATCAGTTGTGATTGTCAAATAATGTGTGTGTCTTAGGCCCAAAGAAAATTTCACACTGTAGTCTATTAAAATCTACTAGTAGGTTGCCTCCTGGAAACCTAAAATCTATGGTAAATCAAACTATTTTCTATGGTATGTAATGATTGATCATTATAGCTCCAAGAATGCTGTCGTGCAGACAAATATAATGAGTGGGGTAACAATTCTTTTACTTAAGAAGCAAATGGTTGTATGGTTACTATGGTTCTTTGTGCTAAAGCATGTCTGCTAACTCAGGGCTGCACTCAAAGGGATACTTTTATGGCTTTGCTTTCTCATAGATTTAGTGTGTTGTTTTGAAAGTGAAAAGTGTTTTTAAATTGATGTAAAAGGAAAATAAAACTAATAATAGATGGTTTTAATGTATCTTCACAGATGTTATTTCAAACTAACTGTGAACTAGTCACCAACATGCATGGCCCTAGCAGTGTGATTTTAAATTGTATGTAGAGCTCATAATGATGCCTATACATAAGGTTGTACAAACATTTCCAGTGAAAGGGGTTATTTTCGTTTACATGTAACTTTGCCATTTTTTATCTCTCTAGCTGAAATACAAAAGTTTTTAGTCAGTCCAGGAGATTTTTTTTTTTCTGGAAAAGTTTGCATCAAAAGAGTTGAAGCTTTTCAAGAATGAAAGAGGGAAATTCACTTTTTCCTCTAAAAATTATAACTTTTAAAAAGAGCTCTGTACATCAGTGGTAAAGAGTCCCTGAGTTAGAGAGCGATCTTGTGGTGATTTAGTCAACACTGATTGTAATTTTGTCAAAAAATTAAATAAAGTATTTTGTGTATGCACATTGGCTCCTAACCGTCTATGAACATTCTGTTGGCTCTGTGAATTCTTGCATAGTTTAGGAGAGTTTGTGAGTAGTGCTGTGTCTTTCTACAATTAGGGAAAATGTGAGAGGAAGAAGGTAGGGTTCCAAGCACTCCTCCTTGTGTATGATATGAGGAAGTGTGAATGGAATAAAGCCCGGGCTTTTGTTTCATTGATAAAAATGTATTGCACATTACAAAGTGTTCTGTTGTGGCTGAGCACATTGTTGAACATGATGGAAATTCTTTATTTCTTCATTTTACTATGTTTTTTTAAATGTAGGAAATGCCATACCAAAACCAGAATTAAGAGTGTTAACGTTACAAAGTGAAGCACTCAAAAGTCAGGAAGTGACAAAAGTTATCACTGGGAGTTTATGTAATAAAAGACTATGCCATAATACATACTCACAAGGGGACAGAATTAAAGTTCAGAATTTAACCTTTAAAATGATCTGAAAAGAAATATTTTTAAAATTGGGCTTATGTGTGTGTATTTACTGCTTTGTGGTATATAAAGTAATTCTGGAGAGATGGTTTTCAAAATATTGTTTTTTCTGTTTTTTTTTTTTTTTTTTTTTTGACATTATGAATATTGGGAATGGCAAATCTACTTTTTCCATGGTTTTGCTGGAAGAGATTGTAATAGTTTCAAGACATACCTATTAAGAGTTCTGATACCTTAACTGAATAGATAGGGCATTAATATTTTGCATTAAGAACATCAAAAGAGTCAAAGTTAATTTAACTTATTCTTTGTTCTAATTTATTCTTCGGTGTCACTGGTGGTCAGTACTTACGTCTCTGATACTGGGATTTCAGTCTGGATTGATTAGCTGATTCACTGTGTGGAACAGCTCTGAGAGCCAGGATTTTTCAACTGTGATGGCAGAAGAGTAATGGGTTCTCCCTGCTTCTGTTGTTGTGGTGGCAGAGTTCAGTAGAAAGTCTTGGTGCTTTTGGGAGATGGTTTCAGAGAGGGATTTGTGCAATCATCATTCTAGTCTTCCTCCTACACACTACTGACATAGTTTGTGAGTGAACAGAACCATGGAGATGTTCTGGGTCACTGTGGGGGAAAAGGGTCAGCATAAGTCCAGGATATCAGTGACAATCGTGAGTAAATGATCACACCATTTGCCAGCTCATCTGCACTTTGGCCTTGCTGAGGCGTGATTTGCCCATTTGGGGGCCAACTGAAAACATTAAGACTTCAAAAGTTTGTATGGGCAACCAGGTTTGTTTCTTTGGTTCCCTGGTAAATTGGAGGGAAGCCACCCCTGTTTCAAAATCCTACTAACATACTTTTTTAAAAGCTAGAAATATATTATATACTTAGTTAATATTTCCTGTGCCCACGCGCTCTCGTCCTTTAGTAGACAGAGATCCACATCACTGAAGCCACCATCAACTGACGTGCTAATTGTTAGCCTCCTCAGAGAAAACACAAGGACTAAGTCTCCCCTCTAACTGCTGGAGGGAAGCCTTTCCAAGAAAGGGCTCAAGAATACAGGCAAGGCAGCGGAGAGGCCATGTTGTACCTGCTGTGTGGTTAAATAGAGTTCTCCGGGGAAGTAAATCCAGCATCCTTCACCAGTGCATTTTTAACAAGGGGAGGTGAAATGGTTCTGTAAACTTCCTAAGAGAATCTGTCACTTAGGCATATTTAAAATGTCACTGTGTAGCCCGATTCTGTACAGGCAGATCAGTGAACTGGGTAACTACAGGGTTTATCTGGACTAATGCCTCTGATTCTGTAAATACTTTAACCAGCCAGGCAGAAAACAAAGTACAGTAAAATCCCCTGCACTAAAATAATAAAAAAAAAAAAGCTGAGGTACTTTCACAATCACATATCCCTATTGGAACATAAATGAATAGTTTGCTTGAGGTGAAAAGCCATGGCTTATATATAAGTGGATCATCATATATATAAATGGGGTCATCCCTCCTTCCCAAACTAAGCTTTCCCCTCTCATCTCCTCCAGTAAATGAGTTAATGAGTTAAAATCCCAGGAGATAAATGGCGACTCGTAGTATTTTGCTGTAAACAACAAAGGGGCCTCGACATCTCCCTCAATAAAATCCTGTTTTATGTTTCCTATGCTCCATTTGTCTAGCTTATGTTGCAGGGCTTATATCCAAGCAGATAAAAATCTTTTTTCTGTTCGCATAAGTGCTTATTTTATATCTTTGGCTTTCCTCAGCACTTGTTCATGGTCTCTGTCATCCAGTGGAGTTGTAATAAAAGTTCCCTTGAGACATCCTTCTCCTCCATTCCCATCCCACTGCTTCCTCACATGGATGTAGTAGTATTTTTACATTCACACACACATTTATGTTTCTGTGTGTGTGCATGGACACAATGTAGATGATGATCTTTTAACCTTTATGATGCTGGCTTATTCCCTGGTGTTTAACTTTTTGGAAACTGGTAAGTTCCTAAAATACTTACTAGTGAGTAAATAGGGGGCATGCTATGCCGCAAGAAAAGTGTTTATGTGCAGCTGAGAGATGGGGCTGAATTGGGATAGTCTAACTGGCTTCATCTCTCCTCAGTCAGCACTCTCAACATTCCCACCTCCCTTGCTGCTGGATCCTGCCTCCATTTTTAGGCCAGGAAGATGGGGAGAAGAGTGTTTTTGTGGTTACTGAGAGAGCTTGGAGAGGGATAGTTCCCTACCTTGTTTGTTAGAGGAGAGACTGCTGAGAATATGGGATGAAGGAAGAGGTAAGTAGCACAGCGAGGATCATAGCCCTTCAGAATTAATTGAAACCAAACATGAATTTCAGATATGAACATAAGAAAGGCCATACTGGGTCAGACCAAAGGTCCATCTAGCCTAGTATCCTGTCTTCTGACAGTGGCCAATGCCAAGTGCCCCAGAGGGAATGAACAGAACAGGTAATCATCAAGTGATCCATGCCCTGTCGCCCATTCCCAGCTTCTCTCAAACAGAGGCTAGGGACACCATCCCTGTCCGTCCTGGCTAATAGTCCTTGAGGGACCTATCTTCCATGAATTTATCTAGTTAATTTTTGAGCCCTGTTATAGTCTTGGCCTTCACAACATCTTCTGACAGAGTTCCACAGGTTGACTGTGCGTTGTGTGAAGAAATATTTCCTTTTGTTTGTTTTAAACCTGCTGCCTATTAATTTCATTTGATGGCCTCTAGTTCTTGTGTTCTGAGGAGTAAATAACACTTCCTCATTTACTTTCTCCATACCAGTCATGATTTTATAGCCTTCTACCATACCCCCCTTCAGTCATCTCTTTTTCCAAGCTGAAAAGTTCCAGTCTCATTAATCTCTCCCCGTATGGAAGCTGTTCCATAACCTTAATCATTTTGTTGCCCTTTTCTGAACCTTTTCCAATTCCAAAATATCTTTTTTGAGATGGGGCGACCATCTCTGCGCTCAGTATTCAAGATGTGGGCATACCATGGATTTATACAGAGGCAATATGATATTTTCTGTTTTATTATCTATCTCTTTCTTAATGATTCCCAAAATTCTGTTCACTTTTTTGACTGCCACTGCACATTGAGTGGATGTTTTCAGAGAACTATCCACAATGACTCCAAGATCTTTCTTGAGAGGTAACAGCTAATTTGGTCCCCATCTTTTTATATGTATAGCTGGGATTATGTTTTCCAATGTGCATTACTTTGCATTTATTGACATTGAATTTCATCTGCCATTTTGTTGCCCAGTCACCCAGTTTTGTGAGATACTTGTAACTCTTCACAATCAGCTTTGGATTTAACTATCTTGAGTAGTTTTGTATCATCACATGGGTGCAAATTTCCCCACAGAACTTGGAAACTTGATACCATCTCCAGATGAAAGGTACTTTCAGGTTTAGACCCTTGAGTGTCACTATTTCCTGGAAATAGTGCTGACTTCACTGGATCACTTCTGGATTGTCATCAATAAAGCAATTGCATATGCCACTACATGCTCCTTTGTGCATCCTTGTTCCTGCAAGTGTAATCACACTTCACTTCTCTCTGTCAGTCCGATTTACTAATTCCAGAAGAAGTGTCCATGATTTTCCCTCTCAAATAAGGAATTAGGGAGCTTCTGTGTTATCACTTCAAGCCAACAAATATTCTGAAAACTCCTTGATTGAGCTGCTCTTCTCCGACTGTTGTTGATGCCTTGAAAAGAGCTGGAAGATGGAGAGCTGAAGTGCGACAGATTTAAAAAGGTTCTTTATTCAGTTGGGGCTTATTTTTGTGTGTGACGAATGTGGAGGGGAATGTATTCAAAGCACTGGCAGGGGCATGACTTAAAGTGGATCACTTCGTAACCTGTGCCAAAACAAGCTATGGATGAACTGGTTTAGATAAAGTAGGTAAAAGATCAGGTGAATTCCTATTCACCCACAATGAATTTGTCCCAAATGTTTGGTGAATTGTGAGGAAGAGGGGTTGTTTATTTTTCCTCCTGAGCTTTGTGATTTTCCACAGGGCTGTGATTGGAAGTACCAAAACACTTGAAGAGAGTCTGCTGTTCTGATATCTTTGTCCTGATCAGAAATGCCTACAGGAAATTAGCTCTTGGATGAAGAGCAACTAGCTCCAGCTGAACCCAGACAAGATTTAAGTGATGCTGGCTGGAAATGAGAAACACTTTGAAGCGCTGGCCAAGAGTTTGTCACTATCTTCCATCAAAGGTATTCATCAAAGTGGCCGACGCCTCAGAGTCCTGTTTGACTCCTCACTAAGCCTGAATTGCCAGATAGCACAAGTTTCCCAAAATGCCACCTTTTACCTCCAGCTTGCGAGGAAACCTTCATCCTTTCTTCCTGGCTGAGGACCTGGCCACAGTAATCCATCCACTTGTCATCTCCAAGCTTGATTACTGTAACTCGCTGTATCTAAAACTGAATGTGAATATGATGCATAAGGTCCAGCTGGTGCAGAATACAGTGCACACCTTCTCCGTGGTTCAGACCATTATGAGTCTTTCTTGCCTGTGCTTAAGTCCCTGCACTGGCTCCCAGGCAGTTTCTGATGCCAATTTAAGTCTTGGTCCCAATTTTCAAAGAAATAGATGAAATCCCTGCTACATCACAGACCAGATTTTGATCTATGAACTGCCACAACAACTCTGCTTTTCTGGATAATGCAGATCCTAAAGCCCAGGATGAAGCATATGAGAGCTGGAGACAAAGTATTCTTCATCAAGGGAATCAGGCTATAGAATGATTGTTCAGAAGCTATCAGGCGAATCTGGAGTCTGCCTATCTTTGGGAAACTTTGCAAAGCCTTCCTTTTGAGGGATCCCTTTCCACTGCAAGTGACACAGTTTGAGCACCCTTTTATTCCTTAACTCCCACACACCCCAAAAAACCCTACCCTAAGCAGAGTTCTGACCCTGTAAAAGGAGAAGAGCCAGAAACTTCATGAAGTCTTCTAGAGACTTTTTGTTATTGCTATTGATTTTATGTGGAAGGTGCTCATTTAATATGGTGATTAGTGGCAATATAAAACCCTAAGACTGATAGAATTGGAAGGTACAGAAGATTCCTGCTCATGCAATGTCCAGAGATGTTTGCAGATCTAAGGGGTTCAAATAGCATCCAGACTTTTAAGTATCTGTGAACTAAGCCTCTAAACTTTTGAAGGATTGATTGTCACTAGTCCAAGCCAATATAATCAGCTAGAGGCAGTGGCTGCATTAGATCTCTGTGGCCATATAGAACCCTTCTCTTCTTGTGACTTCACACCATATTCCCAGATTGCCTCAGGAGAACCATTGTTGCTTCCCCATCTGTGGGCCATTGTCACTCCAGCGTCCATAAGTTGTAACAGAGGCTGAATTCTATTACTACCTTTGCCTAGTCCCTGTTTTCAGTTCTACTTCCGGGAAACCTGATCCATCAGAGAGGTCCCCAGAAACCACAGAGTTTCAAAAGTACAGGAGGATAAATGTTGCTATAACTTTAGCAAGGATGCAGCTGAATGGGAGGGTGTCATGAGTAAGCTGAGGCATAAGAACTGTTTGATAGAGCTTCATGTTTAACTTTCTATAGTGTTCCATGCAACCTAAGGACTAGACATGGCTGGATGAGACTATCATGCTGAAAATTGTACAGATGTGAGCTCAGAGCCCAGAGCAGTCATAGACTGTCAAGAAATGTGTTTGACTGAAATGCCTGCCACCTATAGTAATTAATGCCAATGATTGACTTCTTGCATACATGGGTATGGTGAAAAGTACTCCTTCATGTCTCTTGGTGATTCCTGGATGCAGCCAATGTTCTAACACATCTGTAGCCAAGAGGGAGTTTGTTTCCAAAATCAGAATGAAGGTAAATGGCTAGTTTATCTGCAGAACCTCTGCAAATGACACTGTAGTAAGGATATCAATTTTTAGTTGTCAATAGAAACTTAGAAATAACTACAGGATGAAATCAAATGGAAGTACACTTGAATTTTTCTTTCTTAATGTGATGAAAGTAAGGGGGCTACAGTCAACCCTGCTTAATTGAACAGCAATGTATTTTGTCACATTATCTGGGATTTTTAAAAAATACGATCCCTCCACCAGAAGAAAATTAAATCACCAAAATGGAGGCTTTTAAAAAGAAATTTCTTGAGTGTTCCATTCTGCCCATATCATCATTTCACATGGCTGTACATAAAAAATGCAACTAGACTGAAAACATAACATTTGATAATGAGATTATTTGAATAAATCAAAAGCTGCTTTCACTGTAAGGTAACATACATCATAAATGACACTAAATGCTGTTTCAAATGTTAAATGGGGAATTCTTTAATGTCAATTGATATTTAATGGGTACAATTGCACTGAGTTAGTACAAAATTGTTTGATGCACTGAAAACAAATTCCATTAAGTGAACTTATACTAAACGCTCAACCATGTTTTGGTTGGTGTGACAGCTGCTATTTTGGCCAGTGAGGCAGGAATTGAAACTGGGACTTCCAGAGCCAAATCCATGAGTGTCTACAAATCACAACATTGTGTGTGTGGTGGGGGGGGGGGGGAAGAGTGCAATTTCTGGCTCAGAAATGAGATCCTATTAATTTAAATTTTATATTTTCCAAATGTACTATGAGACAATCTCAATGACTTGCGTAACCAACAATTATCCTGAACACTCTTCTATTGATGGGTCAGTCAGTCAGAAAGATTGAAAGCAGCCTGGGTGGCAAATATTATTTCATTTTGCCAGTGTTTTCTACTATACATCACCCATTTGGTGCTTTGTCACATGATGGTGATATGCAAATGCAAAAACAAGTCATTGCTTAGCAAAAGCACACATTGGTTCCTTTTCCTGGGTCTGTTTTCAGTCCACATACAAAAGGTGTACACCTACAGGCTTGCTTTATGGCCAGGAGTGTGTGAAACAGCAGCTCAGTGGTGGAGACTCACTCCAAAGAGCTTTGCTATGCTGCCTTATAAATGCCACCATTTCTACACTGCCACATTTCAGCTGTTAGGGAAGGATGATCTGATGCTATCTGTATTAACTTCTGATGCTCCAAACAGTTGCTTGCTCAGCTGAGTATAGCATCTAAAGAGAAATGGAAAGAGTACAGTTGAGCTTGCTGTTTTCCACCCTTCTGTCCATATTATGGCTGTCCCCATCATGGATTCAGTAGGAGCACAGAGAGGACAAGGTGCCCAGGCTGTTCTACACTACAGGGGGGGAGGGGGGAGGATCGATCTAAGTTACGCAACTTCAGCTCCATGAATAACATAGCTGAAGTTGTCTTTACTGCGGTGTGTTGACAGGAGTGTCTTTACTGCGGTGTGTCACTCTCCCGTCGATTCCCCTTGCGTTTCTCGTTGCGGTGGAGTACCAGAATCAACTCTAGAACGATCGGCAGTCGATTTATCACGTCTATACTAGACACGATAAATCGACCCCTGCTGGATCGATCGCTGCCTGTTGATCCGGCCAGTAGTGTAGACAAGCCTTAACAGTGTGAGAGGAGGGCCTCTAGTGCTGCCGGCAGGTCTCTGTGTCCCAGAGGGAGTATATCTGGCCAAACTGGAAGCAGCATGGCAAGTGGCTGCGCGGGAGGTGTGGGAGGGCACACTCTACTTGTGTACTGATGCAGTACTTGCCATTGGAGAGCATGTTCCATCCCTTCATTTATCTCATTATGCTTGGAAATACTACACCTGCTTCTGCCCTAATGCTTTCTCAACATCCCCAAATGTGACTCTGAATCTGAGATTCAGATCTGAGTCCCTTTTGTCACAAGAACAAATTGTAATGTCTCTCCTCTCTACTACCCTGAGCTGCTGCTTTCCCCTGTATGATACACAGGTACTGGCTGTGTAGGTGTAGCTCAGGCTGGCAGGGGGTAGGGGAGGGCAGTAATATTATTTTATTAACTTATAGCTGTTGCTATGGTATTCACCTTTATAGTATCAGAGCACCTCACAAGCAACAATGAAGTACGTTTCTTAACACCGCTGTGAGCTAGGAAACTTAATGTTTCTGACTAAGTTTCAAATCCCCAAAACTCTAACCAAAACTGGAAAGGGTGCAGTCCACATGAAATAAGACACTTGTTTGCATGAACCCCTGCAAACCAAAGCTGCCGAGTTTCACATATGCCTAAACTTCCTGCAGTGAGAACTTGTGAGGCAAAGCCTATCCTCCTTTGGCCTTGGTATGGGAGGCTAAGCCCTTGGTAAGGAGAGGCAGAGTCTGACCATGAAAATAGCTATGGGCATTTAAAAACAGCAACAAAAAGTTCTCTTACAGGATTTGAAGACAAGTCTCTCTAGTTTCCATTTAGCTGCTGACTCCCTCTTCTTTTTAGCAAAGCAAGTGTATGGTGGGGAAGGAGGTCAAAGCCAGGATATTATAAAAGAAAATAAATAAATAAAATACAATGCTAAAAAAGCACAGGAGCACAAGAAGGAAAGAACAAAAGGGGAAGGAAAGAGGGGAAAAAAACAAATCTAAAAGGGAGAAAGGAGAAATAGAACTAGGGAGAAGGGGTATGAAGGAAACAGAAGCAGGGCTCTGTACAGTGTAAATCCTGTTCTTATAACCTGCCCCTGACAGACATGCAAAGTACAGACGTGAGCTGACAAGGGCTGGCTTTCATAAACTCCCCTGTTTAATTAGAAGAGAGCAGAGATATCATCTTGTCTGATGAGAGCTACACAGTAAGGAGAGCTGCAGTCTGAAGAGATTTCTTCCGTCAAAGAGTTGGAATTGCGGAGGGAAGAAACTGTGTTACTGGGACCCTAGAGACTCCCTTATTGAAAAATCTGACTCCCTCACTCTGCTGCTACTTGCAAGCAAATGAGCTTTGCTAGCTACCTTTACATTGTAAAGAACCTTCATGCCCTCCTCTATGTAACTTTCTTTATGGATGAAGTGTCTCCCAAAATTAGATTATTGGCAATCAGGGTCTCTCTCAGTTTTCTATGGCTTGACTGTCTGGACCTCCATGTCTTTAGTAGGTTGTACGGCTTAAGGTCTTATTACTGTAGCTGTACCAAGGCTTTTGCACATGAGCAGAAGAGTAGCAAAGACCTAGAAAAAGAGAATCAGTATATCACTGGAAGGGCTGCAACAGATTAGCTGGAAGTGTCGAGCACTGTCACCGTGACTCAGGGTCCGTTCCTGCTTCCACTCTTTGTGTGCGCTGCACGCCTGAGAAAAAGTCTGAGAGGTCCCTAATGAGCTGCAGGAGACAGATTGTCAAAGGGACTAATAGTGCCCATGTACATAATTTCAGGGTGCAGAGGAGTTCCTGCTACGCTTCCACCTGGGATATGAAATGACTACTTAGAACAGGGGACTTTGCAGTACTGTAAGGATAGTGAGATACCATGATTACTATAGTACCTACAGCAGTGAATGCTGAAAATTCATTATACCGCTTTGTGATGGGGTATACAAATCCCACACTGGACAACAGGAAGTTAAGGAGCTGCTTTGGGCTCAAGCAGCTCCACCCCGTCACATCTGCAAGGCATGCAGAGATTGGATGTAGAGCTTAAAAGGGGAGCAGAACAGTTCATTTTTGGCAGACCAGAGAAGAGAACAGACCTTCAGCTCCTAAGGAAAGGGCTGACTGAAGGCAGGAGCTTCCCAGTTGACTGCTGTCCAATGGTCCCTCCCTGAGGGAAGGGAAGGCCAGACCAGATTCTGATACACCTTAAGAGGGAATCATTCCCCTCTATTCCTATTAACTCAATTTATTTGTGTTAATTCCCCTTGCTTTTATTAATGGACTGCCCTGAAGGGGGAGAGACTTTGAAGTGACCTGGCTGGAGAGCCAGGTTGCAGGAAAAGGCAGACCAGTGCAGAGACAGAACGATAGGAGACACCCAGCATAGGGAGAGCTGCTATGCCACGCCTAGCCACAAGGAGATGTCAGCAGTGTGATCCGTTCACACTCTTCCATACTCTATAGACTGGGCAGAGATGTCTAATCAGATCACAATCTCCCCTTTCTATAAGTTGGTAAAAGAAGGTTGGTAGGGCCACCAGCTGTGTGCAAGCAGCTGGTCTCATCTCCCATGGGCTCCAGGGATGCAGTGTATCAACAAGATCTCTGGATACATGCAGAAACAGCTGGTGTCTTTCTCTCCATGCACTAGGGATTGTGGACTAGTGACAGGCGAGAGCTAGTAACATGGGGAAGCAGATGGTGTAGTCTCCGAATGCTCCAGAGGGATGGTGGAAGTAGAGAGCATACCATCTGGGGAAGTAGCTACAGGGATGGGCTCCTGGTGTGCAGGGTTGTGCTAGACCCCTTGATTTCTTGTGTAAATTACTCGGTCACCCACACTTAGAAAATGAGGTCTCAGAAAATAAACAGTATATCTGACATTTCCTGCTCTGAAGTGTGAATTCCTTTGAATAACATTTGAGCTCATGGTTTCAACCCCCTCAAAAAAACAAACAAACAAACACAAACAAACAAAAACACACAGGATGGGTAAAGCTCTAGGATTGTAAATGTCTTTACAGGTTCTTGTTCTGGTTGTATGACTGAAATCTGGTGCTGTTCCTCAGATGAGTGACCCAAGGCCATAATGGCCATCTAGAACGTTAATTTTACTTTTCTTTTCTTTTTTTTAAAAAACGGAAGCGTATTGTGTATTAATGTCAAAAAAGCGCAGTGTCTTAAAGAAAAGTTAATCAGAGTCCTTCAGTATAAATCAGGTTTAATTCTGTGTCATTTTTCTGTAAATCCTGATTGTCCGATGCACACAGAACTGTTCAGAATCAGCTCTGTCTGATACATTTTGTTTTATAATGTCATAAAGGATTTTTTGTTCCAGCTGTGAAGCTAATGGAAAGTTACAGAAGCTATCCAAAGCCATTTTAGTAGACATAAACTACCCAAACAATGGGAGGGGAGAAATGTTCCTCTAAGCACTCTTCCTTCCTTACAGTGATGACTGTGGTCCAGATTCAGACACTGTGTAAAGCAGCGCATCTCCATTGGCTTTAGTGGAGCTACACATACTTGTATTAGGGTTGAGTTTAGCCTTTTATTTATATGGCTTCGAAGTAGACTAGCCACAACCACTCTATGGGTCAAATTCACTGCTAACATATGCAGGCCTCACTCCACCAAAGTTGCTGGTGCTGGGTCTGCATATTCTACTGGTGAATTTAGCACCCCCACACATACACTCTCATTCATTACAAGCCTACAATGCAATTGCACATGAGAAGACGGTCCTTTCATCTATACCTGGAATGACTGCCTGGTTTCACTTCATGATTCACAAATTGATGGTGACCTTTTATAGTGATATGTGACTTGTAGCTCTCAAGCTTAACGGAGTGAGGCATTGCATGGCAGTCTGACAATAATGTGGCATTTGCCCCAAGAAGAATGTCCATTTGAAACAAACATAGTGGCATGGGCTGGCACTTACAGAGTAAGATATGAGTGGCAATGACATAGAACCATTTCTCAGTGAACTCTAAAACAATTTTGCTCCATTCATAACCTTTATTCTGCTCTTAAGATGTTAAATGTAACGGACTTGTTACGCACTTTTTTGTATTCTGGATACATTTTGTGCTTTTGTGACTCCTCCTGGTTCTGTGGATGAGGAGTTGGTTCTTCAGCTTTTAGAGGCTGAGACCACTCAAGAAATGAGCCTGAGTTTCAGAATTTATATTTGGATTACAGACATCCCATTGTTTAGGAGCATTATCCCTGGAGTTTTGTCCTGGCACTTCATTAAGATGGGGCCATTAGTGAAACTTGAATCCTGATTCAGCTTCTGAACTCCCACAAAATTCAGCAGTGTTTGTATGCAGAGTTTGGTTTGGGATAATCACTAATTCTGTTAGGTTGGCTTTTTTAAGTATTGGCTTATTAGTGCAACAGTGGTTTGCCGAGATGCTAATTCTGTTCTGTGTGTTTTACTGAGGATTGGTGAAAAGCAACCATTCTCTTGACTGCCAGATAAACTTTGTGTGCCTCAAGTTTAACTATCACATCCAATATCTATTGTGCAACAATGCTACACTGTTAAAAAGTCACTGACGTCTAGGCATCTGTTCTAGGTTATATTTTAAAAGAAATTAGCCTACTATGAATAGAAATGTCATGACAATTTTAAAACAAAATTTCAGTGGAAACAGCTGTATTTTTTGGTTAAGTATTCAAGATCAGTGTTTTGAAACACAGACAAAAGAGTACTGTTCTAGCTGAAAACCAGCAAGTGAAACTGACTGCAGTTTCATTGTCTGAGCCGTGTGAAGTACCAAAAGTATACTGTTGCTGTGCACTGTTAAACATGTTTCATATTCCACCCCACATGATTCATCTAAAAACAGTTAAACATTTAAAAATTAAATATGAAATAAAATTTAACGATTTAAAACATTCATCTAATACATCAGCATTTAGTAGGAAGTTAGCCAAATAGCCTCAACAAGTCACCATTAATTCTCTCCTTTCTCTGTAAAAAGAGGGATGAGGTCTAAAATGAGCCAGACAAGCTAGAATACTTTTCTGTCACTTGTCTTGTGACTCCATCAGTTTGTGGATGGTTTAAGTTCTCATTTGAAACCAAAGAGTTTTTAGCCCTTCTATGTGTTTGAATAACTTCTCAGGCATGGAAAGGTGCACGGGTGTTTTCCTAAATCTACAGATAATGCCTGATACAGTAGCTCTGAGAGAGAGTACCTGACCATCTCAGCTGACTCTGAAGCCTAAGGAAAACAAAATACATGCCAATATTAACTTTCATTTCTGGTCACTTTATCAGGAACATCCTGCCTACTTGAGGTGGATAACACAAGTTAGAGATGAAAAAGATAGGGGTCATATAGTCAATTCACAGTGCATGATGCTCCCCAATATGTTAGATGGGTCTGAGTGGTATAGATTGTTTGTTTATTTTTGTCTTTCTCCTCTGTTGCTCAGCTGGCTGCTACATTGCAGTAGCTGTGTACAGAATGGTGGAGGGCCACTCTGAGGATAAGCCACTTTTAGCTCATCTGTTAACTGGTCTTCTCATGGCCTTGTCTTCTACTAATCCAGAATTTTCCTCCCTGTGTGCGTGGTCCCCTCTCCAATTCCCAAGTTATCTTTTCCAGTGTTTTTCCACTTCTGGAAGCATTGCCTAGGCGGTTGGACACCAAACTGTTTTTAAGGGCCAGGGGCAGGTCCACAGAGAGAATAATTTGTATATCCCTGCCTTCCAAAACAAGTGGGTATGGCTCCTCTTTCCTTCTCTCTGAATTGGCAAAGGGCCCCATGAGAAGACCAATTAAAAAATGAGACAAATTTGGCCTGTTTTAGGCCCATTCTATATGTCTAGAGATACGCATGTAGATATGTAGGCAGAGGGGTGTGTTTGTAAAGATCTTCATGAGTCTTTAGAATCTACAGTTTCTATATAACGTATGCTATGTTGATACCATTATCAAAGGGATTATTCCTGTTATCTTTGGTGGGTGTGCAGAATTGTAATTAGCTGGAAAGGAACCTTGTGGAATCTAACCTTCCTTCAGGAGAGAAAAAGGAAAAACTAATAAGAGTATAATCTTAAATATTTCACTTGCGGCTGGGTAATTAGTAGCAGTGAGTTGCCCACTATTCCTCACTGCCCTTCACATGTGCTGCAGGTATTACATTTCTGTGACTTATTTGTCACATCTATGATTCTAATCCCTGTGAGCAACCTGCAATGGTATTTAACAATACTGTACTCAGACCCCACCCCACCTCCTGACTCTCCTCAGTGCATCCTAGCAGCCTAAAATATTTTCTCCTGGGTTCTCATTAAAATTCAGATTGTTCTTTCCTTTCTTATGTTTTGTGCATATGCCATAGCATGATGCATTTTGAGAACATCAAAGATGTCTTGAGAGTGTTGCAGGACATGCCTGTATATACCAAGGCGGGTGCCTCCCTTAGACACAGGGCCCATACCCCTCTGGAGAAACAACCATTTTGTATGCTAACCTATTGACAAATACTGGGGACTGTGTGATGACATCATTTAAAAGCATTAATTTCTATACTAAGCCTTGGTGTGCTGCAGTAATGACCTTTCCTTCTCTGACTCTGCCTGCTTCCAGCTGAGTAAAACAGAGGATTAAAGAAACAGGAGTAATCTGTATATTTACAACAAAACATGAATAATACCTTCGTCAAAATATTCAAAAGTGACTAGTGATGCTGGGTGCCTTGGTTTTCAAGTGCCCAATCTGGGACACCTTAAAGGGGCCTGATTTTCCGAGTATGAGTGCACTCAGGTCTTTTAAAGTCCTCATCAACTGAGACACCCAAAATCACTCGTCACTTTTGAAAATGGAAGTGTTTATCATGTTTTATTGTGTATGCATAGTGTATGTGCTGGTATATACAGTGGATGTATAGATAAATACACCAAACCAGCTTATTAAATAGAAACATTAATTTGTCCTTATCGCTGTCTAGGGCTCTTAGAAGTTTTACCAACCATGCCTCACATATGAACTTCAGGCAAATTGTGTTTCTCGTGTCCCTTTTATCTGTTAAGGGCCTGCAACCCCATAGTAGGCTATTTGGGAATCCTTGCTCTCCTTTACCACATCATTGAACTTCAAGTCAGAGTCCTTCCTCTCTTAGCCTCCTTGTGACATTCCCCAGCCTGTGATCTATTGACAGTGGGTCTAAAACCACCTATCTTGCTCTGGTCAAAGTCAAGTATCAAAGTAAGAGATGAGGAGATTGGAGAAGAGCCCATCCATAGAAGGAGAACTTCATCTGTTTTCCTATTGCTGTTCCACAAGACCCCTATGGTGCAGGATTGCAGGCCTGGAATACAAGCAAGATTCCAGGGTTAGTTCTTATATGCAGCCTTCTGTAGCAAACATCAGAGGCTAAATGTGAGTTTTTCCCTGACTTTGAGTCATTCTAATTACAGTGCATTCCGACTGGGATAACAGCGATTGGTGTGTCCAGTTGTGTCTTGGAAATGTCATTCGTGTCTTGATGATTATGTTCATCCCGTGATTTCATAGGGCACAGCTTCTCCTATCTCTGCCTGGTTCTCAGACTGCAGTGGATGTGTGGGGATGTGTGGGCCAGGCGACAGTGAAGACAGAATTGCAATTGCTTATTTGTTCAGTTGCAGAGTAAACAGTACAGCAAAACCCAGAATGAGTCATTACATTAAAGGCTGACCTTTGATATCCACCTTGTTTTGTTTTTATAAAATGAAGCTGAAAGTCAAATCTAGTTAATTCGAATCATTTTGCAAATTAAGGTCAATACAGTGGCTTTTAAAAGCACATCTGTGAGGAGTGAGTGGTAGGGAGTTGCATTGCCTGAGCTGCAGTTCCTGGATGTATTTTGTCAGCAGAGCACTGAGGTGGACAGAATCTCTCTGAAGAGATACTGTAAAGAGGGGCACACTCCATTTCTGCAACTGCTGTGTGCTGAAACTGTGCAACATGTGTTCTCCTCCAGTACTGGCCTCCAGCTGTTGCAGAAGTGGACTGCATGATCATGACAGCTGCTCCGCCTTCCTGCACAGCTTGGGCTCACGAAACACAAGTATCAAAATTTTGACTCTTCCCCTCTCCTCTGTGTCCCTCTCCTCACCTCTGGCTTATGCATGAGCAGCTGGAATCTGGTCTTAAACCCCTTTTCAACTTAAAAGGAAACATTTATCAAGTACATGCATGTGCTAAGATTATTAGAGTTTACTTCTCCTGGAGTTTGGCCATAACAATAAACTAAAAATGGATCAAATAGGTTGATCTTTCCTATACAGGAAGTCTCTCTATTTAAAATAGAAAAAGTTGCTTTTCCTGGTTCCAATAAATTCCAAACTATGGATTCATTAAAGGAAAGGTATCTCAGTACTGTGTATTTAAGAAGAAAGGTCACTGAATCCTAAAAGGAATATTTCATACAGGAGAAGGTAGCCTTCATAGTTTCTTTAAATTGATACCATAAGAAAAAGAGACAGCTGAATTCATATGATTTATGCTCTCAGGGCCAAATTCAGAAACAAGTATAAGTGGGTATAAAGAATTCTAAAATGGTATGAGTTGTAGTGCTCCAGTCCATTCAGCATGTAGATTACTCTAATTTAGAAATCCTTAAACTCTCTCACATACTATTTTTTTCCAAATGGCCCCAGCCTCCTTCAGTGCCCAGGATGGACCGTGCTCAGGGAATGAGTTAACAGGGCCGGCTCTAGGCACCAGCAAACCAAGCATGTGCTTGGGGTGGCACGATTTCAGAGGCGGCATTCCTGACACTTCGG
This sequence comes from Trachemys scripta elegans, assembly GCF_013100865.1. Taxonomy (NCBI): domain Eukaryota; kingdom Metazoa; phylum Chordata; order Testudines; family Emydidae; genus Trachemys; species Trachemys scripta. The sequence continues at coordinate 112,775,101 of NC_048298.1, forward strand.
CAGTTGCCCTCCCGGAGGTTTTTTTGTTTTGTTCTGTTTTTTTGGCGTGGGGCAGCAAAAAAACCTAGAGCCGGCCCTGTGAGTCAAGTATTAAAAGGAGGACTCCTTCCTTATTTGTCGCATTAGTTGGAATGTGTGTACTAGTTGAGGTACTGGGGCAGGGGACTGCAAAAAGAGAGATGACAGTCTCATGGTTAAGGCAGTTGAATGTTACGCTGGAGAACTGGATTCTATCCCTACCTCTGCCCTGGAGTTCCTATGGAATGCTGGGCAAGTTACTGAAACCAAACACATTTAGTAGTTGTGTTTCTCATTTTCTGGGTGCCTGACTCGAGACACCTGACTTGAGATTTGCAAAAGTGTTGAGCATTCATAATTGCAACTGAAGTCAATGGGAGCTGTGCGCTGAACAAATAAAGTGCTATAAAATGCTAATTTCTCTGAAAAATCAGGCTTTAGGCATCTCAAATAGGACATTCAAAATTATCAGACACTTTGGAAATTAATGCCTCTCAGCCTCTGTTCCCAGTTGGTAAAATGGGAATAATAATACCACCTTACCTCACAGGCATTTTGGAAGATAAATTAATTAATGTTTGTGAAGCACTTACATACTATAGGGATGAGCACCAGAGAAAAACCTCTGTGGAAATTAATAGTTCTGTTTTACAGAGCAGGATTTGAATAGTGTGCAGTAAATAAGGCCTTTGAACAATGAGGAAAAAACAAAATATTGCATGAGAATCAGTGAACGAGCACTTATTCTCCTGTGCAGTGAATGAAGCAAGTGTCAGGGGCCTGAGCTGAAATGCAGATCTGTTGGCTCCTTGTATCCAATCTTGCGGTCCAGTCAGTCAAGTGATTCTGCAGCCACCCAGCTGGCCTCATTAATCAGGCTGAGGGCTGAGCCGGCTAGCCCCAGGCTGAGTTGAGGGAACTAAAGCCCACAGTTCCTGACAGAAATTGTTCTGTGCGGGGAAAATAGTATGTAATGATGTAATTAAAAACTGTATCAGAATGCATATGCATGAGGGAGCCAAAATTAAAGGTTGAACAGGCATCCTTAATTCTGGCATTTCCTAACTTTTGAGTGTTTGACTTTGCAACGTTGACATTCTCTTCACAACTTTTTTGTATGTAATGGATATATATTCAAGTCATCTCTGAGCTGAGATCATTTTCTGTTGCTACAGGAAATGAGAACGGTACTTCTACAAATTTAAACATTCAATTCTGAGAGCCAAAGTGGCATGGTCTTTTTGTGGAACACTTTAACCATGGTGTTGTGTCTGTACTTTCATCACATCAAGTGATTGCCCTCACACAGTGGATGGAACACATTTTGTTTTTAAGAAAATGTCATGGAAGATAATGAACAACATCCGAGAAATATGGTTGAAACTCACCCTGTTGCAGAGGGATGATAGAAGATTTACACAGCGCCTTTACCCCGTGGTACATTCGTGGCCCTGGTAGTGCAGTCATGCAGAGAGACCTTTGCATATCGTGCGACGAGGGCTCTATACTCACTCTGAATAGGCTAGTGCAGAGCGGGTAGGAACAGCCCCTTGTGATTACACAGATTTGGGGGGTGAACTGCATGCAGGGGGGCAGAATCCTAGGTAGGAACAGCAGCCCCAAAGAGCATACCTGCAGGAGTAAATAGTACCCTGCTTCAGTCCAGTATTGTTACTCACACAAAAGCTATTTACTCTGGCTTTGAGGAAAGGGTGAATTTCACCTCCTGTGAGTTAGGTAAGCTAGAAGTGATGTGTTTAGCTATTAGAGTGAGTGAGGATGGCAACAGAAGCTCTGCCACTAAGAGTGTGGAGTCTGTCTGTATGCTGGAATTTATCTCCCACAAGACAGTGCACTGACAATTTATATTCTTGTTCAGCCCAGAATATAATTATTTGTTTGCAATAGACTATAGTAAGAAGTGTCATTTCCAACTCCTAGGGGGAGAGAAGATGACAAACTAACTTACTTGTATCTTCTCTCTTACATGTCTAGGCATTACTAGCAGAACACTACAGGTACTTTCAGTGTTTGCAGTGCTTACAAACCTGTAAAAATTCAGATTCTTTATGCTATTGGGAAAGTTTGTCAGAAACCAGCAGGTGCTATTATTCTGTATTGAATTGTCACTTTGTCTGGGTGGCAGAGGAAGCTCCAGGGGAGCAATTGTCTTCATAAAAGACAACAAAGAGAACAAAAAGTCAGCAGGAAAAAATATGTAAAATCCTTACACTCTACTTTTATTCAGTTAAATCAGAACAGAGATTTCAGGCACAAAATATATAAATGCTTGGCTGTGGTAGCTTTATTGTAATACACTGACAAAAAGGGGCAGAGCTAAGGGGCGTAGGGGAGCCCCAACTCATGTTCTGACATCTGTGCAGTAAAATCTTTTCTCTGCTAATGTGTGTCATATTAATATGTGTATGTATGTTGTTTCCTTTAACCCTTAAAAAACTGGATAGGTTTCAGGTGGATAACCTCAGATAAATAAAGCTGTTCTTAGGGTTCAGTGGCCAGGTCAGCTGGGGAAGCTAGTTTGGGGATCAGGCTGGGTTACTGGCAGAGTGAGGTTTTTGAGGGGTCGGGTTGTGGGAGGATCATGAGACTGGGAGTGGTCTAATGCTGCTTATGGAAGGGGAGAAGAACGAATCAGGAGATGGGCAGAAAGCTGATGACAAATTAGCCCTATATCTACGCAGACCAACAAAAAGATGACTTTTTTTCAGTCAAACTAGTATACACCAAGATCAGCTCAAATGATCTGAAAGGTGTTGAACTGTGTCTACGTGGAAGTTAAAGGTGCAGGGGCAGGAGGGTTTCCAATAGAGTTAAATAAAATCAATTGAAAAAAGCGTATTTTTTCCCTATGTGGAGAAAATTGGATGAGGCTCAAAAGATTAATATACTTTTTCCTTTACCGTACCCCCTAGTCAATACATGTTGACAATGTCTCAAGCCATAAAACTTCCCAAAGTTCATCAGAATCAGAACTGGGTTTTTAGTCCGGATCCACCTCTGACAAAGAAGAGATGGATGCAGTGGATGCACATAAAAAGTTAACTAGGAGTTTAGAGGTTTATGGATTTCAGGAATATTCCTGCACTTAAAAATGGTGAATACAGCTGAAACTATAGCACTTGTAAGACCAATATGAACTTTTAAAATGTATCCACTGTATGCAAGGTCTGTGTGTGCAGTTGCCAGGGTGGGTATTTTGTATATCTACCTCTATCTCGATATAACGCTGTCCTCGGGAGCCAAAAAATCATACCGCATTATAGGTGAAACTGTGTTATATTGAACTTGCTTTGATCCACCAGAGTGAGCAGCCCCCCCTCCCTCCCGGAGCACTGCTTTACTGTGTTATATCCGAATTCGTGTTATATCGGGTCACGTTATATCGGGGTAGCGGTGTATGTATAAAACTGGACAAAAGAAAGTAGAAAATACATTCCTCTGACAAATGTTTCTTTTAGAAATAAGAAGCAAGTCAGGAACTGCTCTGTGGATGGCAATAAGAAATAGGGTCCTATCGATTTTACACTCTTGGAATCTCATTAGTTATCAGATGGAACTTGACTACTGCCAACAAATAAACAACATTTTTTTCATTCTCTCCTGTTAAACTGCCCAAAGCCACCAAATACAGATTAGTCTGGAGTACGTCATTGTTCTTGTTAGAGGTGGTATAAAAAAAATTAGTTTTAGGTACAAAACTTTTTTCTCCATCCTCCCTTCAGGCTGTTAAAGGATGCACAGAATGAAGCTCATTTCAAAAGCTGGTATCAGAAACTACTAGCTGCTGTCCAATTCTGCGCAGGAAAAACCTTAAATGATGAGTTTTCTAAGGAGAGGAAACTTATCAAAATTCTGGGAGATGTTGCTGAAAAAGTGAAGGCTGCCAGCGACCCCAAAAAACAGGTTTGTTGAGAATTTTTTTTTCCTTCTCTAAGTTTTGTACGAATAACTTTTCATTTTGAAGCGATAGCATCTCTCTCCTAAATTGCCTTTTGTTATACTAAATAGCTCCATATTTTGAACAAAAAGTCCCCCAAAGTTTGTGCTATTCTGCACTCGTACAGATTTATTGGTTTGTTTCCTTTTGTGGGAGGAACGTAAACTCTGCCTTCTAATTAGTGTGTGCATAAATCCCAAGGCTAAACTTCTTAATTATATAAGAATGGGTACCATTCCAATCTTCCAGTTTGCCTTGGCAAAGCACATAAACACCTCAGTATTTGTGGTAGTCTATATACTTAGCATAGTGGTCACCAAGAATCCTATAATAATGTTAAGTATTTGTAAAGGCATTTGTAAACATTTTAACAGCCACAACTGTAAACTGTTTTTAATGAGCTGTAATCCCTGAGCCACAGTTACTGTCTTTGGCCCATATTCATATCAAAATATCCATAACCTTTTGAGCCACATCACTAAAGATGGCCAAGAATGATGTCTCCAATGCCCATCAATCTATTAACCAAGGTAAAGCCCAAACCTCCTCTGAAAATGTTTGTCTTTTGAACTTAGTTTGCTTATAGCAGGGAGATCTCAAGACTCTAGTGCAGTGGTTCTTAAACTTTAGCAACATGAGGACCCTCATTTGATTTAAAACATTTTGGGGACCCTCCCAAGCCTCCCCACTCAGCCCTTGCCCTGCCCCTTCTCCAAGGCCATGACCCCTGCTCACTCCATCCACCCTCCCTCTGTCGCTCGCTCTCCCCCACCCTCACTCACTTTCACCAGGCTGGAGCATGAGGTTGGGGTTCAGGAGGGGGTGCAGACTCTGGGAGGGAGTTTGGATGCGGACTCTGAGCTGGGGCAGGGGGTAGAGGTGTGGGAGTGGGTGAGGGCTCCGACTGGATGGCGCTTACCTCAGGCTGCCCCCAAAAGAGATGGAGAGGGCCAGGGGGTCTCAGTGCACTGCTCCTGCCCTCAGGCACTGCCCCTGCAGCTCCCATTGGCTGCAGTTTCTGGCCAATGGGAGTTGCAGAGTTGGCGCTCATGATAGGGGCAGCACGCAGAGACCCCCTGCCCCACCAGAGCCTCAGGGACATATCGGCAGGTAGGAAGCCTGCCTTAGCCTCACTGCGCCGCCAGACTTCTATCATGCAGGAGGCACTGGAGGCATGGAGGAGGGGGAGGGAGGGAGGGTGAGGAATTGATCAGTGCGGCCCGCGGACCCCCTTGGGGCCCCCCAGGGGTCCGCAGATCCCAGTTTGAGAAACGCTGCTCTAGTATTTAGTGTCTCTTTAAAAGTTTAATGTTAGATCTCTGGATGAAGCTAAATGCTTCCTTTGAGATGCTGAGCATCCTCAATTCTCAACAAAGCCAATGGGAGCGGCGGGTATTTAACATCTCAAAGGAGGCACTGTAAACCTCCCACATCACACCCAGCAATAGGTAGATGTATTCCCTGTTCCAAAGGGCGTCTTGTCCAACATATGTAGTTTGCATGTAGCTAGGCACATTCTAAGTTTAGCCCACTTGGTTACTGAAGTAACCATTATTGTTACTTAGCTGATGTCTAAATTCTTTCTTGCTGAGATCTCAACCAGACAGACCAGAGAGCCAAATAAAGTTAAGATCTACCACTGCATGTTGTCAGAGTCTGGACTAAGGACTCAAGGATTTCTAAAAGACAGACAGAAAACGTAGACTCATCGATTTTAAGGTCAGAAGGGACCATCATCATCATCTAGTCTGAGCTCCTGCACGGTGCAGGCCACAGAACTTCACCCACCCACTCCTGTAATAGACCCCTAACCTCTGGCTGAGTTACTGAAGTCCTCAAATCATGGTTTAAAGACTTCAAGTTACAGAGAATCCATCATTTACACCAATTTAAACCTGCAAGTGACCCATGCCCTGTGCTGCAGAGGAAGGCAAAAAAAAAGAATCCCAGGGTCTCTGCTAATCTGACCTGGAGGAAAATTCCTTCCCAATCCCAGATATGGTGGTCAGTTAGACCCTGAGCTTGTGGGCAAGACTGAGCAGCCAGACATCTGGGAAAGAATTCTCTGTTGTAACTCAGAGCCCTCCCCATCTAGTGTCCCATCACCGGCTGTTGGAGATATTTGCAGCTAGTAGTTGCAGATTAGTTACATGCCATTGTAGGCAGTCTCATCATACCACCCCCTCCATACATTTATCAAGATCAGTCTTGAAGCCAGTTTTTGCCCCCACTGCTCCCCTTGGAAGGCTGCTCCATAACTTCACTCCTCTAATGGTTAGATACCTTGCCTAATTTCAAGCCTAAACTTGTTGATGGGCAAGTTTATATCCATTTGTTCTTGTGTCCACATTGGCACTTAACTTCAATAACTCCTCTCCCTCCTTGGTATTTATCCCCCTGATGCATTTATAGAGAGCAATCATATCTCCCCTCAGCCTTCTTTGGGTTATGCGAAACAAGCCAACCTCTTTGAGTCTCCTCTCATAAGATTGGTATTCAATTGCTCGGATCATCCTAGCAACCCTTCTCTGCACCTGTTCCATCTTTCTTCAACTTGGAAGATCAGAACTGCACACAATATTTCAGATGAGGTCTCACCAGTGCTTTGAATAATGGTACTAACATTTCCCTATCTCTACTGGAAATACCTCGCCTCATGCATCCTAGGACTGCATTAGCCTTTTTCACAGCCGTATCACATTGTCATCCTGTGATCAACCAATACACCCAGGTCTTTCTCTTCCTCTGTCACTTCCAACTGATACTTCCCCATCTTATAGCAAAAATTATTGTTGTTAGTCCCTAAAAGCATGACCTTGCACTATTAAATTTCGTCCCATTTCTATTACTCCAGTTTATGAGTTAATCCAGATCTTCTTGTCTGATAATCCAGTTCTCCTTTATATTGGCAATACCTCACAACTTTGTGTCATCTGCAATTTTATTATCACACTCCCACTTTTTGTGCCAAGGTCATTAATAAAAATGTTAAATCAGATTGGTTCCAAGACCAGTCCCTGAGGAACTCGACTAGTAACTGTCTTCCAGCATGTCAGTTCACCTTTCAGTGTGACCCATTATTGTCTCCGCTATAACCAGTTCCTTATACACCTTTCAATTCTCATATTAATCCCCATCTTCTCCAATTTAACTAATAATTTCCCATGTGGAACTGTAGCAAATGCCTTACTGAAATCCAGGTAGATTAGATCTACTGCATTTCCTTTGTCTAAAAAAATCAGTTATCTTCTCAAAGGAGGAGGTCAGGTTGGTCTAGCACAATCTATCTTTTGTCAAACCATTTTGTATTTTATCCCAATTCCTGTTTACCTCTATATCCTTAACTACTTTCTCTTTCAAAATTTGTTCCAAGAGCTTGCATACTATTGAGGTCAAACTAGCAAGCCTGTAGTTTCCCAGATCAATTTTTTTTCCTTTTCTTAAAAATAGGAACTATATTAGCAATTCTCCAGTCATAGGATATGACCCCAAGTATACAAATTCATTAAAAATCTTTGCTATTGGACTTGAAATTTCATGTGCCAGTTCCTTTAATATGCTGGGATGGATATTTTCCAGGCCCCCCGATGTAGTCTGATTAAGCTGTCTGAATTTGACTTCCACCTTGGTTGTGGTAATTTCTACCTCTGTATCCTCATTGCCATGAGCCACCCTGCCACAACCCCTAAACTCTTCACTAGCCTCATTAAAAACTGAGGCAAAGTATTTGTTTAGGTTTTGGGCCATGCCTAGTTAATCTTTAATCTCCACCCCATCCTCAGTGCTTAGTGGTCCCACTTCTTCTTTCCTTGTTTTCTTATTTATATAGTTATAGAACCTTTTACTATTGGTCTTAATTCCCTTTGCAAGGTCCAACTGTGCTTGGCTTTTGGCAGTTCTCACTTTATCCCTACATTTTCTGACCTCCATGAGGTAGCTTTCCTTGCTCATCCACCACATCTTCCATTCCTTGTAGGCTTTCTGCTTTCTCTTAATCACCTGTTTGAGATGCTTGCTCATCCAGCTTTGTCTGCAACCCTTCCCTAAGAATTGTTTCCCCTTGCTTGGGATGCAGGCTTCTGACAGCTTCGGCAACTTTTACTTAAAGTAATTCCAAGCCTCCTCCACATTCAGATCCAGTCCACTTCCTTAACTAATTGCCTTAATTTTTAAAGTTAGCCCTTTTTAAATCAAGGATCCAAGTTGCAGATCTATTTTTTGTTTATCATTCCATTTAGTTTAAACTGAATTAGCTCATGATCACTCGAACCAAGGTATTCCCCTACAACCAGTTCTTCTATGAGGTCCTCACTACTCACCAGTACCAAATCTAAAATGGCATCACCTCCTTTTGGTTCAGCAACTATTTGGGGAAGAAATCTGTAAGCTATCACATTCAGGAAAATCTGGGCCCTACTATTAGTAGTAGCACTTGTCCTCCAATCTATATGTGAAAAGTTAAAGTGTCCTATAATCACACAATTCCCAGTAGTATTTATTTCATTAAAAACATGAGGTCTCTTTTCATATCCAAATCGGATCCTGGGGATCTGTAGCACACCCCAAGCACTATCCCAGGGAACCACTAGTAGCTTTCTTCCCCAAAGTGATTTTGGCCCAAACAGATCCTGTCTTATTCATTCCATCACTTCTAATTTCTTTACAGTCTACCTCATTATTAATATACAATGCTACTCTACTATCTTTGTCTTTTTCTGTCATAAGAACATAAGAATGGCCCTACTGGGTCAGACCAAAGGTCCATCTAGCCCAGTATCCTGTCTTCCGACAGTCTTTCCTATACAGCACATATCCTTTAATACCTGTACTCCAGTCATGATTACTATTCCACCGTGTTTCTGTTAGCCCCATAATATCTGGTTTCACTTCCTACACCAGTAGTGCTAGTTCCTCCATTTTGTTACCCAGGTTCCTTACATTGGTGTAGAAACATCTTAATTGTTGCTGCTTGGCTTCACCAACATTCCTTGCCCAATTGAGTATAGTCATTCTACTGCCAGTGTCACCTATATGACTGGTATCAGCACTACCCTTCCTCTTAATGTCCATTCTCCATTGCTGTTTCCTTTCTTACTTGATTTTCCTCCCTTTCAATGTTAGAATCAGGCATGGAGATTACATGAGCATTTCCAAACCATCTCCCCTGAATTCCTACTTTAGCACAATCGATTAAAAGAGCTTTAATCTCCATCCCAGAAGACTATTTCCCTCCCTACTCAGGTGGAGTCCATCCCATGAGAACAGTCCTCTGTCCTTGAATGCCTCTCAGTGGTCACACATCCCAAAGTCCTCCTTATAGCACCACTGCCTGAGCCATCTGATGATCATCATAATCTCCTCCTCTAGGAACAGGCAGAATCCCACTGAAGATCACCTGAGCCTTCATTTCCTTAAGCATATTCCCCAGCCTGGCATAGTCACCCTTGATATGTTCCAGGGAGAATCTAACAGGATCATTTGTTCCCACATAAAGGACAATCAGTAGATTCTTTCCTGCTCCCATTAGTATCCTCTTCATACTCAGGTCCACATCCTGTATCTTAGCTCCTGGCAGACAGCACACACACTCTTCTGTTCTCTGGATCAGCTCTGATGACAGACCTGACTGTTTTTCTTAGCAGGGAGTCGCCAATCACATAGACCTGCCTTTTCCTGGTGATGGTGTGATTCTCCGGTCTTCCTCCTGTTCTTTCTGGCTGAGAGTCCTCTTGTCTTTTATTTTCCCTTGCAATCTTCTACGAGTCTTCCTGTATCCTCTTGGGGCTCTGAAGTCTGAGTATCTCCATTGGCTCTTCCCCTCTTCCTGTAGGACTTGTAGAACTAGCTGCTCTTCTCTTCTTCCTTGTTCTCCCTCCTTCAGTTACAGTCTGACTCTGCCCCTTCTTCATTTTCTAACTCCGCAAACCTGTTCCCCTTAACTAGACAATCTTTTCCTCTGCTTAGTTCTTGTAGTCACATGCTTCCACTGGCCACTTTCCTCACCCAGTAGTCTCCCCACCGAGTTTTTCAGTCCAGCTTGAATCTGCAAATCTTGGCTTTTCCCTTCAGCCTCCTTTGTTTCATCATTTGCTCAACCATAGTTTTCACCTGCATCTCTAAGCCTCGGATCTTCTCTTCCATCAACTCTATCAGGCGGCATTTCATACAAATAAAGCACTTTTCAGGTACCCCACTCCAGGATCCATGTACATCCCGTAGCTTCCACATCTCTGGCCATCTTCATTGTGTCTTCCAGTGCTTGGGTCACTACCACTGCTGCCTCTGTATCTGTCTTAGCCAAGGAAAAAAACAAAACAAAACAAAACAAAAACAAAACCTAAAACAAACAACAAACAAAACCAAAAACCCAAACCAACACCAAAACAAAATCAGAATGCTACACTTAAATAAACTTTGAAGTAAAAAGACACAGTGATTTGGCAGAGTGAAAGATTGTGCATGCCATTGTAAGAAGAAAGCAGTAGATGTGTATGACACCTTTTTGGTACATCAATCAGAACTCAGAGACCGATCAAGAGGCTGTAAAGCCAGAAAAACCTAAACCTTGTAATTGGCATACCTACACTTAGAAAGGGGAGTCAAGGCAACAGTCCTGAAGCAAGAAACCACCCGTTGTGAACTTGGTTAGAGAAAAATGTCATAAGAAAAAATGCTATTCAGAACAAGAGGTGCTTAGCTAAAAAGCCCCTGAGGAGGATACTATAGGCAACAAGGGCACAGATGCAGACCACAATCACAATTCTTAGTTTCAGTTACTGCACACTGGTGCAATCCCATTAACTCTTATGAGGTTACATTGATATTACTAAGACCAGAAATTTGATTCACTATCTTATTAAAATATAGCAAGAGAGTCGGCAATTAAAAAACTGCTGTGATGTTGTTTCAAGTTGTCATAATGATTGATGTTTCACAGGAGGTGCTAAAGATGGAAATCAACAAACTTAAGCAGTTCTTCC